>NC_142043.1:40606191-40935691 GCF_982192425.1 Myodes glareolus
ATCCCCTAGCAGAATGAATGCTTTATTCAACAAATGTTCATCCATGTGAACTATGGCTGGCCTTGTGGAAAATTCTAAGGGTTAATTCTCCCACTCAGGAATATTATATTCTAATTTTACCAAAACTCTTTGATGGGGAAAAGAGGTGTTTATGAATAAACAGTTATATGGGAGGGGTGCTCATGGCCCTCATATAGTTAGATTTTCTGGAATATTTTCCCTGTTAGATTATGCCTGAAAACAGAAGAAGTTCTATGTCAGAGAATGGCTTTTGTATACATAACCAGTCCAGCAAAAAGGAACAAAGAAGTAGAAATAAATGATCTCTTTTCAGTGTGGAATAGATGCAAAATTTGAAAAACGTAAAGATGAGTTCTATGGCTGAAATCCTTTCCCTAAATCATTTAGAATAATGAACACATGGTGACAGATCCAAGTCGCTGAGACTGATAAGCTGCTCCTGTAGACTGACACTAACCTGATACCGAGAAGTACCCAGAAAAGTGTAGAAATATGGCTAATGAACTTTAGCATCATCAGTAGAGGTAGAGATACTAGCATCATCAAGACAGCAGTGAGGCATAACTGATATCTTTGCTTTCCTTTATCCTTCTTCTGTGTCTCCACAGGCAAAACTCTGTACCAAATGTCATTCCATCCAAGTTCACTCTCTTCTCCAAAATCTCTTCTAAAATATAAGACACAATGAACATAAATAAACCTTGGTACTTGGCCTGAAATCATTGGGTTGAGATTTGCCTCCATGCAGACCAGAGAAAAGGTTCAACAAGGGTGGAGAGACAGTTTTGTGTGCAGAGACAGGAAGCACACCTCCTGCAATGACAACTGAGTGCTTAGATCATAACATGAGGCTCTCCTTGACATCACTGTCCTGTGAGATGTCTAGGTACAGGTTCAAATAGTAGATGATGGACATACACTTATTAGCTGATGGTTTATTGAAAAGTATCTTGAATGATAATAGATGTAATGTCTTAAAGCTTAACCACAGAAAAAAGTTCGAAAATGACTATATATGTTCTTGTGAGAATAAGTGAGGAAAATGTTTTCACATGTGACAGGGAGAAAGAAATCAATACAGAAGATTTCACTCAAGTTTTTTTTAACTGCCAAATGAACATGATTTATAGTTTAATTTATATAGAATTTTGCCCACCTAAAACAACTAATTTAAAGTTTATTTCATTGGGATAAAAGTCTTAAGAAACATAAAGGGTATATATTGTGTACACCCTGTCTCTTCTCTCTGTCCCCAACACACCATCTATGTATTCATTTGTAACGTCTCTGGGAAGAATCTCTGTGAGACACTCTTCAGTGCTGGGGTGGGAGGCAGCAATTCTGTGAGCAACATTAGTCTTCTCTGTGTGCTCCTAGGGGGTCTTATTTTCTTAAACCATGTCTAATAAGACTCCCAACATAGGTATAGACATGTGTGGTGCTTGAAGACAGTTATCCCTGTTGATAATTGTGGTGATTTAAATGAGAATGTCCCACATAGGCTCATATGTTTGAATGTTTGGTCCCTAGTTGGTAGAACTATTTTGGAAGGATTATGAGGTGTGGCCCTGTTATACGAGGTATGTCAGTGAGGGTAAACTGTGAGGTTTCAAAAGCCTGTACCATTGCTGGTTAGATATCTCTGCCATGTGTTTCTGGATCAAGATGTAAACTATTGGTTACTACTCCAAAGTCATTCTCTGTACTGTGTTGGCTATGGATTCTGTACCATGTTGGCCATGGATTCTGTTCTGTGTTGGCTATGGATTCTGTGCCATGTTGGCTATGGATTCTGTACCATGTTGGCTATGGACTCATTCTCTGAAACTTTAAGACCCCAAGAAAGTTTGTTCTATAAGATGCCTCAGCCATGTTTTCGTAGTAAAACAAGAGGAAAATAACTTAGGCAACGCTGATGAAGAATGCTGTTTTAGTCACTGAAAGAACAATTCGGTTTTCAGAAATCTTAACATCTTACTTACAGCAACCCCAACAACAGCTTTCTCTTGTTACTTTCTTCAAAGGCAGTTGATACAAGTAATAAGTATAGTTAATGAAACTGTCTTGTTTAAACAATAGTAACTTGGTATTTATTGTGATTTTTTAATAAACCTTAATTTCCACTTCTTAAAAAAACAAATATTTGTGCTTGATATGAAACTTTCACTCTTGATTTCATTTTCTGTTCTTAAAGCATAAACTATACTAAAAAAGCCCAAACTGTCTTTTCAAAATAAGAATAAGTAGGATCCCCAAAGTGATTTATCTTCATCCATTGAGAAGTTTAATACATCATGCCATTTGCAATAGCAGCCATATATTACATAATACAAATAATACAAAATAATAATAATACAAATAAACACAAATAATACAACACGAAGTAGATTTTGACACAGAGACTCCATGCAAAATTTCAAGTGAAATTTTATATCACACCCCCAAAATTTCCACAATTATGAAAGTGTTTGGTCACACACTTCCTCCCACAATGCTCTCCTGGCTCAAATCTGGGATTCCAAGGAAGCAATTATCATGGGCAATTATATTGTATATTTTTATACATTGTAGACACATATGACAGTGTATAGAAATGAGCTTCTGACAACTGAGGGGACCCTAAAATCATGGTACTTAGATGTGCAGGGAAAAGCTATATATCTTTCCATGTAAGCATTGCTAGCTTTGAATAGTGCATGAGCCATGAACTCTGCCTCAATCCTTGATACAGTTAGACCCTATGCTGTCATAGAATGGTGGTGTAAATACATTACTCTGACTTTTTTCCAAAAGTCCAAACTGAATGACAGAAATAAGCTAAGGTTGATTAGAAATATCTCTGACTGTGTAGAAGAAAGAGATCAGAAGAGGTATGGGTGTATAAGCTAGAGAAATTGCCATGGTAGAAACAGAAAGGTTGGATATGCAAAACTGAGGGGCAAGAAAGAAGAAAAAACACTAGGGAAGCACCAAAGGTTACAGGGTGTGAGTTCTAGCTTATAAATACTAAGAATTAAAGAAATCAGGGTTATGATGATACTCTAGTGAGTAAAAAAGTTGCCTAGCAAGCATGACCACTCCTGAGTTTGAATCCTTAGAACCTATATGAAGCTGAACAAATCACTCATGTTTGTAATATCACCTTCTAGTGCTGCTACAGTGAAATGAAAGGTAGAGATAGGGGAAATCCTAAAGCCTGCAGGCCAATTTACCTGGCCTATACAGTAACAAGCAACAAGAATGTGACTCTTGTTCAAACAAGGTGGATTGACACTTGAGTGTCTTTTGACCTCCATGTCTACACTGTGGCATCTATACAAACACACACACACACACACATACACACACACACAAACATCATACACATACATATATACACAGAAACACCATACACACACACATATATGTGTGTATGCAAATTAAGATTTAAATTTTAAAAAAGGGTTTTTAAATAGGTGTTCTTTAAATTCTTGTTTATCTAAATTGCTTGGAACTTCATGAGCAATGAATTCACGCTGAGATGACGATAACCTGGAGAATCCAAGAAGTCAATCGAAGCAGAGCAGATCAATCAGCCTAAAAACTCACCATCTTATCCGTATCTTAATTAAATGAAATTGAGAGAGTGTGACTTGCGAGAGAACCATTATTTTACGTTGCTCTTCTGATAATGAAGCTGAAGTGACTTACAATAAATTCACTGTACAGAGCAAAATGGTGGCTGGAAGATAGCTTTAAGTTATGTCTTCATGAGAAAACTGGTGGTACAAACACTATCTTTAATCAGAGTCCCAGCCAGAATTAGACAGTTCACACAAAGGAAGAAACAGAAGCATGGTAAATGAATACTATTTACTGGCACCTGAGAAGGTCAAACAAAATCAGTCTGTGTGGGGGTGTGGACTTTGTTATGACCCAGCAAGAGGCAGCCTCATGTGAGGACTCAAAGTCAAGGTAGAAGTTATAAAAATGTGACAAGAGAATTCCTGACCTCAGAAAGATAAAAACCAGCCCTCACGCAGCCCTGCCAAGGGAAGGTGAGGAAGGAAATACTCAAGGCTACCAACTGGCCCTTCCAGGTTCCTAGAAGATGTTCCCTCTGCATAAAATAAGTACAAAAGGCAAGAGAGCTACAGAAGCAAAACTAGATGTGCCAACCTTTATTGCAGAAGGCAGGGTAGACCAGATGGTGGAGGGATGAAGAGGAGAAAGGAACAGCCATGGACATGGGCAAAATTTGCAAAAACATACTAAAGTTCAAAATTATCTGGGCTGAAACCAACTGCATCTTTCACACGGGACAGTATACTTCTTGATGACATCTACAGGTGCCACCTAGGCTTCTACCTAGGGCTCTGTGTGATATTGTGTTACCAGGAAGGAGAACACCATGGGTCCACCATACTCACCCATCCATAGCACTTGGCTTCAGTATTCTTCATGACCTTCTGTAACAATGTGTAGTGTGACAAACTACCCCCACAGGAAGTGGATGAAGCTGTGCATTAATAGATATAACCCATTATTAATCCAATTCAAGTAAAGAAGTCAGTTTGAGTTTTAAGTCTCAGCGCTGTGGCTTGATAGAGTCAACTCTCTGATTGTGAATAGTTTTGAAATTGTAATACAAAGAACTGAAACAAATTATGGTTCCTGTACAGTTGCATAGTTAGAGAATTTAGTGTGTGTTTATGAAGTTAATAGAATTTTAGAAGACAAATATGCAGATTTCCTTCTCTCTCTCAATTGTAGCAAACTTTCTCTGTCATGAGCTTGTACCCATGCCACTTCGTTCCCTCCTGGTGTCTTCATTTTCCTTTGAGTGAGGTAAGCATAGAAACATGGGGCTCCCATTGGTTTGGGCTATAAACACCCCTTTTATCTAACAATGCAACTAGAGAACTGTTGGTACCACAGGACCACTCCTTACATCAGCCTGTATGTGTACCTGCTTCAAACACTGAAAATATTACCCTCCCTAGTAACCTCTCAATAATTCTCTCTTGTCTATTCAGTTATGCTCCTGGATAGACATGGGACTGGGAGAAGGAGAGATAATGTAACCTGAATGGGATTTAAAGGCAAACCATCTCCTCTAAATGAACTTTGAGGGGCAAATTTCCTAGCTAACATCTTCTGGCACGCATAATTAGACATACATATGAACAACACTATACACAACCTGAGAAAAGACCTTCAGAGTAGGGAAAAGTTTACATAACCCAAATCTGTCAATCAAAATAGAGACTCACCCAAGCCCCACCTGTAGCAATCAGCTCCTTCTCTTAAACCAAATAAAAGAATGCCCCCAAACAAGAGCCATGTCCTTGAGCATTCTCCATCAGATCTTACTATTCCCTGGGTACTATTGATTTGCTCATAAATAAAGCCTCTTGATGCCTTACTTTTCTCTTGGGTTTCTTCTGAAGGTCTTTGAACAAGGTGCCAAGACCTTAGACACACCCTAATAGAGACAGCAGGTTACACCTCAGGTCTGTGACATTATATTTTGGGGTTTGCTCCCAAATTATAAAATGCACTTAAAGTGTCTCCTTTGCTCAAGTTTTCTTCTCTCCACTTTATCCAAATATTAACTCTTTTTAATGATCTAAGACTGCACACTGGGCTTACTGTCACCATTCAGGAGCTCTTGGTAAAGGCTGATGCTCTTACAGTCCCAACAGATCCTCTGATACAACTGTACAGATTGTTTAACAGTCATTCATATCAAGCCTCACACCTTTCCACATAGAGCGAGAAGGCTCAAGTGTCTCAAAAGTCCTCATACTTAGGGCCTTCAATAAGAAATCACCCTATCACTCAAATAATCCATTACATAGATCACGACTTGAAGAGGCACTAGAGTAGCTATCTTACATACCTGCTCATATCTGAACCTGGGTAAGCAGCAGGTAGCATGATTCTTGACTTTCCCATGCATACATTTGTCCACAAAAGAATCTCTGTCTTCCAAAGTGCTGCTCCCACAGAGTTGCAGCTCTGAGCACTGAAGGACTTGTTTCGCTAATTCAAAGTGAACACAAACATCCTGTCCAGGTTCGCAGTAGAGTCCTGTCACAAAACGTGACCAAATTCAACTTGGGGACCAAGGAGTTTATTTTGTCTTACTCATCCACATCATATCTGTATCACGGAAAGCTGAAATGGGATCAAGGAAGCAGTCAATGCAGGAACTGAAAGAGAGACTATGAAGGGATGCTGCTTACTGGCTTGCTCCCCGTGGCTTGTTCATCTGCTTTCATATACAACCTAGGACCTGTTGCCCAGAGGTGACTCTGTCCACAGTGACTGAGGCCCACACCATGTTCTGGAATATCATTTTAACTAGGCAAAGACATGTTACATTTGCTTGTGCTCCAGAATATTACTTTAACTGTGTAAAGATGTACTATTTTTGCTTATGTTACATTTGTTTAAAGAGGTAGTGATATATGTACAGATGTGTTGCATTTGTTGAACCTTTCCGGCCTGAGGTACCTGATTGGTCTGTTAAAAAGGTGAATGGCCAATAGCTATGCATGAAAGGTATAGGAGGGGCTGGTGGACAGAGAGAATAAATAAGAAGAAGAAAAATCAAGGCTTGAGAAAAGAAAGAAGAACAAGACAAGGAAAAGGCCATGAGGGACATGCCCAGGGCAAGAAGTCAGGCGGGTGCCAGCCAGTCAGACATAGAGAAGAAGTGAAAATAAGATATACACAAGTAAGAAATGTAATAAGCCATGAGGCAAAAAGTAAGTAAAGAGAAACAGGCTGATTTAAATTAAAAGAGCTAGTCAGAAACATGTCTAAGCTAGGCTAGGTCGAGCATTCAAAACTAATAATAAGTCTCTATATCATGATTTGGGAGCTAGTTGGTGGCCCAAAAAGAAAAAGCTTGCTACACTCCCACCTCAATTGTTATTCAAGAAAAGCGCATTATAAACTTGCCTGCAGGCAATTATATGCAAGTAATCCAACACTAAGGTTCTCTTTTCCCAGAAGACTCTAGCTCGTGTCAAGTGACACAAAGTAAGCCCCAGCACATACACATACACCCAAAGGAGGAGGATGGTACCATTAAGGCATTGGGAGAGGGTACAAGATCATAAAAGCAGACAGACATCACAAGGATACAAGGAAACAGGATTCGATTTCCACGGTGGGGTTGAATTCAGAAGGGAAAAATATGAGGCCCGCGTGGAGATGCGTGGATGTGAGTGAAGAAGACTAAATAGTTCATCCTAATTCAAGGCACCACCTGACTTTTTGCTTAGTAAATGAGGAGTGACAGAAATTCCTCCCTGCCCCTGAGGTCATCTCAACATTTTATCTTATATATTACAGATGCTAATATACAGAGGACTTGTTGATAAACGTCTGGTTTGGGGGTAGGAGATTTGACTCTGTGGAAGAGTGCTTGTGTAGCAAGAATAAGACCCTGAGTTTCATTCCCAGTTCCATAAAAAATAATTTATCTGGTTGTTTCATTGCCATGCTAAACACTTAGAAGCAAATATTAGCAACTGAAGATTGGGGAGCATAACATTTAAAGCAAACAGGAACAATGATTAGGTGAAACATTGTTAGGAGAAATTGTCAATGGAGTCTACATTGTAAATGGGTGGATGACTCATACGGGTTTGTTGGTGTTTTTCTTTTTTCTTTTTGTTTTCTTTCTTTTTCATACTTGTAGATGGGCTATCCATGGCTTCAGTCTTCTGGCTCCTATTTTGAAAGGCTCATCAGTCCATAGATTTTTCTGTGAGGAAGGGTAGGAAGGTCGAGGAGGGGAAGGGGCAGGGACACAGAAAGGTAGAGTGAGAAAGTCTCTGGCCTTGGGAGGAGAAAGCTAAGTCACCAGATAGTCAGAGAGGATTGCAGACCCTGGGTCCTCATTGCTAAGCTGCATGAAGAACACGCTCTGTCCTAAAGGAATTTAGATAACAAAGAAGTAAATAGGAGGTTTTCGTGGAGAAAGTGTGACCTAATTTTGGTAGTGGGATTATGAAGGATTTGGATAATTAGAAAGCAAGTTGGAAGACTTTTCAGCTGAGAGGCAAAAGCCAGTCTGAAAGACAGAGAGGCTGTGGGGGAATCAACTGTGTGTGAAGACTGCAAGGGTACTTGCAAATGGAGCAGGGCGGCGACAGTTTCCTGTGACTAGCTTGCTGGTGACTGGAATCATTTTCTCAAAGGGCTCCTGTCACTTAATTCATTTATCGCGGTAGTGGGACTCCCCTGGGAAATGCAACTTGGTCTTCAGTTCCCAACGTTTATTTCCATTGAGTAGATGCAAGAATAAATAAGTGATTGTTGTCTCTTTCAAGGCAAGCATCGAGCACCTGTCATCTTTCCCAAATGAGCTTGAAGAGGGAACTAGTCACGTGTTCAGACTGACGTGATGCCCACATTCTCCTACTAAAGCCCTTCCCATGGAGCCAGCCCTGTTCTTCCTTTCTGCTAGTTCTGTGACTTAGTATTGCTATCAGTAAAAAGTTGAAATCATCCACAGTGGAACATGACTAAGATATAGGCAGGATGATGCAGATTTCAATAATCAAAAAGCAGCAATTAAAAAAAATGTGCTGTAGTTTACAGATGGTATAGAACAGGGTAGAATAGAACCTATCCTTGAAGTCAGCATTCAGAGGTGGGGGACTTGGATTCAGTCCTGGAAAAAAAGAAAACCAAAGAAATGGCATAGGAACTTGTGACGTGAAAGATATTTCCAAGAAGAAAAGAACGGTAAATCAGGAACATACTGAGTTTCTCCGTGCCAAGTTCAAATCCTAACAACATCTTCATGTGATGGGTCCCTTGAATGGGGAAACCCTTCTGTAGACATATTTGTGTTTGAGTTCATTCAATTAAAACAGTAAATACAAAACATAGCGCAGAAAGAAGCTCCTTCTGAGGTGTGATAGTGGAAGAACTCTAACATTTCCATTTGCAAAACAGACCAGGAAGCTAAGAAAATCTCTTCCCTTCATGCCAGGGTTTTTAACTGAAACAAACCTCTAATAGGGTTTTCCACACCCTGCCTATAGTTCCTACTATTTTAAGGGTCATGGAAATTTTTTCTTCTGTGGTTAAATATCATCCTCATTGAAAGGTGTCTATGATTTTAATTTTACCCTCTTTTCTTGACTATGGACTAGGCTATAAAACAACAATGGAAACTTTGTTGAAGTTTTATTTTGCTGTAATTTGTACTTCAACTCTTTAAGAAAGGCAGTGTTCATTTTATATTAGCATTCATTTGATACAGGTAGTAACTACATACAACTCAGGTCTGCACACATCATCTGTATGTGTTTAGGATTCTTAACTGTTATCGGAGATGGTGTCTTAACCCGTTTGAAATCCTTATGAAAAGAAGCATGACAGTTTTTTGGAAAAAAATATAAATATCCATTAATGAACTTTTATTCATGACTAGTAGTACTTTCTCTTATCAATCATAAAAAATACCTATTAATCTGTTGTGATGTTATATGTAGTCACACACTTCTCAGCCATTGGTTTGGAGGTCAAGAGAAAACAAAATTCTAGTCTTGAGAATAATGAAAATACTTCTATCCCAGATTTCTGGGATCTTCTCAGCCCCCACCCCCAACAACCTAGTTTCTGGGCCCATTAGTGTAAATTTATACTGCTTAAAACATGTGATTCCCCAGTCCCCCGCCGAACACACATGTTTTTTTAGATCTTAGGAACTGCGTTCACGTCTGCGTGACTTACTTCTGTCAATTTTTCACTAGTCATTTGTCAGTCATATGTAAAAAGGTCCTGAGACCATCCAAAACAAGAAGACGTGCTAGACAACAATGTCAGCACAGGGGCCTTGGCTCTAAAGCTCAGGCTCATTGCGCTTTCTGTATAGCTGGCTGTTTCCTTGCGGACCCTGATGTTTTCCTTGGCCAGAGGTAGCTACTAGGACAGGAGGGTGGCTGTATTCATGAAGTCAGCTATAGGAAAGAATTTCCTTGCTTATTTTTTTCTTCTGTGTATGTGTGTGTGTGTGTGTGTGTGTGTGTGTGTGTGTGTGTGTGTGTGCGCGTGTGTGTGTGTGTGTGTTTATTCAAGAGCTTGGGTGCAAGAACCTTCTTATTTATTTGTGAGCTATTTGAAAATAAGTCCGTCCGTGATTTGTAAAATATTTAGTTGCTTTTCACATGGCAAAAATGTTAAACACATAGATTTTAGACTAGTAACAGTTCTTACTCTGTGAAATTTGCCCTATTCTGGCTGTTTTCATCCACCGTCATCTCTAAAAAAAGGAATGGAGATGATCCTTTTTATTATTAAACGGTGAAAATAAAAGGTGTTTGAAGGAGAAGCTAGCTAAAATTACACAATTGCTCCAATCAGCTTTCATTTACTGAAAGAACTCAGGAGGTGGCCTCAGCCCTAACAGAGGCCGGTCTGTTTTCACAGCCATGTCATTTCTAGGTCCTCTAAGCAGCCATACCAGAGTGTAAATTAGCACTGTGTTGAGAGTGTGGCTTCAACAGACGCAGCTCAGTAACTTCTGGCCTATGAAATTCCCGTCTCTTCCTCTGAATCACACTGTCTCTTAGGCTACATTTAATTTAATTATCTCCATAGAAGAGAAAATAATTGTCATAAAAGGGAAAGCTCCTTTTTTTCTGCTGATAGCTGATTTTTTTTCACCTTCCATTCAAAAAAATGCAGCATTTGGAATAATCTCATATATTAAATCATCTACCATGATTGGCTGGTTTGTAAACATTTCTCCAGAAAGTGCTCTGGCTTTTCTGTATTGGTTGGGAATACTTCTCATCAAGTGTCTTCTTCTTCCTCTTCTTCTTCTTCCTCTTCTTCTTCTTCTCCTCCTCCTCCTCCTCCTCCTCTTCCTCCTTCTTCTGATGCTGCTTTTGAAAGAACAGTCAGTCAGAGCTACTTCAAGTGTCATTTGTATACTACAAGGATAAGCTGTCAGGTGTTTCAAGGGCTGAAGTCACTGTTCAGCAATCCTGCTATATCCTTGTTTATCCTAGTACTTTTGAATAATCCTTAAGATAGTGAAGAAGCTATTAATTGCATTTAAACACAGTGAGCAGGAGTGACATTCAAATATGCAAGTCACTTTAAAAGAATCACAAGGCAGAAAGTGACCTTGGTTGGCTTGCTCTGAGACTGAGTCAGAATTTAAACTCTGCCAGAACGATTTAACCTCATTCTTCAGATCTCAAGAAAATAAAAAGAGTTCGTTTCTCGAGACCCCGACTCAAATGTGTCACACTTGCACCAGGCAGCCAAGATATCCAAATTAAAGTTTAATACTTCAAGTCACAATCTCATTTCATTATCTCAACATCAAATGCAGCATCCAGGGAAAACAAGGCTATGGATTGGCTGTGCTGGAGGTCCCTCCGCTGAGTTTATATTTCTTCTTTCTCAGAGTCCAATGTAGCACAGTAGCCACATTTTTCCACCCTGATGTATTAACAGGAACTGGGCACTGGCAGACATATGGACAGAAAGGTTGTTTGGAAGGCACTCAAGTGACTTAGCAAATCATGGCATAGGTTATTCATATTCAAAGACCTTTATTACTTGAGAGGCAGTCATAGGATCATGGCAGGGCAGTTGAAGGATTTGCATGTTTCACAGAAGAGCGCTGACTAACACTAAGACCCCTGTTAAAACACTGAGTCGAGGTTTGTAAGAACAGTACTTGACATGTTACAGTAACGAAGCAGTTGTTGAACTCAACTCTTTTTCCGAGAAAATGAATATTGAGACTGATTCAAGGACATATGCTGATTCCTCAGCATCATCGGGCTCTTAAACCATCACACTCAGAACCTCTTAGTAATCATAAAAACTAAATGTGTATCGAAGACATAAAAAATGCCCCTCATCATTAGAAAGTAAAAGAAAAAAAGAAGTTACTGAGAGAGACACTCCAGTGAGCTAGTGAAGGAGGAGTAGCAGGGGTTCCCACTCATCCCTACCGGGGGGGGGGGGGATTCAAAAGACTATAACCACTTTGGAAATTTCTTACCAAATATATTCTTACCAGGTAATCTAGCAATCTCTTTCCTTCCTTGGTATTTATCCAAGTAGGTAAACGCTTAAGTCCACACAAAAGTTTCACATCATGTGTGTTCAAGTTTTCTTCATCATTGCTGGAAGCTGGAAATCATCAAGGTGGCCCTTGAGAACATCAATGGAGAAAGTATAGTATGTACACATAAGGCAATATTATTCTTTACGGGTTGAAAGTAAGTCATGAAGTAAATTGAAGAGACTGACACTATACTGTTCAGTAAAAGTCATCAGCCTGAAAAATAAAGGGTTATGTGGTACTTAAATCCCAAGGTTCTGGAAAAGGAGGCCCATCCAGCCATTAAGACGTGGTGGATAGGCAGGGTTTCATGGGAAGGCAGAATGAATCACACAGGAGATTGTGAAGGCAAAGAAAATGTTCTGTGCCACACTGCCATGAGCGGATGGCACAGCACACATGTAAAAACCCAGAGAATTGTACAAAACCAATGCCAAATCTTACTAACAGGAGATACGGAGGATTGTGGATTGCACAAGTTTTGGGGAACATGGTATCTTCTGTTAAATATTTTGATATTGTTAGTTCTGTTTTAGAAAGAGTACATTATTAACCTTTAAGTGAAAAAAAAATAATTGAAGGAGAAGATCTAGAACAAAACAGAAACAAAAACTATGATATATTGGGCACATGGCTGAACCAACTTTCTATAAACAAGCATTATTTACAAATTTCTTTTAAGCAATGTCTGCATTTCTCTAGGAGTTTTGAGGATAAGGTTCCCCCATTGAAGCCACTAGCACATACTATAACATCCTCATAAGAAGCTCTAATTATTCAATATATAAATGTCTCAAATATTAGCTAATACCTCACTACTGTATGAAATTTTATGTTTTTACATGTGAGATGAAAATAAATAAATAAATCATAAGTAAATAAACTAAGAAAATAATAAGAAAAACATATTAACCACAAAGAATCTCGGTATTTAATTTAAAGATAAGCAGTATTCTCAAGTGACCGAATATTAACCATGAAATGTACACACACACACATACTCACTACACACACATATGATCAGCGAAAATAATTCTATTTTTTGTACTGCTTGTATTAAAGGCCTGCAGAACCTCTTCCATAAAAAATATAAGACCTTTTCTTAAAGATATTTTCAGCCTCTACCCTTTGAGAAAATCCGTTGAGAGTATTCTATCAATGCCTGAAAATGAAATGAAGGTAAAAAGGTAGAGTGAGAGTGTCAAAATGAAAATTGATAAAGGTTCTATTAATTGCAGAAAAGATGGATATAAATTACTTTTTTATAAAAAAAAACACCATCTATTACATTAGCATTGAATTTATTTCCTAGAGGCTGCTCTGCTTTAGGCGTTACATGAAGCAACGGGGCTAAGGAGGGAGCAAACCATGGCCAATGATCTCATAGACTACACTCTCAGAGAGAGCAATGGTTACAATCACATAAAACCATGACGTTACGGATAGAAACTGCTAGCCATTCTGGCAAAGAAACATATCCTTGAAGGCACTGACCAGAAAAACTGTCCTGCAGAAATGACATTTAAACTAAGCTTCTCAAGGATGACAAAGACAGGAGAGGGTACAGCAAAGGAAAGAGCAGAGACAAGGACTCTGGGAGGACCCAGAACAAATGCTAGCAGCAGAAGGAAGGTACATTTACCTGCAATATTGAATGTACAGATCAGGGAGCCTCCTCTCTGACAGAACCCTTCACTGAGCACAACCAGCAGATATGGAATAGAAACAAAGGCAGCAGTGTTGCTTTCAACTTTGTTAGGATCACCATCCTTCTCTTTCCTACTATGTGAGAGGTAGCGACCATCTGCACTAATACTTCCCTTACTGACGAACATTTATAACAGTGAGAAGATCTTTCCCCACAAGTTTGTCAAATTCCAGGTGTATAAGGTGATCATACCAAAAAAGAAAATTCATAAAATTATCTACTTCCTGTGAACACAGAGGTACTAAACAAAATTTTTCACAAAAGTTAG
Organism: Myodes glareolus; assembly: GCF_982192425.1. NCBI lineage: Eukaryota > Metazoa > Chordata > Mammalia > Rodentia > Cricetidae > Myodes > Myodes glareolus. The sequence goes on from NC_142043.1 coordinate 40,620,283, forward strand.
GTAGGATTTTGAACTCCAAACCAGAGCGACGGAGTGAGTGGACATAGAGTTACAGGGAGGAATCGGATCAGATGCCTTGGTAGAAAGACTTTCCACAGTCTGACCTTGCAAAAGTCTTTATTTGAACGTGTCTCTATAAGATATGGACAGACTAACACTGCAGTTCAGTTCGAAGAAATACTCAACAGCCACCTAAGTGTGTTGAAGAAGACTATTTATCAAGAGAATGACATTGGTGCACCAGTTACTGATTTGAGAACAAATCACCACATTCCTTAAAGGAAAATAAGTGAAAGTGAGACATCCAGAATACAAATTGAAAACTATGTAGCAAAACTAGATGAAGGTACTGTTACTATAAACAGTGTTCATGTGCACAGATTCAAAAGTTCTCAACAAAACACTAGCTAGTCAACTCAAAAAGGTAGAACTTGAATTATAGGTCCCAATAAATAAAGAATCATGCAATATACACCGATTGAGTCAACAGTTGAGAATCAATTAATAAAACTCATAACCTTAAATAAGATAATGAATAAAAGATTTCATAGTCATATAGATAAGAGCAGAACATATATAGATCTAATTTACATGAGTAGTAGAAAAAGACAAGATCTCCTGGGTAAATTGGGAGCATGGGGACCTTGGGAGAGGCTAGAAGGGGAGGAGAGAGGCAGGGAGGGGAGCAAAGAAAAATGTAGAGCTCAATAAAAATCAATAAAGAAAGAGCAGAAAAAATAGTACGATCCAGTACTAATTCATGATTTTTTTAAAAAAAAATAACCACTTTCAGGGGATGGTAATATGACTCAGTAGGTTAAAGTGCTTGCCACCAATGATGAAGAACTGAGTTTGATCATAAGACACACATAATGGATGGGGAATAAAAACGGACATTTTCAAGGTGTACTCTGACCTCCACATGTGTGCAATGGCGTGTACACAGAATACAAACAGACAAATGAATGAATGTTATTTCAAATTTTCCTTAAGCTGAGAATAGAGTTTGACTTTCTCAAGTTCATAAAATGTATTTGCCTAGGAAATCTAGAGCAGGCACACACCCATTGCTGAGAGAATGGGAGTTTCTATTCTCTGGAAACTCAAAGTAAGATCTAAGGTCTTCCTCATTGGGTTATTAGGTAATTTCTTTTACTTCTTGTATGTATTCATTGCAAAGGGTAGGTAGTTGAGCAGATAGTTACATTCATACTCATATATATATATATATATATATATATATATATATATATATATCAATGAAATGGTATAATTTGTTTCTTTTACAAATGTGGGTGTCATTGCATTTGGGGCATAGATTTTTGACGAGGTCATCTTGGCAGATTTTTTTCCTTTGATGAGTATGAACTGTCCTTCCCCATCTAATTTTATTAAGTTTGGAGTTTGGTTTCAAGACTATTTTGTTGAATCTTGGCTTGGTAATACCAGCTTGCTTCTCTGGGCATTTGCTTAGAAAATCTTTTTCCAACCATTTACTCTGAGGTAATGTCTAACTTTGTTGTTGAGGTGTGTTTTTTGTATGTCGTAGAAGGAAGGATCAAGCTTTTGTAGCCATTGTGTTAGCCAAAGTCATTTTATTGGGGAATTGAGCCCATTGATATTGAGAGATATCTATGAACAATGACTCTTAATTTCTTTTCATTTCTGTTATTTTTTTTTTGTAGTTGATGGTGGTGGTTCTCTCTCTCTCTTTGTGTGTGTGTGTGTGTGTGTGTGTGTGTGTGTGTGTGTATTCCTTCTTTAATGCTGATTTGGGATTATTTATTGCTGTGTCTTCATGGGTCTAGTTACCCTCTTTGGAGTTTTCCTTCTAGTACCATCTGTAGGACTGAATTTGTGGAAATATATTGTTTACATTTGACTTTATCATGGATATCTTACTTTCTCCATCTATGGTGATTTAATGTTTTGCCAAGCAAAGTAGTCTGGGCTGGCATCTGTGATTTCTTTAGAGTCTAAAGCTCATCTGTCCAGTTGAAAATCAGTTGTAATTCTAATAGATCTAACTTGGCCTTTCTTCTTCTAGGTTTTAACATTTTTTTTCTTTGTTCTGTGTGTTTAGTGTTCAGATTATTGTGGGGCAAGGGGACTTTCATTTCTGGCCCAGTCTAGTTGGTGTTCTGTAAGCTTTCTGTGCTTTTTTAGAAAAGTCTTTCTTTAGGTTAGAAAAAAAAATTTGTATTATTTTTTTCAAAATATTTTCTGGGGTCTTTGAGCTGGGATTCTTCTCCTTATTCTATTCCTATAATTCTTAGGTTTGATCTTTTCATTGTGTCTTAGCTTTCCTATATGTTTTGTGTGAGGAATTTTTTAGATTTAATATTTTCTTTTACCATTGTATGTAATTCTTCTATCATATCTTCTACACCTGAAATTCTCTCTTCCATTTCTTTTGATGTTGCCTATGTATGCAGTTCCTGTTCACTTACATAGATTGTCCATTTCCAGAGTTCCCTCAATTTGTGTTTTCTTTATTGTTTCTATTTCCATTTGCTTGTCTTGTTTCCTTCAACTGCTCACCTCCCCCCTTTAGCTTTCTTGGTATTCTTTATGAGATTTATTGATTTCCTCCATATTTTTGATTGCCTTTTCCTCAATTTATTTAAGGGATTAATTCATTTCCCCTTTAAGGACCTCTATCATCATCATAAAGCTGGTTTTAAGGTCATTTTCTTGTGATTCAGCTATATTGGAGTATTAAAAGTCTTGCTATAGGGGTATGGATGGGCTCTGGTGTTGGCATGTTGCCATTGTTGATTGTGTTCTTACACTGATGTTTAGGCATCTGGATTTGGAATGATTAAAGGCCAAGGTGCCAATTTCTGAATTTGTCTTTATTGGATGGGTATTTTCTTTCCTAGTCTTCTGACTATAGTGGACTGTGGTTGACTAGAGGGTCTCTGCTCAAGTTGGGGCTGATGGCCTCTAGTCCAGCAGAGAGTTCTGGGTATGTGCATGGCCTCTGGTCTGACTGGAGCTCTTCTTGTCCACCAGAGGTGTCATGATGGCACAATTTGTAAATGATGTCCCTTGTTCTACATATCATTTGTTATGCAAGATTAATATATGTACCAGAAAAATGTTTATGCAAAATGGGTGTTGCAAATAATGTTTTAATGAAATATGTTAATAATAAATGTATTAGTTAATGTAGGCTTTTATATCTGTGGACTTCCAGGAAGGACAATAGCTCTCAAGGCCTTCAGTCCTACCAGATGTGTAACCTCTGCTCTCTCTACAGTATAAATTATTTGGTCATGCTGTTTACTCAAAGTATAGGCTTGGGGAAAATATTACACATTCATAAACATATTTCTACCTTTACAATAAGGATAAGCATACTATACATTTCACAGGGTGTTAGAGCATTAAATTAAATTATATAAATTATGTATAAAGTAGACAATAACATGGAATTCAAAGATGATCTCCTCTCTTGCTCTCTCTCTCTCTCTTTCTCTCTCTCTCTCTCTTTCTCTCTCTCCCCCTCTCCTGCCCCACTCCAAGCTTGCACCTTTTCCCGACTTCTCCTTAAAGTCTCAAATTTATTAGTGAATTGGTCTTAGGTGTTTTGTCCTAGAGAAACAGTACTATTTTAATAATACCTGGTGTGTCTTTCTTTCTAGGCTATTAAGTATGTCTGAAATGCTAATGATAAGCAAAGTCATTATTTTATTTATCTGTGTATCATAGTACTTACTTTTTAATTCTAATTTTTATTTTATGGGATTTTATTTGGCCTTGGCAAGATGTCTTATTTTTTGAAATGGATTTATAGTTTGGAGTTTGCCCTCTGGAAAGCAAAACTAAATTCTTTGACCCCGAATACTTACTTATAGGTCCCATTATTTCAATAAACAAGTGAAGTCTCCTATAGACCAAAATAATACCAATGAAGAATCTTAAAAGTAAACGCTTTAGAAGGGCATCAATGGAGTGGTAATTCTGACAACAGAATGGACAAAGTAGGAATTCTTTGAAAACAATGGAGTTATTTAAATTCCACCTAGAAAACTGACTGACAGTTTGCTCAGGGAACCATTGTGTTCCAAATTCCATCTCCGGGCAAGTCCAGCCTTCCCACAGTCCCCTGAAAAGCCTTTTATACCTTCATCTTCTTCTAAAGGCGCCTTCAAAACCTCCCCCCCAACAAACCAGGATTTTCTACCACGAAAAACAACAGCTACTTTTTTGAAGAAAAAGACCATATCACCTCTTTTCAAGCGAAGCCAGAGAACAATGAGAAGCCTGGTCGTTTCTCTTTGGAATTCATAGACTAAACACTCTGAGCACTTTCTGTGGTTGTTTTGTTTAAAATCTACTCATTCTGGGTCCTTTCTTGGTTCCTTTATTGCCTACCCACTCCAAAGAATATCTATCTAATACTATATTGTAAAGGTAGACTTGGCCGGTTAATAAAATCAATACCACCACTGTGATGTGTGACTAAGAACCAAGTCCAAAGACCACCCACTTACACTGAACTGCTTAAGCCATCATTCAGTGTTTTACAATACTTGTAATATTTTTTTTTTTGGAAAGCACTCTCAAGATAGCCTCTCTCTGACTGTATCACTAACAATTTTAAGAGGGTGATACATAATAAAACATTTGAAATAAACACACACACATACGCATATATACAATTAATAAGGCGATTTAGCACATCTGTTCAAATTCATCCTTAGTCTGGAAGACCTGCTTCTCGGTTTCATCCGACTCTAAAATGAACATTTCAGAGAGTAGTTGATTTCTATATATCATTCAGAGGCAATCTCTTTCACAAACCACCTCCTAAGGTAAACACGTGACTTTCCCAGTTCTAGTGCCATTGTTCTGTTTACTGGCTTCTGGGTCAACCCCACGGTGTGCAAACACAGAATTCCGAGGCACTCGCTCTTTTGACTGGACTTCTGCGCTGCTGAACTCACCTACTTTCTCATGCAGAGCAGTTCTGTGTAGGAGAGCCCTAAGAGACAGCTTTAATCTTGGCAGCTGACCTTTACAGTTTCCTAAAAGTCCTGCACAGCTTGTGGATCGGGCAATCAGGACCGTGCCGGTGACTGAGGGGCACCACCCCCTGCACCAGCATCGGGCACAAGCACCTGGCATGATGCTGGGACAAGATGAATCAACAAAGTTGCCTTGAGATGCAGGGATCTGGGCTTGACTACCATGAAATCACCAGCGTTTCTTCCCAACTCCTGGGTAGAAGCATGATCTGTGGGTTTAAAATTATCGGCAAAGGAGTATAGAATCCTTTCAGGTTCTGTGCGTTCAGAAGTTCTGTTAATCTCAAGTTTCTTTGCAAGAAAAAGGCACCTCTTGGGGTGGGGGAGGAGTCACAGTAGAGAGAAACCACAATGAACAGTGGCTAGTGGCTGGGTGGTGACTTGAAGGGAAATTAATAAGGAGTGTAGGGTGAAGACGCAGACCCCAGGAAACACCGCCACAGCAAACCCGAAGATCAGCGTGTTGGGAGATGAGGCAACAGGCTTTCTCACTGCAATGTGAAGCTGCAGTCAAAGCCCTTACCAGATGATGAGCCCCGAAAACAGGGAAGACACACAGGCCACTTTTCTGTTTCACCTAGTTAACACTGCGAAACTGAACTGACTCAGCTCCACCCGCAGGCTTCAGATGAGACACTCCCAAACCAGGAAACGCTGTCTATTTCCAACAGAAGTGAAACTGATCAAAAGAAAATGTTTAAGAGTGGCATTAGCAATACTCAAACACACAATAAAAAACACCCTGGATAGTTGTAATTAAACTCAACTAGATAAGAAAATGACTCTTTGTCAAATGATATCCATCTAACTCTGATTTATTCAAGGTCTAATCGTCTAAGGCAGTGGTTCTCAACCTTTCTAATGTTGTGACCCTCTAATATAGGTTCTCATATTGTGGTGACCCCAAACATAAAATTATTTTTGCTAACTACTTATGGAAGTAGACTTGCAGATAGTTGTGCGTGCTGGGAATCAAACCTGGGTCCTCTGGAAGAGCAGCCACTGCTCTCAACGTCTGTGCCTTCTCTCCTGCCCTAGCTTATTAGTTTTAATCAACTAAAAAGGAGAAGGAATATTTGGCTATGATGGTGACAAGAAGACATCTGACAAAAACTTTAAAATCATCCTGGTGTTTCTCAGAAACAATAGGATACAAATAGGTGAGTACTTCCCAAACAATCCTCAGATATGCAAATTAGTGAAATAACAATTACTGTAGGAATTAAAGTGTGAGAAAGAAGCAAATCACCGCCTCATCTCTGTAACAGTGTGGAGTTAGTCAGTTGCTATCAGCGAAGAATACACACACACACACACACACACACACACACACACAAGCACACAATTGTAAAGAAAGCACAATGGTTTTTTTCTGTGTGCTGGTGAAGATGAAATGTTCTGTCAGTATAAAGCATTGCAGAGCATATCACTAAAACTGAAAGGCTGGCTTGAGATTCAGCTCAGTGATAGACAGCCTACTTAGCAAATGCAGGTCCAGCATGACATGGAGGTACTTGCAAAGAAGCATTATTACATAACTTAAGAGGTTAAGAGAACCATCCTGTCTGTGAAAAGCAAATCACCTAGAAGCTAGATTCCAAGGACATCCATTTTAATACACCAAGGTAACGAAACAGTTTGACTGAATCCCAGAAAAATATGCAAAAGACGGGAGAAAATGTTAAAAACATCCCCAAAAGATGCAAAAGCAGACTTGAACCCAAGCAAACACCAAGGTAAAAAGAGTAATATACAAATCTTTATTTTTGAATAGGAAGGCTAATAGCAAAAATACCTTATTTTCTGTTAATATGAACTTATTGTGATCCCCAAAGATGTTAATAATTTGTATATTTTTCCTTGAATATAACACTCAAATAGTAAAGTGACCGTGATGGAAAAACTTAAATATAAGAAAGCTATAACAATGTGTGCTTATTATTCAGAAAACGACCAGAGCACTAAAATAATTATCTAATGAAAGAGCTAAAATTTGTCTAAGAAGCCTAGAATGGAGGAACCAGAGAAGAAAGCCAGAGCGTACCAACCCTATGTTGTTATACATTCATTTCTTTGGTATCTCATGTTACTGTGACAAACAGCCTGAACACAAACTACTTAGCTGGAGGAAGGAGTTATTTCGGCTCTCGGTTTTATCCATAGTCCTTGACTCTTTACCCTCTGCCCCGCCACACCAATCCCCACCCCTGTACCACGGCCAGGGAAAGCAGCACATGCAGCTGGGGAACAGAAGGCAAAGCAAAGCAGCTCACCTCATTGCAGACAGGAAGTGGGGAAGAGAAGAAGAACAAAAAGAATGCCTGCAGGCATACGTGGTCTCTCTCCTCTTCTTTTTTATTCCATATTGATTCTCCTGCAAACAGCCTTCTAGACATACCCAGAAGTGCATTGTACTCATTTCCGTGCACTTCTCCATGGCGTTGCAAAGAACACAAACTATATTTTAGCACAAAACTAAATCTGCAAACACAAAATTAAAAAGGTAAGTTTCTTCATGCTAGATTTTAGCTGAATAAATTTAAGTGTATTAGAAATGTGTCTATACATTCATGTTTCATTTAAATAACACTTTACTTTCTGCTTTAAAAGGTCTGAATTCGAGTCTGGTGGTGGTGGCACAGGCTTTCAATCCCAGCACTCGGGAGGCAGATGCAGGAGGATCTCTGTGAGTCCGAGGCCAGCTTGTTCTACAGGGTGAGTTCCAGGACAGGCTCCAAAGCTACACAGAGAAACCCTGTCTCAAAAAACAAAAACAAAAGTGAAAAAATGTCTAGACTCACTGATTCCCTAATAGTAAGGAGCATTATTAATCAGGGTATTTTATTCTCTAACTCCCATGCTCTATTTAGACTGACTGCTGATTCCAGAGGTAAAGGGGGAACACATATGATAAGTTTAGAACATCTTACACCAGAAGAAATTAATCAAAGATTAATAGGAATTGAGCCTAAGGGACAAAGAAGGTACCTCATGATTTTTCATTCTTTATGAATCAAAAAGAATAATTTATTTAAATATACTGAGTATGTAAAAGCCTACAACTTCATTATCAATTTATGGATGCGAGTAAAAGAGAAGGAACACAGCAAGAAGGGGAGAGAGAAAGAGAGGTAGATAGATATCTAGCACTCCAGTCCTTACACTGAAGAGTGAAATTTGGCCTTTGCACTCATCTATTAAATATACTATAATTAGCAATAAATAAAGGTTTTGATGGGATGAATCCCTGCCTTCCAAAAGAAACGTAAGGTAGCGCATACAGATGACGACTGAGTTAGCGGAACCGCCATTTTGCAGCAGCTGATTAACTCATTCAGTTGGGCAATGATTGATTGTCAGTGATGGAAACATTGGCAAGGAAGCAAATGGAGGTTCTCTAGACCTGAGAGTTACCAGGCTCTGCGTCTTTGAAAATGGACCGGGTCGTCTGTGGGAAGCATAGAAAAGCCACTTAGCGTGATTTTCCAGGAAAGGAAAGTGAAGCTGTAGAGATAGCGTTTCCTCTTAACACAGAAAACGTGGAATGAAAGAACAGAGGCACAAGCAGAATTACTGAAAAGAAAGGAAAACACAAGTGCACTCCTCAGCAAGAAGAGTTTGTGGACTCTCGATCCTGACTTGAACACATTTCAGAAAGTATTTTGAAGATACTCTAGAGTCTTTGCTCTCAACCTTCCTGACCCTGCGACCCTTTGACACAGTTCCTCATGCTATGGTGACCTCCAACCATACAAATATTTTCCTCGCTACCTCATAACTGCAGTTCTGCTACTGTTATGAATCCAAATGTAAATATCTGTGTTTTCCCATGCTCATACCCAACCCCTGTGAAATGGTCACTCAACCCCCAAAGGGGTCGAGACCCACAGGTTGAGAACCTTGCCTCTAATCCAAAGCCTGTTACCTCCTCAGGTGCAGAGAATCTATGTTGTGATGCTGTTTGTTAAGTTCCGCAGCAGTATAGAGGAGTGAGAAGGCTTGACACATAAGAACCCGCTGAAGAGAAAACAAGCAAGAGACAGAATAGGCATTAATAGCAGATAAATGTTAAATCTGATGGATGGACACACGGCATTTTCCCATAACAGGGCTCTGTGTTTTTGTGTTTATTTGAAAAAAACACTTTGAACAGCAAACATATTTATAAAAAAACAAATTAAAAAAATTCTTGAAACTGGAGAGATAGCTCAGTGGTGAAGAGCAGGCACTGATTTCGTTGAGGATTTATGTTCTGTTCCCAGCATACATATTGGGTGAGTCACAACCACCTGTAACCCCATTTCCAGGGGCTCTGATGTCCTTTTCTGGCATTTATGTGCACATATCATCGCATAGACACACATGCATACACCTAATTAAAGTATCTTTTAATCTGTTAGACTTTTCTTTTTAGATTGCTATAGATATGCATCCTATGTCTCAGAAAACACATTAAATTTCAAATTGGCCGAACTCATATTGAAATCTTGCTGTATAAATGACTCCTTGGCTGAAGAAAGTTACTGGTTTTTGTGAAGCATTCTATACTTCTATTGCTTTAACTACCAAATAGGAATTTTTTTCCAAGTTAATACTTAGATAATGGGAAAAGATTTCCCTCTTAACAAAGCTTCCAAAGAAGACAGAAGAGGGGTCTCTCTGGTCACACCATCTCTAAATTAGCCGTAATCTCAAAGGAGCGTCTGGTTTCCCTTAACCTATGAAGCTTCTGTAAAATATGCCCTACATGATGCCAGTCTAATCATCATTAACAAGGAACTCTCCTACTGAGGATTTCATAGAAATAATGCGGTTATTAAGGAAGCTTGGAAGATTATTGGGATACAGTAATAAAACTGTATGCATAATTAGTCTACCACATCAACAGCCACTAATGTGAGTTATTGGCCATTCAGGCATGCATGCCGACTGATACATAGGGACAGAGAAAGCCCAGGAAGAATGAAAATAAAGGCACTGAGAAGAGGATGAGGAAGTTTAAAAAAAAACTGGAATGACCTTGAACTTGCTTAAAGTGACACCATGGAGTGGTCCTCTATAGCCCTCAAAGTGCTGGACAAAGATCTGAAGAAATATAAATAAGAAAATAGTTCTTACATCAATTACAGATCAGTCTACAGAAGATTAGAGTCATTTAACAGAAAAACTTCTCAGAATTCATGGGAAAATATTTATGTCCAGGAAGAAAGGAAATCTGTAGTTCATCACTGAATGATCCATTAAAAAAAGACATGTTGAAAAATCTGCTTGCTCAGAAGAGTATAGGTTAACACAAGCTCCAGAGGATCCATACCATTTTCTGCCTTACACTAGCAATTGCACACACACACACATACACACACACACACATACACACACACACACACACACACACACCATTTTTAAAAGACCATCATGAAAAGCTACATAAAATAAGTGCATTTGTTATGCTATTCGTGTTGACTTTAGCTAAGTGCTTCCAAAGGTTCAAAACTGAAACATGCCCCAATAGCTTAAAAAGCAATTCTTTATTAAGAGAGACAAAAAAGTAAGTTGAGCCCAGAGATCTTGATTCAAAGGGTCACAAAAAAGATTCATGAATCCCCCGTAGCTTTGAGTGGATCAGATGAGGCTACAACTGAAGGACAATTGCACTGGCTTCATCTGTGGGAAATTCTACATGAAAAAAAGGAAGAAAGAATAAGAAAAAAAAACATTGAAAAAGCCACAGAGTTGGAGGGAAATGGTCATTCCTCTGTGCCTAGGAACAATCACAGTCAAGACTCAGACCTCTAATGAACTTTGAAAGTTTCTCTCTGTGAGACACCCAGAGAATCTCTCATCTACATTATCAATCCTCAGAAGTGAAACCCCACTTAAGAAAGCTTTGTTGTTATTGACTTCCTTCTGCAAGGTTTGCATTTGTGTCTAATACACCATTTGGAGTGTAATTTATTTTGTTATTGCCAGCTAGTATTCCAGGGTACAGATATACCCCAATTTGCTTATATCTATTCTGGATCATGTTGATTTTATGTTATACAAATTATACTGATATGAATGCTTGCCCAGCCCTTTTAAATGCCTATTTTAAAGATTCTTGACTAAATACCGGGAATAGAGCTCATTAAAATCATTTTAACTCTGTTTTCAAGAGAATCTGTATCATTTTCATAGTCTAGCTCCAGGAAAACTCAGAAGTTTTGGTACTGCTGTATGCTTGCCTATACCACACACTCAGACATTTTAAAACCAACTATTTTTGGCAAGTGTGTCATCATAGTTCATTGTCATTTAATTTGCATTTGCTGCTAACTAGTTATACTGAGGATCATTAGTATGCTTGAAGATCATTTGTATATCTTCTCGGAGTGTGTTTTCAACTATTTTCCTCAGTTTAATAAGTGCTTCTCCTTTTTCAGCTCTCTACAGTGATCAGGGTATGTAGTTTGATACTGTTGTGGAATATTATTTTAAGACGTGGTTGCATTTGTTTATACTGTGGAACATTTGTGTTCATGATACAAAGATATGTTGCGTTTCTTTAACTCTGTGAAGCTGTGTTATTTTGCCTGTCTAAAGCAGCTAATTGGTTTAAAAAAGAGTGGAAGGGCCAAAAACAAGGTAGAAGAAGGATACACAGGGCTGGCAGGCAGAGAGAAAACATTGGAGAAGAAATCTGGTAGAGGAAAGGAAAGAGAAGAGGAAGCAAGAGAGATCTAGGAGCAAGAGAACAAGGAGAGGAGGACACTAGGCGCTAGTCACCCAACTACCTAAGCAACCAAGGTTAGGTGAAAGTAAAACTACAGAAGCAAAGAAAAGGAAAAAGCCCAGAGGCAAAAGGTAGCTGGGACCATTTAAGGAAAGCTGGTTAGAAACAAGCCAAGCCAAGGCCTCTGTATATTTATTTGGGAGCTGGGTGTCAAGCCCCCAAAGATCAAAAAGTAAAAATAAAACAACAAGAGGCACTTCCAACTTTCCTGGTTCTCTGGATAGAAAATATTCAGATATCCTTTTCTATACTGTATTCAAGTCTTCAATGGTAGATCTCATTCAGAAGAGTCTTAAACCAATATACTTAAAAAATGAAAAAAAATATTATTTTTACTCTAAAATATTTTCTGTTTCTTCAGCTTCCATACATTTCAAGTTTCCTTAGATATCTGCTAATAACTGAGCTCAACATTAATCCAGCTGTGGTCAGAGAGGAGTTCCTGTATGAATTCAACCCTTTAGAAGGTGTGAAGCTTCATTTTAAGGATGGAATGGGGAATGGCCATGTGCCCCTGAGACATTTATATCAGAAAGGTATGAGATTACTGTCTCAAACAGCCTGCTGGTTGAGACACCAGTCACATAAGGCATGACTTCTCTGATATAGTGTCTAATAATTTCTGATCACTCTCTTTCAGGGTAAAACTTGGCATTTTTAACCATTTGTAATCACTTCTTTCTTTCTTTTTGCTAAAATCCCCTGAGCACTCTTCCATGGAAGAATGTTGTTGAAGAAGCAACGGGTGTGTTTTCATGAAATGTAGGTATCCAACACTCTTGAATTAGAAGATTTGGCCAACACAACATTTCACCACCACCCCCTTAGAGATTTACATGGATCATTAACAAAAGTGATCAAAGAAATTTGGCAACGGAAAAAACTAAGTTCACAAGTTTGCCTTGGGTAGAGATCTTGAGCGCAGGGAGTATGAGATTGTTTTGAACATGATTCATAGGCTTTTATGTCATCTAATTCAAAATGCTCCTATCAGCTCCACCCCCACCATGTTTTTATGTGCCAGGCTTCTCAGGGCAGGGCATCTCTGAGTCATTTGTTTGTTTTCTGGCAAAGAAATCTCATTCTGAAATTACTGAAAGATGGGTTGAATCTATGCAAACTTATCCCTGAGTTTTGTTGGAAGACTGGAGTATGAGAAACTTTTATGAAAATATTACAAATTAAAACATATCTAGCAGTACTTTTTACTCTATGAGGTGTCTGAGAAGTTCATCTTCCCAACATCATTAGGCCTCCAGGCCTCTGTCTCTCTGCTCCTGCTCATTCCCAGATCCCCATCAGGACTTCTAGAACTTGGCAAAAACAACTAATTGTAACAAAACCCCACAGTCAACATGCATGCTTTTCCCCTGTCTTTTTCTGGATAATGGGAAGACTTGGCCTTCAAAATGTTACAATGGTTCACCCTCTTTCACTGTGGACTTCCTCACCCCATCAGCTGGCAGGCAGTTAAAGAAAGATGTTTTTTTTTTTGTGAATTTCCATGTTTATCATCAATTTCCATTTCAAAGTTTTTTTTTCTGGCTTTTAAAAACTTCTTTTGAAATCACACTCATATGTTAATCGTTGCAGAATTTTTGCTCCTCATGCTTCCACAGGGTTATGACAATTCTGATGCATGGCATTTCTGTAGTGTTGGGAACTGAACTCAAGGTCTGATCTTGTGAGTTCTGAAATACAAGCACTCTTATGCCTAAGCTACATCTCAACCTATAGTCGCAAATTCTAACATTTGGGAAAGTGCGTCATATGTATCCACCAATATCTACTAAACTATATTTTTTAAATCTCTAATTGGGCCTAGTAGGCTTCAATCTTGTTTTTAGATTTTCTAGACTGTAATTTGACAGCAGACACATTATCTGTGATTTCTCTCCCCTCCAGTTGTCTAATATTTCTGAGTCAGTGGATAAGCATAACAGTGGATAAGTATAATTATCCACAGTTTTTTCTTCATCTCGTATTCCCAAGATCTCATCAAATGTGGTGTTTGTTCCCTTTTGGGTTTGTATACATAGAACTTAACAATAGAGGAATGTAATACATTGAAAATTCTTTTTGAATATTTGCATAAGCCCATTTGTATCTATTGAGATGAGTTATCTAATTGAGATTTTAAGTAATTGTTATCCTTTTCTGTGTCTCTATGGATTTTTCTAGTCCAGGCAGGAAAACACGTTTACTACTTGAGATACATGCAGGTTCTACTCAAATATCAAATCTTCTGCCTTACTGGACCAAATAGCTCCTTCCTGCCTTTTCTCTTCAATACCCACTTTGCTCCCACAAGAAAAACTCAAGAGTCTAAATCAACCAGAAAACTTCTCAACCTGCCTTTATTTATCAATTTGTTTATTTAATAAGCAAGGTTAGATTAGACTGTGGTAATCATCAACCATCCCCCCTTGTCCATAACAGTGGTCCATTTCTCCTTCACACTACAAATGAGCTGTGTGGTTGAAGATGCAGGGATATCTCTTGTTCAGGATGTGCCTCTCAGTCCAGAGGGAGAAGAGCAGCTACAGGTAGGTTTCTGTACCCTGATATTAGGTTTCTCTGCCTACGTAGTAAGCCAGATCAAACCGAATTAAAAAGACCATATTTATTGGGTCAAGAGGCAGGGGAAGGGAGCAGAAAGAATCACACTGCCTATGTAAAGGAGGGGGCACTTAAATATCCTATAGGTGTTGTCTTTAGCTTGGGTGAGTGGGTGGGAGCCTGGACATTTGACATCTTTCTGAGGGGGCAGGGTCTGGAGTAGGAGGGGCTGCAGACTCCAGCTGAACAGTTACATCATCACCTGCTCCTCTCTTTTATGGTGGGGGGGGGTCTTTTCTTCCTCTCTGTTACTTCCATCTTTACCAACCTTTTTCCTCCCTCCATTTCTTCTTTTCTCTCTCTTCTATTCTGTCTCTTCCTCTCCTTACCTCCTCGCCCCTCCTCTCCTGTCTTCCCAGCCTCTCCCCTCTTCTCCCCTTCCCTTAATTTGAACTTATTTTTCTATCTCAGCTTTCTGAGTGCAAGGATCACAGCAAAGCACATTCCACTGGCTTTTATAGCTTCTGCTTGGGGATAGCGCCTATGGTAACTCAAAACATTGTATTGACTGAGACAACCTCCGGGGCCACCGATGGCATCAGAGAGAGGGCAGGTACAATCCTCCCACAAGATGGAACAGAAACACTTGCAGAGATTCATAAAATCTACCACAATAATCCTCTTAATCAAGGTAGGAAATGAGCTTTTAAGCAGTAGTTTGAGAAATATAATATCCCAAATCCTGTAAAATGCAAGCTTTATTCATGAGCACTATAATGCACTGAAGTGGAAAATTATGCATACAACCTCATGACAAGCCGCATATATGTACTAATATCACCATCTAAAACCACTTACCAGCTGCCTGTGTAAGGTGTATGGGAAAAATATATGACACACACACATAGACTTGGATCCTACCCATAAAAAATTAGATACATACAAACATGAAAGAAATTGACAATTTCCAGAACTCTGGATGATTTGGGTCCAATCATTTCTAAAGGGTGCAGAAGCTCTATCGTGTCCCATTCCATGTTACATGCATAACCTCAATGGTAATGCTACTTGAAGGTTTCAGTCTCGGGGACAATATTTGGTTCACGTTTGAAAATTATGTGAGTTGTTTCTGATTGTAATAGAAATTCCACTTAAATAGAACTTGCAACTGGGCTCCATACAGGGGTCTGCAGTATGGCACCCCTTATTTCCTGTTCAGTGGTCTCTGTCTTGCACTTTCTCTCCCTTGAAATGGCTTCCTCATAGTCCGCAGGTATGCTGGTCCCTTCTTCAATCTGTGCATACGTATCCATTACTAATCTCTTCCCAGAGTTCTCTCTGATTGCCCTTTCCCAAGCTCCCTTCTACTTTCTAAACCCCAGACTTTGCTATAAAAACCCTTTCCTCTGTGAGCTTTTGCATGTTTGCTCTAAGAGAGGCTACACTCTGGGGCTTATCTTTCTTCATCTCAGCAAGCTGTTTACAGTCACCTTGGTCCTTCCCATAATCTATAATTATGTTAATTATTTGTTGCTCTATTTGAACACTGTTTACTTCCTACACTAAAAGGCCACCCCATGAAGGAACAGACCCTTTCTTTTTGGGTCACCGCTTAGTTTTATATCCTTGGCACACAGCCCAGCGTATGGTAATTAATATTTTTGTATTAATATTTTCTAAGTGGGTTCATTATAAAGATGAGATAGCAAATTTGTTAGGGGTCACTTCGTAATAAAAAAGATGCTTCCAAATGCATCTTTATGCCTTTTCTTTCCCCATAAGGTACTTTCTTATATAAGGTGCCTCGGTTTAATAAATATGAGACAAGTAAATATTTTATCTCAAGTGCACTGTGACTGGACTATATAGATTAAGGTTACCTTATTATTGCTGTGTTTTTAATATAAGGAAGAATTTGGACCACTGTGCTCATGGGCTCAGAACCATGGGATTAAAAGGATCACGAGAATGACCTGCCCCTTCCTGGGATCTAAATGGGGTCTGCACCTCTCTTTTCGGCTAAGTTGATCTTACTCTAGAGAGTGAAGGGGCCATGGATTGGTTGCAAGGGAGCAGCCAGAGCCCTCCGTGTTAATAAGAGGACAATTGTAATACAGCAGTCACATGAGGACATCTGACCTGCCATTCAATTGCCCTCCTGAGTTTTGCCAGCAGAAGCTGGGCAGTGCCATTTACACTGTATGCCTTTGAGTTGTTCTGTGCAGAGTTTCATACCTAGGTTTGTTGGCTTGTCACTGAAACAGCCACAGAGAGACTCCCTGAGAGTGGAGCTTGGCCTTTAACCGACTTTGCAGTCAGTGCACATAGGGTTTCCACACGCAAGGACTTTTCTGTAACCCCTAGTTAGCTCTAGCATTGGTTGCTGCCAAGCACCCCATTTCGTTCGCCTTCTCCTTCCTTTTTCCTTTTCCTGGCAGAGTGTTTGTGAGACCCGAAACTAGGCAATGAGGGACAACTGTGATTTAGTTATGAGGTGAACGTGGGACCCAGTGAAGAGCCTCACTGGAATCACTAACACCGGAATCAGAGAAGCTCCCCTCACTCCCCAGGATCAGAATTCACAGGCCAAGAATAGAGTTGAACTGCTTTTGTCTGTTTCCAGAAAAGACAGTGGAGGCCAGGCATAAAAACTCAAGAAAAAAAAAAAAAAGAAGGGAGTCAGTGTGAATTGTCAATTTGACAGACTTTCAATAGTTAGCTGGGAAATCAGCCTCTGGGAATTTCTGGGCGGGGTTATCTCGATGACATTGATTCACATGGGAAGAACCATCTTGATTATAATGGTACCACTCCCTGGCAGGGTTTCCTAGATGGGCAAACATGATAAAGGAAACTGAAAACTAGCATGCTTTCATCACTGATTCGTAAATGAGGGTGCAATGGGATCAGCTTCTTTTAGCTCTCGGTGCTGCTGTGACACCCCACTTGATGGAATGTATCTGGAAATGTGAATTTAAAAAAAAAACAAAAAACAAAGAAACAAACAAAAACAGACACCTTTTCATGTGAGCTGCTCTCTTCAGGACATTTTATCACAGCAAAAGAAAAATAAACTGAGAAAACAATGGCCTTAGCTAAGCCTCAGGTTTCTGCTCTGTCTGAACGCAAAGCTCAGAATTTCCACCCATCGGGAATCAGTCATCCTCTAGCTTGCTGCAGTTAGTGTGAGTTCAGCTTCACAGCTGATAACTTACCAAAGTCTAGGAAATAAAAATTTACACACACACACGCACGCGCGCGCACACACACACACACACACACACACACGCACGCACATGCACACAAGCACATCCCCCAGGATCTTGAACAGTCCCCGACGCCGTGCATGCTCAACAGGAAATAATTGTGACTTATCTAAAAGGTCTCATCCACCACAATTGCTCAGAGTTGGAAGCCCTCTTGGAAGGGCTGTTGCGAGAGTGTTTCAATAAGGAAGCATGAAAAATGCATAGAAGCATCCAAGCTGTTACCACCCCTTTGGCCAGGGCATGCTGCAGAAAGAAGAGTTACTGGGACAGGTCTGGTGCTGCATAGGGAGAGCTGCTGGCAGCAGTTACAGTCTTTATCTAGATTTCGGCCAGCCCACTGCTCACCCCGAGACATCAGGCATCACTGTTGACCTCTCCTTTCATTCTAGGACCACCTAGGACCAAAGTCAGCTTTACATTCAAGTGTAAGAGAGATGTTCCAAATCAGTTCACAGGGAAAAGCTGAGGAGGCCAGAGCAGGTTCAGGGAGGCAAACATTGAAGAGTCAGCACTTTTGAAAATAGGTTATTATGTCTTTCAGTTTGAAAGACACCATACTTTCGGAGTGAACGTTAGACAGCGTTTGCATTCCGACACAAATACCTGCTTTGATGTTCCCAGCTGCACACCTTACAGTTCACCCATGTGAATTGTGCTTGTCTGGGTTTTTTTTTTTTTTGACACATAAGAAGGCCCATTGTATCCATTCAGTTTTTCATTGTTAGAAATTAAAATGTATGTAAATCATATTTTTGCATGCATTTCTTTATGTTAAAGAAAACTTTCTTGGACTAGACATGCTGTCTCCAAGAACACTTGTGAAAGGCAGATTAAAAAAAAAAACTTTTCTAGAGGGCCCTTCTCTTTTCTGCTGACCCAGGCCTGAAAGGTAGAGAGAAGGGTGTTGTTCGTGACAGTAGAGAAAAGGATATTGTTGCTGACCACTCCTAGGAATCTAAGGGTTTCCCACCCCTGATAAGAAGACTCCCATGTATCCAGTTGATGAATACTTTTTCAAACAAAATCCTGCATACAAATTATAACCCACTCTGCCTAGAGAATAAATTCACATGGTTCGTGGAAAGGCGGGAGAGGAAGGTAGAAAGATGCTTGAGAGGAAACATTCAGCTGTGGACATGGTGACACACAGTTGACATCTCAGTCCTCAAGAGGCTGAGGTCAGAGGCTGGCCTGGACTGCATAATCAAAAGATGTCTCAGTAAAAGAAGACAGGGCCCAGAGAGATGACTCGGCATTTAAGAGCAATGACTACCCTTCCACGAGACCTGGTTTTGATTCCCAGCACACACTTGGTGGCTTTCAACTCCCTTTCCAAGGGATCCAATCCACTTTTCTGCGTTTTGTGGGTACCAGGCGTGCAAAGAGCACACAATTCAGGCAACACACACACACACAGAGAGAGAGAGAGAGAGAGAGAGAGAGAGAGAGAGAGAGAGAGAGAGAGAGAAGAATGAAAGAAAGGAAGGAGGGATGGTGAAATAACAAAAAAGAAATCGATTCAAATATGACTGAGAGAACCTGACTAGGCTTGGGGGATCATTTCTGTAATCCTCGGACTTTGGGAAGCCAGAGGAACTGAGTCTGAGCTCAGCTTGGGCTGCCTAAAGAGGCACTAACAGGAAAATATAAAGGGAGAACTAAATGGGACCCTACTTACTGACTGTACACGGCGTCTCTTCTAGCAGTTGCTAAAACATCCACGGGAAAAATACTATACAGAGGCAAACAGAAGATCTAAAACTTTGAAATAAACCAATGATTGGGATAAGTCTTGATTTGGGTTTTTGTCATTTATTTGCGGTTTTGCTTTCTAATAAATACTTACTCATCTGAGTGGCTTTAATAGAGTTGACAATCGTCCTCATCTCAAGTCATGTGGCAGCTGAAAGGATAAACTGCCGGAGCAGGCAGGTAACTGTGGAGGACATGGACCTGCATGCCTCTCCTTAACATGGGCCAGGGAAATGGTTGCCAGACTCATTCAAAAGGGTTCAACATAATTTGCAACATCAAGATTTAACCATCATTAATGTACCATCCTTTAGCGAGTGAGATGAACCCGAACCGCAGAGAGAATGGTAAAAAGCAAAGAAAATGTATGTCTGCCATGAGTATCCCTTCACCTCCCACCCCCTCTCACTGTCTCATCAGATTTAAGTACAGCAAAAATGACTAGAATTTAATTTTAGCAAAGGGAGGAAGGAGAGTAGGGCAAGGAAAGAGAGGAACCGGAGGAACCAACAATCCGGTGCTGTATTTCACAACCTGGCTGCATATGAAAATCCCTGAGGACCTTTAAATTCCCCAAGACCAGCACTCAGACTGCCAAGCAGGATCTCTACTAGCAGACATGGACCTGGGGATTTGACATAACAGTCCTACCGCTGAGTCTGATTTCCAGGACGCTAGAGCTCTGCTATGGAGGTGTGCACGTCTTTCTTAGGCCCTTCTATGTTTGTATACACATATTACACATGTGCTTTTATATAGGTAAGCTTCGCTCAGTTTCCCATTATCTTCTAGATCTCAAATTGTTGAAAGCATTAAATTCTAATTGTTTCTTATTTACTTTTGTTATGTTTTAGAATTTTCCACTAAGAAATCAGATTCCTTATTAATCCTAATCATGAACAAAATACGACTCATGTCATTCAATACTACTCACATTAATCTGTGCATATAAACACAGTTATTTAGCTAGCATATTTATTTTTTAAAATGACAGCAATAGTTTCCCCTCTATGGCTTATAACGTCCCTATCCATGGCTTTTGACTAGGTTTCCAGTAACAGACAAGGACTCCCTGCTGTGTGATAGGAATCAAATCCAGTCAGAAAATGGTTAGCTTCTACAAGAGAACTGGCTGAGCTCCCTGCATACAATGTTACAAACTGGCCAGCACGATGTGCCCATTGGTAGAAAAGAGGCAAGTTGCCTATGGTCAGTTTGCAGCACTGCATACAGGGACCTCAGCTTGCTTCCCTTCAGAAACCTTATAGCACCTTCCAGCATTATGGATGCTAGCCAACATGGAGGAATCTTCTGGACCAACTAACCAATCAATTGCGGCTTTGTTTCTCTGTCCTGTAACCAGAGCATGTGGTACTTTTAACAAAAGAATCTTAACCATCAGGTTCCGGTAGCAACCAATAGCAGTATAAATTGTCCATATTGCTTTAGGGACCTTAGAAGCTTTATGGGAAGTCATCCTACCCTTGGCACTAGAATTTTTAGTTAATAGCCCATGGCTTCTGGGAGCAACTATATTGACCCAAACAGTGTAAATATATGCCAATGTCTAAAATTGATTAATTTTTCAATTTGTATTATTTGTTGAGCAATGATGGTGACAGCTGGAACAAGGCGTTGTAAAACCATCCTTAGATCTCTCACAGTCTGAGTTTCAAACTGTGGTTGTAGAGTGAGTGCTAGAACAGAATGATGGGCTAAAGAAAACCTAGGTAACAAAGATCTCGTCAGGAAAAGCTGGCTGATGCTCCTACCCTAAAAGCCCACACAATGTGACATTACTTAGAAAATATGTCAAAATTCTGTCTTCAATATAATTCTTTTTTAAAATTTATTGTTAGAGAATTTCATGCCTGAATATAATGAATTTTGATCAAATCCATCTCCTCTGCACTCCCTATGTACCTGGTTTCTTCATGAATTTTTTCATCTATTGTAATGTTGGTTGACCCTCCCTCTACCGTCTCAGCTCTTATACCTTTCCACTCCCCATATCTTCCTTCTACTTTCATACATGATGTAATCTACAAGACACCAAACTCCATTCTTTTTTTCAAGACAGGGTTTCTCTGTGTAATAGTCCTAGCTGTTCTGGAAATAGCTCTTTATATCAGGCTGCAAACCCCATTCTTAAAGTCAACTCTTCCTCCTCTCATGGATTGAATGACGAATGGATAGTGAAAATGTGGTACTTTTATAAAATGGAATTTTATTTGACCATTAAAAAAAGAAGGAAAGAAAACATGGGGTCCACTGGTAAAAGAATGGAACTAGAAAACAATATATTAAGTGAGGTAACCCAGCCTCAGAAAGGCTGTAGCGTGTGTGGATCCTAGCTTCTAATTTTAGTGTATGTAGGCTTATGTAGGAATTAGATTGTATAGAGCCCAAGACACTAGAAAAGCAAAGGTTTTGAGGCAATGTTCTGTGGGTTTACTATTGTCTGTGTTGAACTGGTAGAGTCTCCAGCTCTCTGAAGAATTAGGTTAGAGTGCATTTGGCAAGAGAATTGCAGGCGCCATTATGATTTGAAGCTTGACTATTGAACATACCACAGACTGGATAACACAGGATGGTGTAAAATTTAATAATGTGATATTTAGACTGAAGAGCACCAACTCCTATGGAACTCATGGCTATCATAAACAGATTGACTGTGTATTTAATAAGCAATTAAGGGCTATTCACATGATCTGCTTATTATTCCAGTTATAAACCTTATATGTGTTATTTTGCTTTGTTTGGGGGAAGGGATACCAAAATAAGAAAAAGAAACCTATGACATAGAGGTCTCAGAGTCTTTCCATCATTGGAGGTGTTAGATCCTCCTCGTTTCAACAATCTCCATGGAGTATGTGTCAAAACTCCTAACAGGAAAGATGCAAAATGCAGCCACTAAAGGACCTGACCCTGAAGCTGTTCCATCAGAAGCTTGCATACTGATATCTTTCATTTTCTGATTGCATAGAAGAATCTGCTTTTAGTAGAAGATGGAGTGCTTAGTTGTCATTTCCTGTCTGATTTTGAATTTCAAATCCAGGATTTATATCAGATCTCTTATATTTAGTCAGGTATTACAGAGTGAAAATAAATTGTGAATTGTCTGAGACTAACTTAGGAAATATGATACAGACGTTGTTTTATTGACAGACATTAATTGCAATTCACTATACATGTAAATTAATGGAAATGACTATGTATGTATGACTATGTATATATGTACAATTTTTATAAATGCAGAATTTTAGCTTCACCAATATCCTTTCCATTTTGTGTCAAACCTTTGCTGGATAAATAAAACACAAACACACACACACACACACACACACACACACACACACACCCTGCTCATTCAGAAAGGGGATCCATAACAAAATGAAGTAATGATTGCACAGAAGTTCAAGTTGGTGAGATAGTTTTTTGTGTTCACTGTCAGGGGTAAAGGTAAAAGGTTACTTACAAGTAGAAGGGATAATTCACAAGCAACTGCTCTAATGAAAAACCCACTCCTCCACAAGTTCATTCATTGAGAAAAACTGAGACCCCAGGTCCTCTGCACATCTTTCAGGCAGCTCAGAGGTCCAAGAAGGGCATCTTCTTGTTGCTGATATGGTCACAGTCTCCTCCCCACAGCAGTTAGTTGTTCCGTTTCATATTGAGAAGGGACCATGAAGAAGCTTCTTCTTTTACAAAGCTGGACTACCTTGTTGTACTTATGAGAATTCACCAGATAGCCTTTAGATATAGAACCAGAGCATCATTTAATAAGCATAGAAATTGATTCATAGGAAGGTTAAACAGCCAAAGGGCACAGTTCAGGGTAGAAAGGGTAAGGGAGATAACTGGACCTGAATTCAAGACTATGCATATCAGTTTATCCCTTTCTTATTTTTTTGTTGCCTGTCCTGTTATGCTTTTTTTGTTTGAAAATATTTTTTTGTTTTTCAGTGTTGTAACTTTTTAAAATAGCTTTAGATAAAAATTATCTTGTAGCATAATCTAAAAATGTTCAAATGCACAAAAATATAAAAGAACTCTTTAATTCAGTTATTTAGAGATAAAACCTATGTTTTACCAACTTTCAACTATATTGAAAAATGCCATTTGTCTAGATATCTATTTGATGCGATACAGAACTTTATTCATCAGGTTATTATTTGGATATTTTGATACTCTATCAAGTTTATCTATCTAATTTGTGTTTTAATAGCTAAAGCATTTAATACTTGCAGTCTTTAAGGTCTTTAAATGGGGTATAATTGGCTATGATTTTGTAAGTTCATACTGATGATCTTTACCTTCTAAATACAAAATATAAACCCTTAACATGTATTATAGTGTAATATAACTAACTGGATGTAGGTGTACCATTTTAATTTCTCTTTGAATACCATCTCATTCTGTTCTTCTTTCCCATTGTTTCTTGTTTCGACTAAACTTTTAAAGAGTTATTTTATTGGTGCTTGTAAGTAAATCCACGAAAGCCCAAGCTAAAGGGGGTATCAAATATTTACTGGGGAACACTTATGAAAAACAATGTAGAGAGTCACCTGATCCTCTGCTCTCTGACCAGATCTCAGACCAGCAACCAAGATAGAGTAAGCATGCTTCTGTCTGTGTTTATCACACCTCAGACCAAGCCCTAATGGGAAGGCACCCAAAAGGCTATAGACTGAATGAATTCCCACAGCACTATTTCATTTCAATTGTTCAGTGCCTTTTAACTATATCTCTTAGCTTCATTTTAGGGAGCACCATTATAGGTAACACTTAAATTTACAGACTTTTCTTCATACTCATCACAGGGTTGACCTTCTGGTTAATGCCTTCAGTCTTCTAGAAGCTCCCAGTGTTATAGCATCCCACAGAAAAAGAAGCACAAAACTATACATATCTTAGTTTTTGTTTTCTCCAGCCTGTCTCTGTCAAATACATAAATCATAAACTGTACATATTTTAAGTTTCATGTACATTTTATAATACTGAATAAAATATTTGACTCTAATATTTATGTATTTTCTAGGAGTAAAAATTTTGTATGCATGCAATTATTTGCTTTCCAAATATCAGATTCCATCTAATATCTTTTGCCTGAATAACTCCCAGGAAGATTTCCTTTAGATATTGTCTTCTGAGCTAAATAAAAACACATTTAAGTTTCACATATGAGTATGTGTCTGTTTTCACATTCTTTTTTTCTTGAAGGATGTCTTCGCTGGTATAGAGTTCCAGGTTGCTGGATAGTTTTCTAGCCTAGCACTCTGAAGTTGTCTCTCACTCTTTTGCATTCCATTGTTTGTGATAAGGTATCTGTCTTGGTCTATATAAACTTCTCCTGTATCCAATTTGGGTTTTTATTGTGAGTCTTTCAATATTTCCTCTTTTGCACTTATCCTTTGTGGACTTGGATGAATTTATTTGCAGTCTCTGTAGTTGCAAGCTGCCAATAAATTCAGATACCTTTGGAAACTCTTTATTTGAATATTTTTCTTCTTTCTTTTCTCTATCTTTCTATTCTAGAATTCTAAGTGTATTAGCTACTTTGATATGGTTTTCCAGGTCCTGAGCTTCTGTTCTTGATTGGCTCTGGTTTATTCTTGTCTTTGACTCATCGCTTATATTCATCTATCCTCGGGATATTTTCAGCCATATTTTTATCTTCCATTGACCACAGTTAGTAAAAGTTCAAAATTTTATATTTTGTATATTAAACTGCTCAGATCCCCATATGACCTTTGAAAGTCCTCAAAATTTCTACTTGCCAGACAATTCTACGTATGGCTTTAATAACTGTAAATACTGAAAATATCTGAAAAACTCAAAATCTGCCTTATCTCAGGATCTGTATTCATAAACAGCCTCCTTTTTCTCATGCCATGTCTTCCTGGTCACTTGAAAAATGAGTAATATGGGGATTATAACCAGAAAACTTGGAGCATGAAGTTCTAGAGATTCTAGGCTCTGCCGTATTTTTCCGGACACTACTAAACACCTAGCAGGCAGTTAACTTTAACCTTATAGCCAACAGTAGGTGGGAGCTGAAGGATTTTTGTCACCCTTGGCTGCTTTGTTTCTACTCTTCCCTCTGCTCCTGTAGGCAAAGGATCAGTTAAAGGTGTGAGGAAGATTTATTATACTCAGAATCTGGGGCACTTTTTCTCTTTTCCTTCTGTCATTCCTCCATTCCTTTACTTCCCAGCTACTGTATGTATGTATGTATGTATGTATGTATGTATGTATGTATGAACTAACATTGCCCTTGAGTCTTCCCAGTGAATAATACTAAATATGTCCTTCCAAGTTAAGCAGGTGAACAGGTTGTCAGAGGCCTATAATTCACACAGCCATGTTCTGTGACTCCCTTCTTCTGGAGTTCATTGCGCTTTAGCTTATAGGTTTTTTTGGTTTGTTTGTTTGTTTTGTTTTATACGAAAGTCTTTGTAGAAGAACTATTTCACTATGGGAGGAAACAGAACTGAGCTAACGTTATCTTTTATCCACTCTGGTTAGTATATATTTAGTTCTTGAAATAGCCGAGGAATATTACTTTGCCTTGATACACAGTTGAAATAGCTGAGGAATATTACTTTGCCTTGATACACAGAGACTGAGTTTTGGGGGTTGAATTGTCAGCATTTTCATCGACTAGCTGTTTAGATTCCCAGTTTATCATTTATACTTTAAAAGATTAATCATAGTAACAACCATTGACCATCAAAAAATCAGCGCCAATTTTAAGCATAAAGTAAAAGACCTTTGCAATGTTTTCATTATAGTGACTGGTACATAAGATTTGTTCACATTTTTGCTATTATTATTACCTCTATTATTATTGACCAGTCTTCTCTTCTTTTGCTAAAAACATAAAGATTCAATAACCTGTACCAAGGAACTCGGGCTCCTAAAATTCAAAAAGTATTTCAGCAACAAACTTCAGATGAAGTCTTGTTCAGTGCACACTTCCATCCTTTGAAGGACTACAGAAAACAGACAGACCAGTGTGCATGGAGACACCTGCCTGAGGGAAATGAGAATTTGTCTAGCTAAGATACTGTGGAGTTCTAAGCTTCTGGCCACTCCTGTTATGTGCCTGACTCAGTACAGATGCTGTGTAGTTGGCGAGACAGAAAACGTGGCTGTGAATTAGATGCATATTTACCAGCGAGAGAGCCATGCTGCCTTTGATCCGCAGAGCGGATTTATTTTCTTGCATCAGGCCACACGACTTTCAGCCATCCATCCATCTTAACTTCCCAAAAGCCAATGTTATCACTACTGTTGGACTACTAAAGTTTATTTTAAAAATAATTTTATAGTTTTGAATATTGCTTTTGAAAGTCAAAAATAAAGTAAAAATAAATCCACTAAATGAATGCCCACTTTTTCCTCATTTGGACTACCTCTAGCGGAACACTTGCAAGGGAATGGGTTTCTTTTTTTTTTTTTTTCAGACGAGTTAATAGGAAAAAAAAAACCTGACTGGGGAGCAGAAAGTGAGTCTGTCTGCATTTTTCATCATCTGCAGCTGCCTCTAGCTGCCGGTCCTGCGCTTTTAAAATTTAGGGGTATTATGGAAATGGCGAAACTTGTGAAGGGATGCCTCAGGGAAAGAAGTTATAAACTTCACAAGACTCATGAATCATAGGCAAAATTTATTCAGAGTAGAAACCACCGTGGTTTTCAGACATCACACCGACAGGGTGGCTTTGCTGAGCCACTCTGGCCTGAAACCCACGCAGTCACGGAAAAGGCAGCGTGGTTGTCTTGCGGGCTATTCTTCTAATGTATATTTTGTCCCCAAGGCAAGCATCAAATGAGAGTTTTTTAAATGATGGTAAAGATTTTTACATATGGCCATGTCATAAACATGAATTAATAATAAGAAGAATACTGTTATCCAAAGCAGGTATTTACAGTAAGGCATTAAATGTGATTTAACAGAAAGCACTGAGATGTAGCATGAAGCAATGCTTAGAAAAATACTAAAATTCTATGGGGGCCTCTAGCTCTAATATTTATTTAGTCCTATACGCTGGGAGTTTCCAACTCTACCAGCAACACTGGGAAACGCTACTACTTCATGGCATCTGTGTCCCCTTCTGCATGTGAGGATTGATGAGCCAGGCCTCTGTCTACTCACAATTGAATATTTATACCAAATATTTATTGTTACTTTCCTCTCAAATAACTAGCTGCACTTTCCTTGAACTAAATTAAAAAGCAGGATGTAAATCATCTGTATATTGTGGCTGCAATTATGTAAAAATTTCACAGCATATGAAAAAAGGGCTAGAAGGAAGTATACAGAGATTATTTTAATTACAGGAGTGTGGTAGAAATTACAAGAGTTTACAAACAGGCAAGCCATTTAAACTTTATGTAAGATCATGCTATTAGTTTGATAATTGTACTTTCTTTAAAATTAAAAAAAAAACTCCCCAATGGCAAATGAAAGTCTGTCCACTTGAAGACAAATTATTTGGTGTTTAAATAAATCAATTGTCTACTTTTCAGGAGCTCCTACACTAGCTTTCAGGTCAGTTTCTCATGCAGGCAATTTGTTGCACCATTCATCTTACTGAGGTTGATTGAGCACCTCACGTGGATATGGGCAAGAGGGCAGAGGACATCCCGTGACTTTTTTTCAGATGTCCAGTGTCCCCCTTGGAAAGTTCCTTACTGCACTCTTGATGTTCAGTCCATTGCCTTTCCTTTTGCTACCAAATTTCTCATTGAAGTCATCTTCAAAAGTTTTGTGACCAAAAAGTGATCCAAAAGGATAACCTCTACCTTCTTCCACTGTCCCACCACTGGTAAGCTGCTCAGCACTGTTCCTTTCTCTTCCCAAGGGCAGCAGCTCTCAAAGACTGATGACACTTAGCCATGATCCAGCATTACTCACTGTAGAGGGATGTTGCAGGTCATAGCCATCTGCTTCTTCATAAGCCTTCTCACACCATGGCTTACCTCACATCGAGTCTACTTCTCAATGCTTTGAGTGAGACTCTCCATTTTTATGCCTCTTACTCTGCCCCAGATTTTGACTTTTCTATTTCCCAAAATGCTTCAACATTTCCCTCACTCCCTCAGAGTCTTGTCTGCTTGGATAGAAGGTCCGATGATCCTATCATTGTTATGTGCATGTGTGTGTATGTATCAACATATAAGCACATACATCATCATGTGTTTACTGGGACAGGCTCAGTACTTGAGCATGGGCACAAATTTTATTTTCACTTCAGTTCATCCTGACAGAAACCACAGATTGTGTCATTTTATTTTCAAAATAAGAAGATCTCTGAGCTCAGAGTGATCAGTCCATTTTCCTAGGCTGTGCTGTCCCAGTAGTAGAGATGGGCCCTAGTGGAGTATGTATGGAGGATCACTGTTATAACTACTGCTCTTTGCCTGATCTCACTCTGCTAACTCTGAGATCTGATCTGACCTCTCTGGTGTACTCTTCTTCCATCAGCCTTTTCAGGGAAACAACACACCAAATAGTGTAGGAGGTCCTTCTATCTATGTGTTGCTTTCATTGATTAATAAGGTGCTTTGGGCCTATACCAGAGCTATAGGGGAACAGAGCTAGGCAGGGAAAACTAAACAGAATGCTAAGAAGAAGAGGCAGAGAGATACACCATGGATCTGCCAGAGACAGATGCTGGGAACATTACCAGGTAAGCCACAGCCACGTGGTGATACGCAGATTACTAGAAATGGGTTAAATTAAGATGTAAGAGTTAGCCAATAAGAAGCTAGAGCTAACAAGCCAAGTAATGATTTAATTAGTACACTTTTGTGTGTTTATTTTGGTTTTGAGTGGCCGGGACGAACAAGCAGCTCTCCTGTCCAAAAACTAAGTATTCATATTCTTGTCATGTTATGTTATGCTATGTTATCTTGTAGTGTGTTATGTGACACATCATAACATCTGCAAAGGCAGCCCTCTTTTCTACAATTGCTCCTGCTGTGGTCCATTCAACATCACTCTAACTACCATTTGTACTCAAAACTCCTCTCTTCTCCTCTGCTTTTTCCTTTTCTCTGTCATACTGGTCAAAAGAGTTACCAGAATTCACAGTTTGTTGTTGTGGCTTTTATTTCAAGGCCTCTGTCAGTTTGCAAGAAGAAGCATACACAAAACATGCATACAGATATTTCATAGTATCAAAGTCAAGGAGCAGAGGATCCATTGCAAAGAAGGGAGACAGCATCAGTTAAACAAGGGACAAGTGTCTTCCCAATCCAAAATGTTAGCATTGCTGGAAGGAATAAAGTCATCAACAGAAAAAGCAAAGAACCTTACAAATGATGTCATAAAACCATATCAAAAATAAAATTACTGAATTCAGTCCCATGCACAAAAAATGAATTAATCAATTAGTGGGCAGATAAATAAAATTATGCAGGCCCTATTCATGGTGTGCAAAAACATATCAGAAAAACACAAGGGTTCCAGTCAAAAACCATTGGGCAAGCCAAAGGCATGAGGAAAGCAAAACACACATTCCATAGTGAGAAAACAGCCAATATTCAGTCACTATAAAACTGACTATGATAAATTCTCCTGTCAATCCCTTGACAGCCCAGGGGTATTTGTATGACCTTGTGAAGTTGATCAGCTGCACTTGGGACCTCCACTGCTCTCAAAGACCCACCAAGCAGAAGCTGTAAGAATGGGCTCCATGCCATGGGTCTGGGTTTGAACTCCAGCTTCAATTTTAACCAGCTGTATGGTTACTTAACCTTTCAGTACATTGCTTTTTCCCATAGCAAATTTTGGCTAGTAGTTGTACTTATTTTATGAATGTCTTTCACAGGCCAAATGAATTAGTATCCATGACATGCTCAGACTAGTGCCACATAGAAATATAATAAGCCACAAATAAATACTTAGGATGATTGAATAAGTGTGTGTTTCTCTGATGAATCAGCATCTGTGACTACCTCTTTGCTACCAAATAAGTTATTAGTTCATCTGCCTGCATCTTCAGCATTTTAGTCTTCAAAAAAAATCAGTCTGTCCTTCAACATCATGGCCAGTTCTTTACTACCTTGTTCTGCGTTCTACTAAATGAAACCAGAGGGCCTGGCCATTCTCCTTTCTCTTCTGCTTTTCAGTCCTTTGTACTAAAATCCCATCCTGTTGTAAATGTCCACACGTCCTTTAAGCCTTCACTTTAGTGCCATCTGTTTAAGTCACTCCATGGTCACAAAGTCAAACAGTTCCAAGGGTCCATCATGATCATGTTGATCTCTCTTGGACCCAATGGACAAAGGAATGCCATATATGGTCATAGTCTGGTTTCTCTGGGTTATTTAAGTTTAGTACATGGAATATTGCATTCAATGTATAGATCGCCCCATTTAAACTCAATTTACCTGATACATATTTTCCTTATTAGAAATTCAACAGTAGAATTTGATCCGTGGAAGAAGCAAATTTATCTCAACGAAGTTTCTGAACACAAAACACCACACCAAAAATTTATTTGGTCACGAGTCACCTGTTGCTGAGGAATTTTTGTGGTAGCGTGCGTCCCTCCCCCATCATAGAAATCCAGTCTTTCCATTAAATCACAGTATAGTGAAAGGGGAGAAGCAAGAATTTGGAAAAGTGTTGTCTGACCCCTACTCCACCGCCAGTTGTCCCTGAGTCTTTCATTTAATATGAGCCTGTTCTTCATGTGTGAATAAGACTGGTTTGTAAGAGTCAAGTTAAGTTCTTTATGAGAACCTTGCAATGCGATTATCCCATGGTGGGGATAAACTTAAAGATGAGCAATAATAATAATTGTAATAACATCACTTCTCATGTGCTCTGTTGTCCTGTTGTTTAATTTAATTGGAATTTTTGAGTTTCAACATTACCAAAGGTATAATTTTTATTTTATATATTAATTGTAAAGTTGCAGGGCATATGTTACTTATAATTTCACTTCAGAGTCTTTGTTTCTAAAATCCACCCATACAAATGGGTCACACTGTGAAGTTATAACCTTGATATTTCTAATATCATAGAGATTTACATGTCCAAAATTGATTTCATTTATGTTAATAATCTTCATCCGACTATATTCTACAGGATAATACATTGATAAGATGAACATTTAGTAACATGTTTGACTTTCAAAATACAATGTGTTTGGTTTTTATTGGTGTGTGATATTCAAGTGGTCTATGGAGAAAATTAAGAAGAGGAACGTTTCAGAAGCATATTGTCCTCCTTTCTTACCAGCCCTGTGTCTTTCTGAGCTCTCCCTCCTGCTCTCTCTCTCTCTCTCTCTCTCTCTCTCTCTCTCTCTCTCTCTCTCTCTCTGTGTGTGTGTGTGTGTGTGTGTGTGTGTGCAAGTGCATGTCTCCCCTTAGTTTTTTGTCTCTTAGTTCACTGAATAATTGTATTGTCTTTCAGTAGAGTATCCATGACCAGTTGTTTAGATCTCTGACCAAGATGTTAAGTGGAGGTTTCTTTGCAAAGGGCTTCCAATTTCACCCTAGAGAATCCTACACTTTGCCCTAGGAATCAAAGCCCTGCTCATTTCCAGAGTGATGTATCTATTGAGAAGTTTCATTTTCGTGCAGTAACCTTGTGTGACTCCTTTGAATTGCTCACATTTGTTTGGGTTTGTGCAGGCAGGGGAATACAGGAGCAATAGTTAGGGCATCCATTGGACTTGAACAGACCTGGGGCAAATTTGCCTGTTAAATGCTTTTCCTTTTCAGTTTCTACAGAAGAAATCATTTACAAAAGGGAGAGAAAACCATCCTCCTCAAAGGGTTGCAAGGACCAGTGGTAAGAAATGAGCATCACTTTTGCTCCATGCCATTTGTGTACAAGGGACCACAAACCTGCTGATCCTTCCAGGTCCAACCCACACTCTAAAACACAGGATAAAATAAACATCAACAATCAGGAGAAAATAAATCCAGAGAAAACACATTTTGAGCTATAAACATGCAATTTACAAGCATGTGTTGAGAACACTATGAAAACATCAGGTGCCGAAGTGTAGGTGAGTCTAACCCACAAGGTGTAAAGAATACAGGCAACAGAATATAAGCAATTAACTGTCTTATTATTTTGCTTAATTTTGAAAATATTTTCAGTGTTTGAAACGGCTGTGGGTTACCGGAGTAAAGAAATTAAGCTTTCACTTAGCTTTCCCTAAGGGAAACAGGAGATCTGCTCTCAGTAAACATTTACTAATGGGCCTTTGGACTGTGGAGTGTGAAGATACATTAAATTACTAGGGGTTTATTCTTTGTCAGGAAGGGAAAAAAGTGAGATGTTGATTTTTTACACCCAGAAGACTAGTGAGCCTTTTTGATTTCTGGTAACACAATTTACCTTCTCCAAATCATTTTTCACAAATACTTTGATTGTATTATGAAGTGTGGCATTTATATCTCGGAATTAAACAGTAAAGGTGAGTTCTCAAACTGACCAAATGAAGAGCAAAAGGCATCTTAGTGTAAATGAAAGAAGACTGTAACAAGATATAGAGTGCTTACTAAATGGTAACTTTGCCTACCAAGAATATATGTATACCCTTCTGAGACCTCAAACCCCAGTGACAAACTTCCTACAACAAAGGCACACCTACCCCACCAAAGGCACACTTTCTAATAGTACCACTCCTATGGGCCTTTGGGAGCCATTTCCCTTCAGACTATAACATTACTGTCTATAGTGATGGACCAAGAAATGGACAAATAGAATAAAATAAGCAACTACATCTCCAAAATAGACATTTGGTAAAGCCTTTCTAGGTAAAACACATCTCTTTGTGCCTGCCTCCAGAAGCCTGGCTTCTAATTGTTTACAGATAAAGGTAGAACCAGCGAAAGGTAATGCTGCCAAAAATACAGGACACATTTTTTTAATTGGGGTAATAAGAGTTAGTGTCTAGTTTCTTGAGTTCTTTGTATATTTTGGAGATCAGACCTTTGTCTGATGAGGGGTTGGTGAAGATCTTCTCCCAGTCAGAAGGCAGCCTTTTTGTCTTACTGACAGTGTCCTTTGAGAATTCACAACAGATGAACATCGAATGGCCAGAAGACATTTAAGGTCATGCTCAACCTCCTTAGTGATCAGGGAAATGCAAATCAAAACCACTTTGAGATACCATCTTACACCTGTCAGAATAGCTAAAGTCAGAAACACCAATGATAGCCTATGCTGGAGAGAATGTGGAGTGAGGGGAACACTCATCCATTGTTGGTGGGAATGCAAACTTGTGCAGCCACTGTGGAAATCAGTGTGGCGATTTCTCAGGAAACTGGGAGTCAACCTCCCTCAGGACCCAGCAATTCCACTCTTGGGAATATACCCAAGAGATGCCCTATCATACTACAAAAACATTTGTTCAACTATGTTCATAGCTGCACTATTTTTAATAGCCAGAACATGGAAACAACCTAGGTGCCCCTCAATAGAAGAATGGTTAAAGAAGGTGTGGAACATATATACACTAGAGTTTTACTCAGCGGTAAAAAAAAATGACATCTTGAATTTTGCATGCAAATGGATGGAAATAGAAAACGCTTTACTGAGTGAGGTAACCCAGACCCAAAAAGAGGAATATGGTATGTACTCACTCATAAGTGGATTCTAGCCATAGTTAAAGGTCTTTGAGTCTATAATTTGTGATCCTAGAGAAGCTAAATAAGAAGGTGAACCTGAAAAAAATCATATAGTTATCCTCTTGGATAGTAGAACTAGGCAAGATTGCCAGGCATACTCGGGTGTATGGGGGGTGGGGTGGTGGAAGTAAGGGAAGATGGTCAGGGAGAGGGGAGAGGGGGAGGATTGGTGATGGCTTGGGGGAATGGAAGGGGGGAGGGAGAAAGGATGGTTGTGGGAGCAGGGAGGTTTATATCTCAGCTAAGGAAGCCATTTTAGGGTTTGCAAGAGACTTGATTCTGGAGGGGTTCCCAGTAAATATTAAATAAAAATAATAATAAAAATAATAATAATAATAATAATAAAAAGAAAACGCTTTACTGAGTCAGGTAAGCCAGACCCAAAAAGAGGAATATGATATGTATTCACTCATAAGTGGATTCTAGCCATAATTAAAGGTCTTTGAGCCTATTATTCGTGATCCTAGAGAAGCTGGATAGGAGGGTGAACCTGAAGAAAATTCAGGTAGTTTTCCTCCTGGAGATTGGAAATAGACAAGAATCCCAGGTAACCTCGGGTGCATGGGGGGGGGGGTTGTTGGAAGGGGAGAGGATTAGAGAGAAGGGAGCAGGGGAGGAATGGGGAATGCTGGGGGGGGACTGAGGGAGGAGGGAGGAAGGATAGATATGGGATCAGGGAAGAATATATCTCAACTAAGGGAGTCAGTTTAGGGTTTACTAGAGACTTGATTATAAATGGGATCCCAGGTCCAAGGAGAGATCACCAGATTGTTCTCTGGACAGAGGAGAGGGTGCCTGAACTGGCCTTTGCCCATAACCATACTGATGAATATTTTGCTTATCACCATAGATCCTTCATCTGGCGATGGATGGAGATGGAGACGGAGACCCACATTGGAACACTGGACTTAACTCCCTAGGTCCAAAGGAAAAGCAGAAGGAAAGAGAACATGAGCAAGGAAGGCAAGATCAGAGGGAACCTTCATCTGACGATAGATGGCGATACAGACTGAGACCCACATTGGAGCACCGGACTGAGTCCCCAAAGGTCCAAATGAAGAGCAGAAGGAGGAAGAACATGAAAAAGGAAATCAGGACCGCGAGGGGTGCGATCACCCACTGATACAATGGACTGATCTAATAAGAGTTCACCAAGGCCAGTTGTCTGGGACTGAGCGAGCATGTCATCCAGCCAGATTCTCTGAATGAAGCTGGCCCGGAGTCTTTCTGAAAAGCCATTGACAGTGACACTGGGACTTGTTTCCTCTGCATATACTGGATTTTTGGGATCCAGTCTGTTTGAATGCTCACCTTCCTAGACCTGGAGTGAGGGGGGAGGAGCTTGAACTATCCACAGGGTGGGAGACCCTGACTGCTCTTGGGGATGGAGAGGGAGGAGGGGAGGGAGTGGGGAGAGTGGGAGGGTGTTGGGAGGAGGGGCGAAAATGGAGACTTTTGTATTTTAATAAACTTTGGGGAAAAAAATACAGGACACAGTGAGGAAGTCCCCAGCAGGAATACACACACACACACACACACACACACACACACACACACACACCTTACTGAAGATCAAATCCAAGAGTACTTTGTATATATTAGAAAAGCATGCATATCTAAGCTCCATCCTGTTGTAGTTTAAAGAAATTGGACCCCATAGATTCATATGTTAGAATACTTGGACCCAATTGGTGGAAATGGTTGGGAAGGATTTGGAGGTCTGTCACTGTTGGAGGAGGAGAGTCAATGTCCCCTACTCAACAGTTAGAGCTATGAGCTCTCAATTTTTTCTGTTGCCATGGCTTTGTTCTGCTATTATGGACCCTGACCCTCTGAAAGGAGAAGCCCAGTTAAACACTTTATTTTATAAGTTTCCTTGATCATGGCGTTTTGTCACAGCAGTAGAAAAGTAACTAGACACATCCACAACCCTTTTTATTTTTATTTTTTACTTTTGAACAAAGTCTCAGTTAATGCCCAAACTGCCCTTGAACTCAAACTCCTCATGCCACAGCCTATGAGTAGTTGGGTTAATTCATGTGCATCATTAATTCTATCTCCCATTCTTTAATAATTTAATAAGAATTAACTACCAGCTATTTGCAACAGACTGAGCTGGGCTCTCAGAATTGCCATGAATAATACAGACATGTTCCTTGTCCTAGTGATGTTCACAAACTCTGAGAAGCATGATAATTTGTTCTGCTATCACAGAAAGTTGCAGATTGCCCCAGTGTAAGATTGTTGAATGTAAATGTGGTACGAGGCTGGATGTCTATTTCTTCTGTTTACATCTGCAATCTTCCCCAAATGCCCCTGTCTTAAAACCTTGGCCTCAGGATTCCACTATCAACAAAGATGTATAAGCTTTAAAGGCTGAGAAGTTGTGTGAGTTCTAGGTTTCTGGGTGTAGTGAGAACTTTTCTATTCTTTTTTCTGTCCTTTGCACCCTGATTACTTTAAGATGAACCGTGTTTCCCTCCACGTGTGCTCCTGCCATGATGTAGCACCCTAGCACTGGGTCAAAAACAAAAAGGTCAAATGTTCACAGACTGAAACCTCAAAAACTATGGGTCTAGATAAACCTTCCCCACTTGAAACTGGTTTGAGGCATTTATTATAGTAATGGGACCCCCAAAGAACTTCATCAAAGCAGTGAAATATAAACATCCTATTAAACTGCCTTTCCCCCTGACTCATAGCATTAGAGGGATGCGCTCGAACCTCAGGAGTGAATCATGATGATAACATTACCATAAGCTTTTTTATCCAATAATGTAAAGCAGAAACATTCATGGCGCAGTTACTAACCTGTAAGGATGGAGAATTCTTTTCTGAATAAAACTCTAAAAAGAGATGCAAGTAAGGAACATGATAGAATCACTGGGTAGGGCAAGATACAATTAGGGGCTCTGTTATTAGATGCTGGCTAGTCATCAAAGACACTGTCTATGGGATGCTAAAAGTACATAGCTCTGTCCAGCATCATGGGATTGAAGATTTGTTTCTTTTTTTCTATCTGAAATTTAAAAAGAAAAGTAAGTTCACTCATAAAATCACTTGTATAAAATATCTGATTTTTTTAGCTATGTAATCTTAAAGACTGCATGAAATGTTTGTCTAGACAGATTTCTAGAGAGAAAGCTATCTTCAGACGATGGGGATTGTTTCCCTTTGGAACAAGTCCCTCCTTGAAGAACTTCCAGAGATATGCTGTCCTTTGGTCCCTGCCTAAACTTCGTCTCTCAAATACAGAAAGAACATCAGTTCCTTTGAACTGTCCTTGTAGGTAAAGTCCTCTTCTCCACACTTCCAAAAAACCAAACAAACAGCTCATCCGCACACCTAGGGCACAAATCATCATGGGCAACTCACTTCAGTGGCCAGAAAAGACGTGGGCTTAGTTACCTTTGTGGTTATGAGTGTTCCATAAGTCACCGAGGAAAGCAGCCCCACATTTGAGTGTTCTAAGCCCATGCCAGAATTTATTTGGGGAAGTTGTTTTTGTTTTATGAGGGATTAGAGATCATTATACATTCCTACATTTGATAAAAAAAACCTAATCAGTACTATTTGAAATGACTCAGAATGACCATTACTGTAATGTGATTACCTTGAGATATCTACTATTGGTTGAACACAAACACGGAATTGAATAAAAGAAAAATAAAACAGTTCATTGTGAACCAAGGCTAATATTGTGCTATCTAGTTATCAAATGTCAAATTTTATAAAAGTCATCAATTTAGGACAAATGTAGAGCTGCTCTGAGGAGTGATGACAATGATCACCTCCAAAATATTTCATCTCCAGAAGATGTTTGTCGTGCATGTCTTTTGTTTGTTTGTTTTTTTTAATTTAACAAAACATATCCATACTCTTGGAGACCTTCCATGAATAGACGGTAAAAGGGACTAATTCATATACTTTAAGTAAAACCAGACAGTGTCTGATAATTGTTGATTACAATGTGACATCTAGAAAAAAAAATACAGCAAGATCTCTAGGTCTTTTTTTTTAATTTTTTTTATCCTTATCATAAGGTAATGGAAACTATAGATCCGGTTTTTACTTGATTAAAGGAATTATTTCACCGTGTATTTGAAAAGCTATACAAAACTTTATGAAATGTGGATATGTGGGTCAACCTTTTGAGGGTTGCCTGTCAATTTGGCCTTCTTAGCAGTTTGTATTCTCCAGGGTAAACAAATTTTCAGTAGGGCAGAAAGTACTCACTTGAGCAGTTGTGTTTTTTCTTTTTTTAATTTCTGCACCCACCACAACCAAGGGCCTTTTACTTACTATGTGTTGAGAATTTTTAATGCTTTTCTGTCTGTCTTTATCTGCTCAAGCAATTCAGCATAGATATGCTGTTTGGATAGAGACTCCCTATAGAACAGTTCAGTTTGGAAAACATCCTATAGACATGATTTGCTAGAGGCGATCTAACATTACAGATGAAAAGTCTACACTAAGAGAAAAGGGGAAAAAATCACAGCTTCCTCAAATCAGACGAGAAAGGTGTTTTAATCTTTTTCCCATTGTGTCTGAAATTCCTTTTAAAAATTGTGTAAGAGATGAAACCCGGCCATGACAAGCCTCCTAAGATAACACCTGTCTTCCATTTGTTCTACCTTCCACCTTCCATTCCCTCAGAGGTCCCCAGTACATGAACCATGCTGAATGAATTACACACGACATGTTGAGAGCATACAGAAAACCTTCTGGGTTTGACTGCTTGATTTATACTAAGTCACTTATATTAGTTAGGGCCTTAGTACTGTAAAAAGACGCCATGAGCATGGCAACCCTTATAAAAGGAAACCTTTAACTGGGGCTGGCTTACAATTCAGAGGTTTAGTCAGTTGTCATCCTGATGGGAGGCATGGCAGCGTGCAGGCAGACATGGTGCTGGAGAGGAACTGAGAGCTCTATATCTGGATCCAGGGCAACAGGAAGTGAATTGGCAGGAGTTTCGTGATATCAAAGTCCACGCCCTAGACATACTTCCTACAGCAAAAGCATCACCTACCCCAACAAAGTCACTGAGAGATACTGCGAAAGCAATAGAGAAACACTATGAACTGAAACCATAAATCAGAGTCTTTCCCATAGGGCCGAAGTTGATGCTATTCTCTGTATTGTTGTTTGTATTGAGGGACCGAGTAGAGAGAGGCATGAGGAAGACACCAGATGTTGAGAGTGTCCTTCAGCAGCCTCCACACTTTCTCTTCCCTCACTAACTTTTCTGAATCTCCCATTACTGAGTAACAATAGTCTGCTCTGTACTCTAATCAAACAAAGATGTCAAATGATGTATTCACCACAAAGATGTTTCTGATGCTCAACTGGCATAAACCAGTACAGCCATGCTAAGAGTAAATATCAAAATTCAGGTTTGGAAGAGCATGTCTCTAAAGCCCCGAGGCCTCCAGAATCCTAGCTATGTCCCCACACAAGTTAGTCAAGCCTGCGTGCTTCAGAGCCCGGTATGAGCTCAGTGTCTGATATCATTCCTAATAGTTGGTGGCCTGGCTCTAATGGCTGTTAAATATTTTTCATGTCATCCCTGATTAAAGGAAAACATTTTTTTCCCCTAGAAAATTGGAAAAGAGGAAAACCTTCCATTTTTCCATCTCCCAGTTTACAAATGTAATCATGCAGATTTTGGTGGCTGCAGAGGCTAGGGAGATTTGACTCTAAGAAAAGAAGATTCTGTGAAAGGGAGTTTTCCATTGCTCTGCCTAAGATGATAGAAGCAGGCCTGATCTATGGGAAAGAAACCCCAGGATTCCAGATCCCCATCTTAGTCTATCAGGCAGCTTCCAGACTGTAGGCACTCATGTGTCACAATTTTGGAAACTGAGGGCAGATGATCAAGGTATATTTGTGCTTTGTAGGGATTTGTACCATCTCCTCACTGGCATGGGGAGCAAGAGTGCTCCCTATCAGAAGTTATTTGCAAAGGCACCAATGGGATTCATTAATTGTCCATCCTCATGACCTAATTACATCCAAAGGACCTCACTCTCATCACCATGATTTCAGCGGTTAGATTTCAACCTGTGAGTTTTGTCTAATCACAAACATCCATGCCACAGTGAGTATAAAGATAGTTGGCCCTGGAGGAGCTGGCACTGGGAAGAGGTAGTGGGAGCCATGAATAGAGTAGGAGAGCATAATGACAAGTTGTGGGTCAATCTGACCTGGTTTATTATTTGGCAGAGCGAACCAACTTCGTGCAAACTACAAAGGAGAGTTTCATTCCTTCCAGGCAGGTTTCCTTCCAGATTCACAGCTCAACCTGCCCATCAATGGGGGGCAATGGACTCTTACATTCCAAAGCAGTGAACGTGCTCATGCATCTGTTAAGTGCCTGTGAGTCCATTGCCCCTTTAGATGATGAGCACCTTAAGGTTCAAGATCATCTATTGTACTTGTATACATTTGGATGTATTTGTAGGTTTGTGTATATCCAGAGCCTTACAGGCAGAGATCTGACACATTATGGATATGTATGACATTGTGTTAGTCAGGTTTTTATAGATGAACAGAATTGATGGGCTGGTTTTATGTGTGTGTGTGTGTGTGTGTGTGTGTTTAAAGTAGCAACAACAGCTTAATCACACCCTAGAAGCTGAAAACCTGATACTTATTTGATCCTTGAGGCCTCAACAATCAGTGTAGTCCCATAATAGTTATCTTTCATGGAGGCCATAACCAGTAGTTAGTTACTCAGTCCATATGGTGGGTGCCTCAGTAGTCCCAATCTGGTACCAGAAGCTAAGAAGACTCCTGGAGAGCCCCTGACCTCATCTGTGGTGGAAGCTTGGCTCTATTATCAGCAAGGAAATCAGCCAGAATTTCAGCCACAGGGCCAGTCTACTCAGCAGCAAGAAGGCAGTGGACAAAAGAGCAGATGCTCTTTTTTCCTCCCTCCTTCTTTCCCTTCCTCCCTCCCTCCATCCAGTACTTACTTCTTTTTTACATGGGGCGATTGCCAGAAGATGCTACCCACAATCCAATGGGTCTTGCTGCATGAATCAAGACAAATAGGTTAGAACTTTGAGTGAGGTCCCCATCCACATGACTCTAATTTGTGACACGTTGGCATTAACACCAACTGTAAATAGATGTCTTGGTGTTCTGCACCCAAGATAAGGAGGAACACTTTGAATGAATAGCAGATGCATACTTTCTTAAGATTTCTTGGAAACACCTTTCATTGAGTATTTTTTAAACTATTCTGTAAATTTGTCTACATGTGTGTAAATGGAAACTGCACATTTGTTTCCTGGCCACCAAGAACTGAATAATCACACAAAACTTTATTAATTACAGCACTGTTTGGTCACTGGCTCAGGCATATTTCTAGCTAGCTCTTACATCTTAAATTAACCCATTTCTATTATTTTGTTTTACCATGAGACTTGTGGTTTTTTTAACTCACATCTTGCTTCTTGGGTGACCATATGGCATTTGTCTGACTCTGCCTTCCTTCTTCCTGCATTCAGATTAGTTTTCCCACTTAGCTATACTCTGCCCTGCCATAGGCCAAAGCAGCTTCTTTATTAACCAATGGTAATAAAATAATATTCACAGCATACAAAGGGGATTCCCACATCATGTGTAATTTTGCACAACTATAAAGTAGTATATTCAGCAAGATGGGGTCACTTAATGTTTTTTCACAAATGTGGATTTGGAGATCACAGTTACATTGTTACTATGTGTGTATGTGTACATAGAGAACCTGAACTTTCCGCTTCTGTGCAGCAGAATCTATGCTGTAGTGAGAAGAGTCTGCCTGCAGTGGAAGGAAGGGAGGAGCTCAGAGTCAGCTCAGGACACACCCAAACACCAAATTTCTGGAACAACGGAGATTTATAATCTCAGAGGACCAATAGGGTAGGCACTCCCTCACTGAGCAAAAGCAAATGGAAAGCAGCAGGTGTTTTTTTTTTTGTGTGTGTGTGTGTGTTTGTTTGTTTGTTTTGTTTTCTTTTCAGGAATTGGTTTTTAAGGAGAAAAGGGGAAGTCTGTGCTTGGGTGAGTTGTTAAGTTCTGATTAGATAGGTTAGCAGTGTAGCCAGGAAATGAATTTTGGTTGCTGTAACTTGGTGTTTTGGTAGCTGAACTTCATGATCAGTCTCAGGAATGAGTCAGTGGCCAAGTAAGGAAATAGATGTTGGGGGCTAGTGTTAAAAATGGAATCTAATGGTTTAGCAAGGGAGAAGGAAGGGAGGAGGGCACAGCCTGCCAACACCATTTTTTGCCATGCTTGGGCCTGTTAGAGAGCCCTCAATGTAAGGCTTCAAGGTGTCTTTGAAAATGTGACCATATAAAAACACTGCAGTCTAGCAGGGAATAGTATGTCTCTTGAAATCATGTGGGAAGGAAATACATATCTTTAACTTACTTCTGTGAGATTAAGTCTGGATTCTCTTCCTACCATTAAACTTTTAGAGAAGATTCAGTTGAGTCTGCTTCCATCGCAGTATCTGAGGCTGAGAATTATAAGAGGCTGTCCAGCTCACACTTTTAGAGAGCACAAGTCAAAAAATATGGCACCAGCTCTGGTGAGGGCTCTTTGGCTGAGTTTGTCACAGCCAATGGCCTCCAGAAAGGATCACATGCAAGAAGAATTCACGTGCAAAGCATAAAGCAGGGAGATGGGAGAGTGGTCAGACCTGTCCTTTCTTTTTTTTTTTTTTTCGATTTGTTTATTCAAGTATGCGAAAACACTCTTTCCACTTCCTCCCCTCCTCCCAATACCCTCCCGCTCCCCCCACTCCCTCTCCTCCTCCCTCAACATTCCCAAGAGCAGTCAGGGTTTCCTGCCCCATGGGAAATCCAAGATCCTCCCCCCTCCCTCCAGGTCCAGGAAGGTGAGCATCCAAACAGGCCAGGATTCCAAAAAGTCAGTCCATGCAGACGATACAAGACCCAGTGCCATTGTCAATGGCTTCTCAGTCTTCATTTGGACCTTGGGGGCTCAGTCAGCCCTCATGTCAGCCACATTCAGAGAATCCGGTTTGATCACATGCTCGTTCAGTCCCAGTCCAGCTGGCCTTGGTGAGCTCCCATCCAACCAGTCCCCTTGTATCAGTGGGTGAACGCACCCCTCGCGGTCCCGACCTCCAGTGCTCCAATGTGGGTCTCCGTCTCTATCTCCATCCATCGTCGGATGAAGGCCCCCTCTTATTTTGCTTTCCTTGTTCACGATCTCCCTCCCTCTGTTTCTCATTTGGACCTAGGGAGCCAAGTCCAGTATTCCAATATGTGTCTCTGTCTCTACCTCCATCCATCGCCATATGAAGGTTCTGTGGTGACATGCAAAATATTCATCAGTATGGTTATGGGCCAAGGCCAGTTCAGGCACCCTCTCCTCTGCTGCCCAGAGTACCATCTGGGGACCTCTCCTTGGACCTGGGAACCCTTCCAGAATCAAGTCTCTTGCAAACCCTAAAATGACTCCCTTAGTTGAGATATAAACTTCCCTGCTCCCATAACCATCCTTCCTCCCTCCTCCCTCCCATTCCCCCAAGCCATCCCCAGTCCTCCCCCTCTCCCCTCTCCCTAACCAACTCCCCTTACTTCCACCCCCCCACACCCACCGTGCACCCAAGTTTGCCTGGCAATCTTGCCTACTTCTAATATCCAGGAGGATAACTATATGATTTTCTTCAGGTTCACCTTCTTATCCAACTTCTCGAGGATCACAAATTATAGACTC
This sequence comes from Myodes glareolus, assembly GCF_982192425.1. Lineage (NCBI taxonomy): Eukaryota > Metazoa > Chordata > Mammalia > Rodentia > Cricetidae > Myodes > Myodes glareolus. The sequence continues at coordinate 40,664,065 of NC_142043.1, forward strand.
AAAGACCTTTAACTATGGCTAGAATCCACTTATGAGTGAGTACATACCATATTCCTCTTTTTCGGTCTGGGTTACCTCACTCAGTAAAGCGTTTTCTATTTCCATCCATTTGCATACAAAATTCTAGATGTCATTGTTTTTTACCGCTGAGTAAAACTCTAATGTGTATATGCTCCGCACCTTTTTTAACCATTCTTCTATTGAGGGGCACCCAGGTTGCTTCCATGTTCTGGCTATTACAAATAGTGCAGCTATGAACATAGTTGAACAAATGTTTTTGTAGTATGATAGGGCATCTCTTGGGTATATTCCCAAGAGTGGAATTGCTGGGTCCTGAGGGAGGTTGACTCCCAGTTTCCTGAGAAATCGCCACACTGATTTCCATAGTGGCTGCACAAGTTTGCATTCCCACCAACAATGGATGAGTGTTCACCTAACTTCACATCCTCTCCAGCATAGGCTATCATTGGTGTTTTTGAGTTTAGCTATTCTGACAGGTGTAAGCTAACCAGGGTCCCAGTAGAACTATCCCTAATCTCTGCTATTTAAGGATCCCATCCGTTCCTAAAGCCATGAAACTAAGAGCCAGAAATAGTCTTGCATAGGAATGACAGCATAAATAAGACCAGAACAATGGTCCCTATCAATAGACATGTAAATGCAGAATTGGTGAATTTTCATTTGGCCCTACTCCTCTAGACATAGAACTACAGACAACTAATGAGTGTGAGCAGAGGGAGGTTTAGCCTCTCCAGTGGTTATCCAGGTTATCCAATACAATGTGATCATCCCTGCAGCCATATAAATATGAACAACAAAAACAAACTCATTGTGTTGTGTGTGGATGTGTGTGTGTGTGTGTGTGTGTGTATCTAACAATAATAATCAAAGAAAAAGAGGACATTTAATAGTGGAGGGAATACAGGAGAGGATGGAAGGAGGGTACCCGGGAGGGGCTAGAGGTAGAAAAACGAAAGGGGAAAGTTATATAACTCTATTTTAATTAAAAATGAATAAAAATTTTAATGCATAATAAAATAAATAGTTAACAGGATGTAACAGGAGCTTAAAGTCCCGGATGTTTCAATTCTCAGAAATTTAATTGAAACAAAGAGCCACTCAATCCAAGCTCTGCTTCCTTCATTAAGAAATTGATCTAGGCTGAGGAGTTCTAAACTAGGTAACAAGAAGGGCTCAAGGTGGGACATTTGGATTTCCATTGGGAAGGGGAAATATAAATGATTTTGTGGGTGGACTGGGGGCAGGTGGGGATGGGAACAGGAGAGGTCAGGTGAGATGTGAAGAGGGAGAGTACTGAAAGAGACAACTGGAAGGAGGGAGGGTCAGTGTCAGGTAGAAACCTGGTGCAAGGGAAATTCCCAGGAAGCTACAAGAACGACCCCAGCTAAGACTCCTAGCAGTGATGGATATGTAGCCCAAACTGCCCATCTCCTGTGACAAGGCAAGAATTCCAATGGAGGGACACCAATCCAGCCACATAACCTTGGACCTACAGTCTGCTCTGCCTATGTTGTATACTTAGACATGGTACCTAACTCAATTGTCATCAGAGAGGTTTCATCTAGCAACTGTTGGAAACAGATGCAGAGACCCACAAACATTTGTTTATTAATGTTTACTAGGCAGAACTCAGAAAATCCTGCTGGAGAGAGAGGGGAAGGATTGTAGGAGCCAGAAAGGTCAGGGACATTATAAGAAAACTCACAGAATCAACTAACCTGGGCTCATAAGGGCTTGCAGAGACTGAACAAACAACCTGGGAGCTTGCACTGAACTCACCTAGCCCTCTGCATTTATGTGACAGTTGTATAGTTTGGTCTTCTTGAGGACTCCTAACAAATGATAGGAGCAGAGGCTGTCTCTGACTCTTTTGCTGGCTTTGAAACCCTGTCTCTCATACTGGGTTGCCTTGACCAGCCTTAATACAAGGGAAGGTACTTCGTTTTACTAAAACTTGATATGCCATGTTTTGTTGATATTCGTGAGAGGCCTGTTTTTTCTGAATAGAAATGGAGGAGGAGTGGTTTGGGGGTGGGGGAGACAGGGAAAAGGGACTGAGAGAAGAGGAGGGAGGAGAAACTGTGGTTGGGATATAAAATAAATTAACAAATATTTTAAAATAATAAATAGTTCTACCAAATGTCACCAAAAAAAAAGAAAAAAGAAATTGATCTAGCTATCTTTGTCAGGGGGATTCTGGACCACGCAGAATTCTCCTAAATTCACAGTCCTAGAATCACCATCTCTGAATATTCCAATACCATTTACCACAATTTTCTTTTCAGTTATTTTTTAAAAATTTATTCTTCACTCGTATAATACAGCTCAACCTCCCTTCCCTCCACTCCTCTGGTTTCCACCCTCTAAAAAGAAAGGCAGGGAAAAGTTGCCTCTAGGCTGAGCTTTCTCCTTCAACTCTCTACTTAAATGGACAAACCAATTGGGAAAATAAGGACAGAGTCAGCTACCCGGTAAGTGGAGCTGTCATTTACTTCTTACCTCCCTATGGGCTTCAGTGACCCTCTGGGGCCACTCCACCTGTTGCTTTGCTCTGAGTTTTATCCTGTCTGCATTGGCCCATGGCACCTCTTTATTTCTCAGCAGCAGTTCACACAGAAATCTATTAGAAAAGACTTTTATGTCTTTTACCTGGGCTGTCAACTCTTCAGCATCCTGAAAATTTCGGGAAATATTTCTCAGCACCACTGTTTGGATCGGAGGTGGGGTTTTTTTTAGTTTTGTTTTTGTTGTTCAAAAACAAATAAGAAAATCTTTAAATAAAGAAATAATAAATAAGAAAAATCTTTAAAAGGAGGGCTACTGAGTTGATTCAGTGTGTAGTGCTTGCCACAAAGCCTGACTACGGGAGTTCCATCTTCAGGACCCAAATGGTAGAGAAAAAGCCAACTACTGATATATGCCTGTCAACATCGTGTACATACAGAAAACAACTAAACATTCTTTAAAATGGGAGCTGTATCTTCCTCTAACATTATCAGTGAGTAGGGTATAGTCCGTAGCTACAGACATGGTAGTCAAGTATGAATGTAGCGAACGTATACCTGCCAATAAAAGAGATAACCAGGAAAGCAAATGACTCCGATACACATGTGACAATACCTGAATGGAATCAAAATTCCATAAGTTGATTCCTAATGACCAAATGACCATCCAGATCCACTGGCCTTCACCCATGGGAACCATGTGCTTCCCAAACTACTGGAAGCAAAAAGGGGAGATTCTGGACCTCCATGCCAGTCTGTAGTGAAGAATGGGAACCCACCCAATCTACGGGTGGGGTGGGGTGGGGTCCTACATCATAGTTAATCACTGAAAAGGTAGAACCAGAGAAAGCAGCAGTAGAGGGAGCAGAGGTACAGATGTATAACAAATATTAACAAATAAGCCGTGTTTTCAAAATCTGCATTTAAATTTTTAAAATGAGTCTTTGAAGGCACTGATCCTTCCTCATGTGGGAAATAAAAGCATCAACAGGAAGATGAGGTGACATCATTTAAAGTATAGAGGAAAATTAACTTATCACTGGAATTTAGGAGCACAGTCGGCTTGATACAGCCTGATCAAAAGAGTAAAATACACACATATGTAAACACACAGGCCTGTTTGAATGGAATTCAACAGGAGTAAACAAGAGACTTGGAGTACAACTCAACCAACATTCTGCTTCACATTTCCAGATATATATATCAGTATTTAAATGACTATAATAAAAACTATACTGAATATTGCACCTTACCTGGAGAAATGCTTCTAATAACCTAAAATACTTGGAGTTTTTAATCTATAACATCACTAATATTCTGTGATAAATTTCATATATGCAAAGTATTCTTTTATGAATGTTTTATTTTTAATCAATTAGTTTCCTAATTATTGTATAGTTAGCTTATTTCTATTTTTTCCACAGTTATGAGGTATTGTCTGATAGATTCTATCATGTAAACCTATGAGTGATTATATCCTTATGTAAAATCTTGGCTTACTTATACTTGGCTCTGGTTTGTATCTTAGAAGACATTTTGTCTAGCAGTTAAAATAAATTCCTTCAAAAATATTGACAGCATCTACATACGTGGATGTCTCCTCCCCACACCCAGGCATACTGAGTATCTCCAGTCCTCCAAAAGTTCTATGGGGAAAACATCCCACTGCCTTAATATCTCATTAACTACTAACGAAATGCAACCTGCTTGCAGGTCATGCTTACACATTATTTTAGGAATTTCCCGTGTGCATCTTTGATAGCTATGTTGGCCTTGTCCCTTTCTCCATGGGGCATGTGAATCTGGGTGTTGTCAGAGACTTCCTGACTCACACTGACATTCGACTTTCTGTATTTCCAACTCGATAGAACTCAATGTTTGTGGTGTCTTGTGGCCTCTACCATGCTCTATTTCCCATCGTGGTTGCTTGTTTCACTTGGTTGTCCTTTCTCCCCCAGATTGACTTAATGGTTTTCCCTGAAGCTTGAAATAAAAGATTAACTTGTTTTCTTTATTATTAATATAGCAGGGATCCCATGTGTTTTAGTCACTCTTAAATGTACAAATGAAAATATGGTAGCAAAGAAAAAAATAATCTTCCTTGAATTAATTAATGGAATTTTAAAGACATGAATTTCCCTCTAAGTTTGGCAATTTCCATAATTAATTTTGGAGATGTATCATATGCAATCCTATTATTTTAAAAATAATCTGGAATTATAAGATGATTACTTGTTTGCCCTACAATAATTAGAGTGTTATTTCTATAAATTTCAATGTGAAGTGACTATGATTATATTATTGGGTTTTTTTTCTCAAAGAATACGATAATTATAACTTCTAATTCATACAGTTTTGGTACTTTGTTGTCTGGCAAATGATCAATTTTTATAAATTGCCTCACAGTTGAGGGAAATCAGGATTTGCATAGTCTTCATATCTATCCCAAGATTTTTCTTTGCAACAGAGCTTACTGCGTTCTGGTTGGAGAGACTGCACAGCCTTTCTCTTTGTCAACTATGCAAAGTCAGTCTCATCAGTACTCAGAAATTCAGCTTTTGGATCCCTGAATGTAGGCATGGTGCACCCTGCAGAGAGCAATGCAGTACGATGGACTCCTGGCAAAGATTCAGGGCATCTGTCTGATGGGGAGCGGTGGATGAACCCAATCTGAAGGACATTTTGCACACATCAAATGATCAAGTGTTCCCTAATTATACTCCAAGACCAAGTAAGGGAACAGAAGAGATGTCGTCAGTGAAAGTACCAGGATGTTCCAGTGAAGTCTTAACTATTATTACATTTACTCATTTGATCTTCTCTGTGTGCACAAGTGTCCAGGGGATGGGTGCCACGTGTGGAGGGAGGCCAGAGGAAGGCTAGACAGCATCAGATCTCCCTTTCCATCATGTGCTTGCAGGAGCTGAAGTCAGTCCTAAGACTTGGTTCCAAGGACCCTTACCTGCTAAGCCATCTCAGCAGCCCAAGAGCTTCCTTTGACAGTATGTCTCCATTGTCAATTTCCTAGGTTTAGTCATTGTAATAAGATTAAGCAAAATGTCACCTTCACAAGAAACATGATGTAAGGATGGAGGTGGGGATGGGAGGAAAACATAGGGAGAGTCTGCTATTTTTTGAACTTTTCCTCAACTCTAAATTTACTTCAAAAGGAGGAGTTAAAACCCATTTTCCATTCAACTATAGTGGTAGATGCACTCCAGTGGCTGGAGCAGGAAAAATACTCCAAGACAGATGTGGCTACACGTTAATAAAACCACCCATTGGTTCAAAAAGATCTGCTTGCAAATTTTACAGATTCTCTCAATTGTAGACTATTTAAACTGAAGTAGTCTCTTCCTTCTCAATTTTAGTTTTCATATTAGCAAGCTTGGAATAACAGCTACCTCAAAAGATAATTCAGGGCATAGATAACAAGTTACATAATCACTCAGCCTATTATACGGACTCAAAAATCGGAAGTGGTATCTAATACTTCCTGTAGCAATGAATATTCTTTATTGGCTGTACTAAGTCAGTTTCAAAATTCTGTCATATAGCATCCCATAGTTCTAGACAATTCTCATAGACGACTACCCTTTGAATAAAATTTTGTTTAGGTTCCAAACCCAATGACCTTCCCTAGGTTTGCTTCATGAGCCCAAACATGATGAGGGCTTTGCCATTGTGAGACAGGGGCAGTCAATGAGCAGAGGTTGAAGGGTGGCAGGTGAGCCCTCTGTGGCATGGGCACACATGTTGCCAGAGAATTAGATGACTAATTTCTGGGACAGGGGTTGGGGACAATTCAAAACCTCATTATCATCCCAAGAACCTGGGGCCAGGATGCTAGATATCCAGACAGAATCACATGGTAGCCATGTCACTAGCATTTGCAGTGGATCTCTGGGGAAAGCCCAGAGTTGCCACTGATGGACAGAAATAAGAAGTGGAAAAAAAAAACCTCTTGGTAACACTAGAGACAAACTTGAATGTTTTTCTGAAAGAAAGCCACTGGCCTTTCTGCATAGCATTGAATCTGTGGGCCTGATCCACCATCCTTACCTGTACTTGCTCCAGAGAGTTGGATCTGTGGACTAGATGCAGCATCTTCATTCCTTGCTGGTGGGAATATAAATATGTCTGCCACTTTGGAAGGAGCTAGTTCCTTAAAAATGCACATACATAGCTGCTGCAGGGCCTGGTACTCTTTACCCATGTACCCCTCCCAAATAAAATAAATACCCATTATAAGAATACAGCTTGCATCTAATGACAACACATTGAAATAACCCAAGATTTTACGTCCTGGAGACAAGACAAATCAGGGAACACTGTGGAATGAAATGGTTCTCAGTAACTAAAAGGAAAGAACTATTGTGTTGTGAAAGGAGAGGGCAGTTTCTAAGAAAGAATGAAAATGTTCCGAGTGTCAGAGACAAGAGGATTAGGCTTTGGGAGGTGTAGCCAAAAGAAAGATCTAGAAAGAAAAAGAAAATGTAGCACATTTTGAATTAGAAATCTAAAAAAAAAAATGAGCTTAGAAATGTGCCATGGACGCTCTATAGGTAGCTTTATCAATTTTTATCAGTGAGTACATTACCTCATTCAGGGGATAATTATTCCTCCCACTGACTTACCATGGTTGTAAGTGAACCAGGTATCCCATGAATGGTCTCTTCGCCAGGTAATTGACAGGTCCAGCTGGATTAAGTCTTAAGGAAGAGAAGGATAACATACAATATTATAATCTTTGAGGTAGATTATAATGTCATGCCTCCACCCAAGACCATAAGTAAAACTCAGATTCTTTCCTTCTGACCCAGTGAGAAGCAGCTTTTCCTTAAAGATCTCAACGAAGCCCTGAAATCTCCATATTTTTGTACTACTGTTGTAAATCTTAAGGAGGAAACTGTAATGCTTCTATATCTAAGGTTACCAAGGAAACCAAGGAAAGTAGGTATCAAAGTTCACTGTGGTGGTGTGGCCCCTCCTCAGTGAACTCCAAGACCAGTGCCTTGGCACCTGGCAGAATTATACATTTTACATAAACTTTTAGTCTTTACAGTGGTCCCTGCTTTTTTCCCAACTCCCACATGATCTAATACTGACAAATGTTAGCAAAGGATGTGTGTATCTAAGAGTGTACACTCTGTTGCTGGAAGAGCTATTGGTGAGAATATATAAAGCACTAGGGTGCTTCTGGGAGAGGCAAGAATGTTCCCGTGACTAACGAGGTAATTCAATGTTTTCTGAGTTGGGGTGCAGAGAGAAAGGAAGGCTTGAATATGCATTGAGCCCCTCTGTCATTGCTTCTCACATCTGCAAATTAAGCAAGCAATGACTCTCTGTTAGCCAATAATATTCATGGAGGCATTCAATCCATGCTCAGTAAAAGGCAGTCTCTACGACACCCTTTATAGAACTTCCTTAATTTTGCCAGAATCATGCCAGAGACAGCCCCACTTTGAAATGAATGTGGTTCACGAGGTTGAATAACTCATTCAAGAGAAACCAGGCTTTTGGCTATATCGAGCAGTTCACCCTAGAAGTAAGGTCTTGTGGCTGTTCTTCCACTGGGTCCCCAAAGAGGTCAGAAGGCACAATGAGATGCCCTCTCCTGTTGGTGCTCAGTGTTGATTTTTGGGTGGGCTTAACCCATCTGTGAGAATCCCAACACCCTTCGGTCAATACCGATGAAATGTAACATAACCTTATCACACCACGTATCTGGGAACATTTCATTTTCCAAAAGGGATTCCATCTAGAGATTACTTTAAAAAATAAGTTTTGGTTTCCCTTGACATGTCGTTTCTTGAAGCAGTGTTCTTCTCTTGCTGCTAGGCTGACCCTGGTAGTAGCAGATACAATTCATTTCTTATGCAGACTGACAAATAGACGCTCGGTATATGGCACCGCATATCTTGACTTCATTATTTCCTCATAGCAAAGACTTGAAGCTGTAATGTGTGAGAAGGAAAAAGGTGCCAACATGACATTTACTCCTGCTAAGATGAATCTGATTAATTCTACAAGACGCAGCATCTTAACTCTTTGTAGCCTACAGGAGAGATCCTGTCTGCCTTTATGGGATCACCCATAGAGAGCATTCTTTACAGATGGAACAGTAGCATAAATACTTCTTTATCAAAAGGGCCTGGAATGTTCTGACAGGAGACCCAACTCTATAGACAAAAAGCTGCAGGTGGGGCAAAGGCACCTTTTAGATTGAAAAGTCCCTCCAATTCAATTGGAATTGAAGTTCCAATTCACCAATAGAAAGCAAGCCAGGGTGAAAGTCAAGGCCACGATAAACAGTGTTATTGCTTTCCAAAGAATGGTAGGATGGGGTTTATTTTTATTTTTATCGATTCCGGTGAGATGCTCTTCATAGTCCTATGGCCTCAGGGTGTGTGTTCAACAGTGATTCTACATTTCAGTGATCCCATGCTTGGAATTGCTATTACAATAAAATGCCAAAAAGACTCTCAGTTTTCACTTGGGGACCTCTCCTCCACAGAAATGCACCTGAAGTCGCAACCTCAGGATTAATTGAAAACAAACAACAATAATCTAAGACTTCAGGTAATTTTGTTGTCAAACCTAGGACATGTCGGGGGAGAAAAGGAATACGTTTAATCCATAACTGTTTCCTAGCCAATATTTCTCATGGTAGAAAACTATTTTCTGCCAGTTTTTATTTTGAAATGCAACTTCCCTAACTCTTTTGAAGTTAGAGCGCCCACATTGCAAACATGCCTAAGAGAGTACTTGATTGTCGCTCAGCAACCACTACTGCTAAATCTTGGGCTTCCCAACATTTACTTTAAAAGTGATCTTCCAAAATTTTAGTGCTCTATATTCAAAACCTTTCTTTATGAATTTCCATTATTGAGAGAAAATGCAACAGCTCTGAAGTTTGGTTTTACCATCTCAACAGGATCCGTTGAAGTATCAAACATGCAGAAGCTGCAGGGAAAATACCACAAATGTGCCCAAAAATGTGTCACTAGAAGAAAGAAAGGTTGTCGCCAACACACGGAAGGATGGCGGCAAGTTAAAAACATGCTTTCCATGGTGTCTCTAATCTTTTCCTTATGTACATAGCAGGTAAGTTCCTAGGGAGGTCAGAAGCTCAGCTCTGAAGAGCAAGATGGGTTTGAGAAGTTTTAAAAACCCATCCTTTAAGCAAAGGAGGGAAGTAGCCATTTTGTGACTTTGTAAATAGAGTTCACCTTAGAATCCTCACTGGTTGTATCACACAGGGTAGGTGGAGGGGGATTATTTAACTGCTGGTGATGATGTTACAACGGGAAATAAAAACAGTATCTTCTCTCAAATAATGTAGCTGGTTAAGGAAAAAAGAGTGGATTTGGAGTTGAAGGAAACAAAGGGGATATTCAGGTGACCAGTGACCCTGGAAAGTCCTGGTGACAGTTGCCCTTGCAAATAAAGCAGAGTACAGGCAAGCGACACATGGGGCAGGACTTTAAATGTGAACACAAGTTGCTACCCAGGGAGTTCAAGAACAAATCGAAAGCTCTCTTGCTTGGTGAGTTTAGATTCTGAAAGAGGCCCTTTTATGTGCAGACTTAAGGGGATCCTCTGTGGCAGGCAAGTCACCCCATCTGCCCAAGGAGCCAACTCTCTCCTCCTGCCTTCCTCTTCCTGACTGGCATGCATGAGCTTTTGTTTGTCTGGATTGACTCTTGCCAGGGTGGTCAAGAAAGAGACCTTTTTGTACCCCCTCTATAGAGGTCTTTAGTAAGGAGGCCAAGAGCCTGGGTGAGGTAGTCCTTGACCACTGATGTTCACCCACAGGGAAGAGCAGTTCTCTCTCCATGTTATAAAACTCCTCTCATTGAATGCCGTCCAGAAATCTGCTGCTTCAATTTCTTCGTCCCATCTGTTTCCCTCTCCCTGGCTATATTTGTTAATATTTCCTCAAGCAGCAGGCTGGATTGCCCCCGCGATGCCACAGAAAAGGGACATAGATTGATCATTTTTGCGGGTTGGAGATATGTTTATTTGAGCCAAGATAACAGAGAAGGCGCTGCCTTTCTATGTAGTCAAAAACAGAAGTTTTTCAACCAAAAAGGAGGAAAGGAAGGAAGGATGCATGAAGGGAGGGAGGGGGAGGAGGGGGGAAATGGAGAGGAAAGGGAGAAAAAAGGCAAGGAGAGAGAGAGAGAGAGAGAGAGAGAGAGAGAGAGAGAGAGAGAGAGAGAGAGAATATGCACCTGGCAGGCCTGTAGAGTTAGAGGCAGTGGAGAGCCTCTTGTCTGATCAGCACTGAGCTCTCTCTCTCTCCCTTGGCACTATGTGAAAGCTCCCTGCTCAACCCACCACGTGTCAAATCTATCATTTCATATGTCAGCAACCATTATTCCCTCTTTTGTCACCAGTTTTGACCAAAACATGAAAAATTGCCGTCTTGCTCAGACAAAATTATTGCCGGAAAGGGGGCCCATAGGAGAGAGGGCAACTTCTGGAGGGGAGGAGGGAGCCAAGGTGAGAGGCAGGGAGGCTTCCGCACAATGTCTGGGTTAAAAGAATATTGATCTGCCTTCTGAAAACTGTTGATGTCCCTGAGCAGGGGGTGACAGATGGCGGCACGCACGCACACACAAATAAAAAGTAAAAAAATAAAAAAGACTGTCTCCAAGGACATTGGACCTGCTCTGAGTTTTCTGTTCGTATTTGTTTGGTTTTGTGGGTTTCTGCACTGGGGATTTCAACAAAAATAAGAAAATATTAAAGAGAAATGGAGCAGCCGCAAACATGATACAGAAGAAAACACAGGGGAAGAAGGCCAAGCCAGAAGTGCTAAGGCGCACACTCCACAGCGGGGCACGGAGGACAGAAAGTACCGCTGCCTGAGATGTCTCTGTGCCCTGTGTGTATTCAGCGCTGGATGGTTACAAATACGGGAGAAGAAGTGGCTTAATCCAAATAGGTATCTTTAATTATGGCAAGTTAGGCATTTAAAAATAAATTTGAACCACATAAGAAGTCTGGTGCTGACGTTTGTAGACACGCAAAGGAATAGAAATATAGAGGCTCGCATTCATTGGGCAAATACAGGATGGCGAGGCATAAATCCAAATTGGAAGCTTGAGTAATTCCTCCCAACTGTAGAAACTGAACACCCAATAAGGTGAAGGAACTGAGGAACATAAAACAGCCACTATTTGTTTCCTGTTGGGGAAGAATGCAGGCTTGTGACTAGCAGCGACACCCGGTGTCACACACCTTGACAGGTTACTCATTATTCAGGGAGAGGACCTTTAACCTATGATTTCCGGTCCCTCTCTTCTACTCTATCTTCCCCTGGTGTCCACTTAAAGACTGGTCAGTTAGCAATGTTGAATACTTGGGAAATATTCGTGTAAGACGACACAGAATATGGTCATACTATTTATTCTTCACAAATTTATAAATCCCCTTCTCTCTGCTCATGACAGCAGAGTTTAAGCTCCAGAATACCCTCCTCATATGCAGAAGGCCTGGTCCTACGGATCTCCAGTTCATACTTCTATGAACTGCATCTATACCAAACTCAAAAAATGCTAATCTTTGTCATAATTCCCTTTTCTACTCCCTAGATATTTGCTCACTGCAGTATCTCTGATGGTTCATACTAGAGTTACATAATCTCTCCCTTTTAATAAAATTCTTAGTGCTTAATGGTACTGAAGAGCCACCATGTGAAAACAATCCTGTCCTGCACACACACAGAGGACATGCCTAATTCATGTTAATTCATTGAGCTGGCCAAAGGACAATTATATTGTTCAAGTGAATTCCCCAGTATCTAGATCGAATAAAGAGAAACAGATGGAAAGTGTGCTCCAGGAGGTTGGGAAGTAGAGGATACCTGGGAAGATGGGTCTAGTGTCCTCTCTGAGGTGCCATTCTTGCTTTGGTTCTGTGTCTTTGAGAAAAATGACCCTTTTGTTCTCAGTGCCCAGGCTCTGGAAGGTGCAAAGACAGTGGCAGGATTTGCTGCACCTTTGAGCCTGTTCCTCTGGGTTTCAAGGAGTGACTCAAAATTTCGGTTGAAAGTCTGTATATTTCTAATGTATATGCCCTGGGGCATTTTGATTTTTTTTCAATATGCTCACATATCATAATGCCATGTCATTAATAAGTAAAGATTTACTGACCTATACCATGGCTATCTCTACTGTTGCCAATCCTTACAGAACACCAAAGGTCTGAAAACCTCAGACATCCCCTGGTGAATGAATGAAAGCAATAGAGAGCTACATTTGAGGCTGGGCTTGGAACTCAGAAGTCAAGAACTTGCCTACAAGCTTCACCTTGTAGAAGTGAAGCCCTGAGTTCAGTCCAACCAGGGCCCTTATCAAAAATTCACCAGAACAAAAAATCCAGTTGTTCAATTTGAAGAAGTGACTGTCCAAGATCAGCTCTGACCATTTGATTTTAATAAACCCAAGTAAATGTCCATACTAGGAATCTGCCTCCTGGGAATCTACATCCTGGGTATCTATAGACTGGGTATCTATATACTGGGAATCTACATCCTGGGTATCTATATACTGGGTATCTATATACTGAGAATCTACATACTAGAAATCTACATACTGCATATCTAGATACTGCATATCTACATACTGGGTATCCATAGACTTGGAATCTACATACTGGGTATCAATGTACTGGGAATCCAAATACTGGGTATCTATATACTGGGAATCTACATACTGGGAATCTACATACTGGGTATTTACATACTGGGAATCTACATACTGGGAATCTACATACTTATTGTCTAAATATCAAGAGGAGAGAGAAAAAGATAGTTTTGGCTTTAGTTACCCAAAGAATCAGTTTTGACCTTTTGTTTCTTTGGAGTGGGGAGAAATCAAATGCTTTGGCACTGAATAACAGTCAAAAGAATGGTGAGGCTTCACCACACAGTCATACTCGAGCCTTCCAGGAAGAGGGAAAGTCAGCTCAATTAAAAAAAAAATAACATTGGGCTGGGAGGAATGTTTCAGTAGTTACAGGCATTTGTTGCTCTTACGCAGAACTAGATTAATTTTCTAGCACCAACATGGAGGTGCACAACCATCTATAACTTTAGTTCCAGGAAATCTGATGTTGTTTTCGGATTTCCACAGGCACCAGGCACACAATGGTATACAAATAAGCATGCAGACCAAACAGTTGTACAGATAAAATGAAATAAAAAAATCTTTCAAAACCCTTAAACCAAACAAAGCAACAACAAAACCCACAGTGTTTTCATTGCCTACTGCAAGTTGAAGCCCTCACAGAAATTCATTTTCAAATTCCTGCATATTGAGAATGCCTGAATTCTTTGGCCTCTATGGAATAACTGTTAATATTAACCAGAGGCATAAATAAAATGCTTAATTAAAAGTGCATGGCAAAGAAAATCCAGATTTTATTGCCCGTGGCATGGTTTCTGCATCACACATTGTGCCTGTGCGATATTTGGAAAGTTGCTTAGTCAATCAGTATCTAGTTACTAATGTTTGAAACTCCCAATTTCTATTCAGTATCTATTAGATCATCGTTTGCTAAGTCAGTAGGTAAAAAAGATGTATCAAGATCTTGCTGTTGGTAGCAACCTGTGTTTCCAGCTCCACATTTTTCAATAACACTATAATGCAATGAAATCATGCTGAACAACTTTTCACCCAAAAGCCACACTTACTACATACACTAAAAGAATGTATAGAATAATAATTCTGCCTTCATTAAGAATATATACAAGACAATGCTGATGACATGGCATACCAGAAATGTAGAGATGTCAGGCTACCATGGTTGTTTTGTGGTACTAAGAAATGCTTGCTCTTAATCTACTTGAGAATCCTGTGTCTCACACATTGTCAGAATACCATTAGAATTATTAATAACTGCACATCTTAAAATGATTAGTTACAAAGTTAAAGTTTAAATCAAAATGCCCCCACTACACATTGACTTCAAATTGTACAGCATGTGAGGAATGGACTGATTGTAGGCTCTGTGCCATTGTTCTTAAGAGTCCCCCTTCAGGTTTTCCCCCCAAAAGATTTGTGCCCATTGTTTCCATGTCGCTGTGACCACAGTTCCCAACAAAAACTACTAGAGGGAAGAGAGTTTATTTTGCCTTGTGGTTCCAGAGAGTATCAGTCCATCAAGGCAAGGAAATGTGACAAAGCAGCTCAGCTGGAGGCAGAAGGAATGTATGGCAAAGGCCGTTTACATCACAGTGAACTATAAAGTAGGGACTGAGGTCACATTGTGAAACCTTCTGGAGACCTGCTTCCAATATCCAGTACCACCTCTTAAAGTTTCCTCAGCACCCTAGAATAGCACAACCAGCTGGGGAACAAAGAGTTAAAACAGGAGTCCTGGAGACAATTCAGCTTCAAACCACAGCAATGTTTATGTCTTTGCCTTTCTTTGGTCCATTTATAATCTCTCTCTGTCTGTCTGTCTGTCTGTCTGTCTGTCTCTCTCCTTTTTTTCCTGCTTCTTTCTTTTTAACCATGAATACTTTCTTTGCCTTATTCTAAAATAATATATAAAGAAATGTCATGTAATTAATTGCATGGTCAAATCAGTAAATCTTTAGAGTTTAATAAAAAAATATTAAAGGAAATATCCGTGCCTATAGAAAGACAGGATGAGATCTATTCTGCTGCCTCTTTGGTAGCAATAGGAACGCTTCTTCCTTATATTTTCAGATAAGTCAAAGCAAGAACATGGGAAGAAAGTCATAGGTCTCGGGGACAAAGACACCATGTTGTAGACAGACTAATGAGAATAGAGTTTTTCCAAAAAAAAAAAAGATAAGGTAAGTTCAGGCCACTCCCACTGCAGAGACAAGTAGAGGAACTCAGCCCAAGCTTCATCAATGGGCTCCCTCCCATATCTGGGTACTGCATAATCAGGCTCTCTTTTAATCCAGATAGGTCAACCATCCCTTGATACAGAGCATGCAGAGAAGAGACCCCACGAGTACAATGAGAAATCATGAAGCCAATGTTTTTAAATGTGTGCATATGCACGCACGTGAGCACACACACACACACACACACACACAATGTCACACTGTAAAATAAATTATAATAAATATGGGAAGAGAGCCAGTAGTCTCACATTGGATCAGAAAATATACATGATAGCCTGGAGCAATGTGTTACACTAGAAAGGAACTATTCCAGAAAAAGGAAAAAAGACCCACAAGAGCAGGGGAGTACTAGGAAATACAGGGTCAACTGAAACAGCATTCAGTGATCAAAGATGAACCATGAGGTAATAAAATAAAGTAATGCCCAAAGCACCAGTCTCCAGGGGTACCTAGACTATAGAAAATTAAATAAATAAAAAAGAGGACAGAAATCTCCCTTGTAGAAGACTTTTTTGAAGGTCTTACCACATAGCCCACGTGATGTTAAGATCGAACGCTTCCTCCTTCCATCTCCTAAGTGCTGGGTTATAGGTGTGTCGTCAAGTCCAGAGTACTTATGTGAAGTCTCCACCCTTAAACCAGTGGAGTCTAAGCACCCACACATGGCAACTTCTTTCCAAAGAAGAGTATGCTAGCAAAGCATGGCACCTAGTATCCTCTACAGTACAAGAACCTGACAAAGACTTCAGCTGGAATTCAAGGTCAATATTAAGAGTGATGGAAGGTAGTGGTAGGATGTGTTCTTGTCCATTGGCAATGACACTGTGCTTCTACGTGCTTCCTCCTCAAAATCAATCTACACTCTGATCACAAATAAAAAGTTCATGAGCCCAAAGAAACATTAAGACTTAGTAGAATGCGGCATATGGAAAAGGACTGTAAACACCATAAGAAGAAAAATAGGTTTGTTTATTTAGTCCATAGTTTTGAATACTAAAAGTCCCAATATCATGACAGTGATTCCAATGAAGGCCTCTTCCCTCAACCACGTCACATTATGGCAAGAAGCATCATGATAGGAGTGTTTGTCTAAAGGCTAACACACAGGGCATGAGAGAAGCCCAGACAACAGGGAGGAGTCAGTGTTTCTCCTTTGAACACCTCACTTGCCTCATGAGAATTATGTCATCCCTTCCAACTGCAGCATCCCAGGGACTTCCCATTATGTGACACATCCTTTAGGTCCCATAACTTCTTTTGTAAGCTTTCTTTTTTTATTTACTCTTTGTGTCTTTCACATCAAGCATCTCCATCTCATTCATTTTCCCGTCCCGTCATATCTGCCTCCTTCCCTTGCAACCTCCTGCCCCAAAATAAAATAAAATAAGACGTAAAGGGAAAATAGAAACGAAAAGACAAATCAATATCTTCATGGAAGCTGTAGTGTTATATAGTAAGACTCACACTAAACCCTTTTTCTCATATATCTTTAATTGCAAGTGTTCATTGAAAAGAGTCTTTGGTTTGGTCCGAGGCCTCTGGTTTATGCTACACTGTTGATTTGGGTCCTCACTGGGCCTCCTTTTGGTTGTCCTGCTGTTGCCCTGTGTCACAGAGGTCCTACAGTTTATGTCTGCAGGACTGGTCCCTTCATGTCCATAACTTTTTAATATCATCACACTGGGCACTAATCTCCAAACAAATGAACAATTTATGTTACAACTCACTCAAACCTCAGCAAACATTAGCAACAGGACAACGTGAGGGTGGGGTGGATGGAACCTTAGAACACAATCCACATTTAAAACATTTCTATATTTTTTTCAATGTGTTATGGGCTGGAAAAAACAGCTTAGCAGTTAAGAGCACATGCTGGTTAGGAGTTCCTTCTTTCTATGTGTTGCTTGTATTGGTTAATGAATAAAGAAACTGCCTTGGCCTGATAGGGCAGAACTTAGGTAGGTGGAGAAGACAGAACTGAATTCTGAGAGGAAGGCAGCAGAGTTAGAGAGAGAGACCATGGATCCTCCAGAGATAGACGCTGGGAATTTTACCTGGTTAGCCACTGTCACGTGAGGATACACAGATTAATAGAAATGGGTTAAATTAAGATCTAAGAACTATCCAATAAGAAACTAGAGCTAATGGATCAAGCAGTGATTTAATTAATACAGTTTCTCTGTGGCTATTTTGGGGCTAAGCTAGCCGGGTGGCTGGGATGAACAAGCAGGCCCTCCTCCTTCCTCCAACACACATACTGCTCTTGCAGAGGATTCAAGTTTGCTTGCCAGAACCCACATCAGGTGGCTCACTGCTGCCTCTAACTCTAGCTTCAGGGAGTTTCGCACCTCTGACTTCTGTAGGAACTTGCACTCACCTGCACACACCTACACATAGATATACACACATAGACACACCACATAATAAAAATAAAATAAATCATTAAGAGAACAAGTGGTTCAAAATAAAGACAAGAAAGTAAAATTAAACCAAATGGGAGGACGATGGCTGCAGAGAGGCCCAGGGAAAATCAGAGACACTGGTTGCCCTGGTTTTGTTCATTTCCAAGTTTGAAGACTGAAGCAACTTTATTACTAGTCACAAGTACTGTCCAAGGCTCAGCTACCCCAGAAATGACCACAATTTGAGCCTTCTGATAGCCTTAAGTTGGGGTATTAGCTTCAAGTCCTTTCTACACAGACATGTTTGAACTTCATGGTCACCTCCTCCTGCTCTCACATAGGCATACAGTGCCGTGTCACTGTGGGTCTAAGCTACCCACTGTCACCGAGACCTGCAGACCTGAGAAACTGGAGAAGTATTAAGTAAGAGTTCAACATAACCAAGCCCTAGCTTTGACCACATCTTCCAGGACTTTTTCAATCCATTTTGAAGAAGTAAAATGACAAGACAAGATTGTCTGTTGGACTTCTTTTGCAGCTTTTGAAAATTAATTTTCTAGGTTTAGCACACACCAAGTAGCAGGCTTCATTATGAAATTTTCATCTTCTGTACTTTCTGCCTCTAAAATAATTCTGCCCAAAGTAGCTGAGTGATTTATCCCAATGAGACATCGACCCGCCCTCCACCCAGTCTCTTGTCTCCCTTAGCTGCTTTTCAGTGATTAAGAAATGAAGATTCAAGGTCAATACTCTCCCATGCCTGACTGCTTACAGACTAATGTCACCTAATGGCTCAGTGAGGACAGTCCCATCTGTGTGCTCCTCCAAGACTTCTAGGACTGGCTCAGTATCTACATGTGCACGTGTGGTCAGAAAAATGGAACCAATCAAGATGTCAAAGTTTTTAACTCTTTTAAAAGATTATTTTTGTGTGATTGAGTGCTCTGTTTGAGTGAATGTCTGTGCACCATGTATGTGCGGTGCCTTTAGAGGCCAGAAGTGGGTATCAGATCCATTATAACTGGAGTTACAGACACTGTGAGCTGGCCTGTAGGTGCCTGGAACTGAACCAGGGACTTCTGGAAGAGCAACCAGTGATCCTAACCACTGAGTCATCTCTTTGGGGCAATAGATCAATGTTTAAAATTCTCTTCTGAATCCCTTTTCTTCATTCAAATATTTGAATTTTCTTAACCACCTATGACTAAATCCTAACAAGAAAGAACTTGTTTTTAACTTCTAGCTCACATCCAAATCATATATGGATGTAAAAGAATGACTATAATTCTCTGGATCACCAAATATTCCTGTTAAAATTCTTCACAGTGCTCCACTAATCATAATTCTAAGATAAATGGGTATGCAAATGTCTCTTTACCTCTCTACACATCAGTTTCTTCCATCTGTGAAATTAAAAGGGTTAGGCTTTATCCATTGTAGTAATAATCAAGAGGTGCCCTCTCAGATCACTGAACCCATTATGGAAGATGCTTAAGATTATCATCTATTTCTGGTATTAGTGATATATGCATTGATCTAATTATTACAATTTTTGGAATTATTATTTGCATTTGGCTTGTAAAATATCTAGATACAATCAAGTGAATCCCTAGCCCTGATTTCAAAAGCTCTATTTCTAACATAGATTTCTTTTATTTTCTCTTTTTTTGTTATTTATTTATTTATTAAAAATTTCCACCTTCTCTCCACCTCCCTTTTCCCTTACCCATCCCCCCCTCTAGTCCTAAGAGCAGTCAGGGTTCCCTGCCTCGTGGGAAGTCCAAGATCCTCCCCCCTCCATCCAGGTCTATAAAGGTGAGCATCCAAACAAACCAGGCTCCCACAAAGTTAGTCCATGCAGTAGAATCAAAACCCAGTGCCATTGTCCTTGGCTTCTCAGTCAGCCTTCATTGCCAGCCACATTCAGAATGTCCGTTTTGATCACATGCTCCATCACTCCAAGTCAAGCTGGCCTCGGTGAGCTCTCTTTCGATCAGTCCCACCATCTCAGTAGGTGGACGCACCCCTCATGGTCCTGACTTCCTTGTTCATGTTCTCCCTCCTGCTCATCATTTGAACCTTGGGAGCTAAGTCCAGTGCTCCAATGTGGGTCTCTGTCTCTATCTCCATCCATCACCAGATGAAGGTTCTATGGTGATATGAAAGATATTCATCAGTGTGGTTATGGGACAAGGCCAGTTCAGGCACCCTCTCCTCTGCTGCCCAAGGAACAATATAGGGACCTCTTCTTGGACCTGGGAACCCCTGTAGAGAGAAGTCTCTTGCAAACCCTAAAATGGCTCCCTTAATTAAGTTATTTACTTCCATGCTCCCATATCCACCCTTCCTCCATCCCACCCGTCCCATTCCCCCAAGCTCTCCTGAATCCTCCCCTTCTCCCTTCTCTCTACCCATCTCCCCTTACATCCACCCCCCACACCCCGGGCACCCAAGTTCTGCCTGGCAATCTTGTCTACTTCCAATATCCAGGAGGATAACTATATGATTTTCTTTGGGTTCACCTTCTTATTTAGCTTCTCTAGGATCACTAATTATAGGCTCAAAGACCTTTAATTATGGCTAGAATCCACTTATGAGTGAGTACATACCATATTCCTCTTTTTGAGTCTGGGTTACCTCCCTCAGTAAAGCGTTTTCTATTTCCATCCATTTGCATGCAAAATTCAAGATGTCATTGTTTTTTACCACTGAGTAAAACTCTAATGTGTATATGTTCCACACCTTCTTTAACCATTCTTCTATTGAGGTGCACCTAGATTGTTTCCAGATTCTGGCTATTACAAATAGTGCAGCTATGAACATAGTTGAACAAATGCTTTTGTAGTGTGATAGGGCATCTCTTGGGTATATTCCCAAGAGTGGAATTGCTGGGTCCTGAAGTAAGTTGACTTCCAGTTTTCTGAGAAACCGCCACACTGATTTCCAAAGTGGTTGCACAAGTTTGCATTCCCACCAACAATGGATGAGTGTTCCCCTCACTCCACATCCTCTCCAGCATATGCTATCATTGGTGTTTTTGATTTTAGCTATTCTGACAGGTGTAAGATGGTATCTCAAAGTTGTTTTTATTTGTGTTTCCCTGATCGCTAAGGAGGTTGAGCATGACCTTAAGTGTCTTTTGGCCATTTGAAGTTCATCTGTTGTAAATTCTCTGTTCAGTTCAGTACCCCATTTTTTAATTGGGTTAATTAGAGTTTTAGTGTCTAGTTTCTTGAGTTCTTTATATATTTTGGAGATCGGACCTTTATCTGATGAGGGGTTGGTGAAGATCTTCTAGATTTCATCTGAGACTTGTTCATGGACCAACTCCCTAAGTTGTTGTGCTGAAATTAGGTAACCCTCTTCAAAAGGGATGACAAAATTCAGAGTTATGGATACCTTTGAGAGCTTAGTGGAAAATGTGGAATATCTTTCAAGTAAGTTCTCATTTCTAATCACACTTGCAAAACATGCTAAGTTCCCTAAACATGGATCTCGGGTTATATATAGTTTTATATATATATATATATATATATATATATATATATATATATAGGATTGGTACTTCAGAAGAGAAAGCGTTTGCCTAAGCATAATCGTGAAGAACAGAACTAAGATATACAGAACTCATGTGGAGCTAGGCAGGAATGGGAGTTGTAACTCCTTGCTGCAACCCCAGCATTTGCCAGGCAGAGGAAGGATTTCTGGGGAAATCTGGCTAGCTGGACGAGCTGTAATTGGCCAGATTCAGTGAGAGATTCTGACTCAATAAATAAAGTAGAGGGTGATTAGGCATGTTATCCAGCATCAGTCTCTGCACACATGTACATGTTAACACATAGAGTCATATATATACACATGCACATAGCATTACACACAGACAACAAGTAAAAATGAAAAGAGAAAAATAAATGCTGGTCTAAAGGCTCATATTTAAGGAGCTATGGAACATACTTTAATAAGATTTTTCTCCCATCACTCCCCAAGCCCCTTAAGGGATTCAGTCTAACTCCAGTTATTTATAGATTTACTCAGTATTGAAACACAAAGATAAAAAATACATATGAGACATTTAACCAATTTGTAAATGCCTGTGTGTGTGTGTGTGTGTGTGTGTGCGTGTGTGTGTGTGTGTGGCTTTAAATAGACTAGAAGAGACAACAAATGTGTAAGGATAGTTACCCTTCATATTGGAGTTAATGGGCATTCAATGAAACTATATTATCCAAACTGTGAATCTGAATGCAGAAGGACAGCAAGAGCGTAGCCATGATTAAGCAAGGAAGGCTAGCATTGTGTATATGTAGAGCTTTATATTTCCTTCTAGGTTCGGAGACAGCTTTTCCAGTATGTGACACAGTGTCTGATGCCTGGGTATGACAGTTGCACATGGCTGTCTGCAGGGCTGCTCTCTATGAACTGAGAGCTGTGACTTATGAAGTGGTTGCAGAGGCAGTAAATGGCTAATGTGGGTGGTCGAGGTCAGGCCAGGCAAAGGACAACCCAGATTAACCATCCACAGATAGAGACCACAACATACGAAGCAGGGAATCAGTTTGTATACCAGTTCCTTTTGTGCTTGCACAAAGTCCTCTGTATCGGACTCATTGAGCCTTTAACCTGACACCAGGCAATGATGTCTTAACTTAGACACAGTCGGCACTTAGGTACGTCCTCTCAAAGTAATCCACTGCCCAAATACAAATGTGTGTGTTCTATTGCAATAAAATGCATTTTAACGTTTTATAAATTATTTCTCAATTATCTCTAATTTGGATGTACTGAAAGCATAATGTCTGATTTAAATAAAATTTGAGTAAATTTGAGGAAAAAACAAACATCAACCCATTTCTTTAAATTTATTAGTAAAATTATCCTTGATATGCTCTTTACACTAATATTAAGTTCTAAATAAACATGTCTATATTGAATAATGACGTCAATATAAAACCTTGACATTTTATATAACATATCTTAATGGACATTTGTTGCTAATTGCGAATTTAAGTCCAAACTGTGTGAGATTAATTTCATTTAAAAATGTATAATAAGCACCTACCAAGTGGCAGTTACTGGCCTAACTGCCGGAAGAGAATTAGACATTCTGAAGAAATATATAAAACTATTTTTCCAAGAAGCCTATGATTAAAAATAAAATCAACTTTCTCTTGTAGAGTTGTATCAGTTCTGACTGAAAATATGCTGTTTGAAGATGAATTATAAACTGTCAGAATTCATGGTTATGAACAGGGGTTTCCAGATACATATAATGACTTGGAATTTGTGTTTAATCTAACAAACCACACTGACTATTGGATTTGTGTGTCTGTGAATATAAAGATTTATTGTCCCTGGAGGTAATTATTGACCTCAACATCTTATCAGTCAATATTTACCTCTTGGGCCAATAAATCTTGATATAACCTCATGAAAGTCAATATCTGTTTAATAGTGTACGTGGAAATCTGTAATAGTTTGATAACAGGCTTCAATGTCATGCTGGCCAGTATACCCCTCGCATCTGAGGGATACTAGAACATTCTTTCTTTGTAACACAGACCAAACAGCCCTGACTCCTGTGGTCCATTCATGTTCCCCCTAACTCTGGACTGGAATTTCTACATTACACTTGAACTGTGTTTTGCACACGGCTCTTGCCTTTTCAAACAATTTGTAAGTTCCTTCATAACCTGAAACTAATTTAATGCTGTTTCAGTTGCATTCTCTGCTAAGCATAACTCCTCATCATTTTGAATCAAACATGCTTCTGTGGACAGACAGGATTTTGACACATGGTGCCTGGCAAGGTTGCTATATCAGTCATGACTCTTCCAGCAATGCTGTTCTGATTTTAGCTCTCAAAGCATGTCCCAGGCTCGGGAAGAACCCAGAGTTGTAAAGATGTTGAGTCAGGGGGGAGAGTATTTAATAATGAGATTTAATAATCTTTCATTCTGAGAAGTGAGAGTGTGGGTCCCATTTGAGTGGTCTGGAGTAAAAGGGACCTGCTGCAGGATGCAGTAATTTAATAGCTTGACAAGACACCCTGGTTGATGAATGTCTGAAAAATATGCATTGACTAGACCACCAAAGAATCAAATACTACATTCATTTTTGATGTTTCATGTGCACTTTCTGAAATATTAAAAAAAAAACTGCAAAGTATAATTATGCTTCTTCAAAAAGTCCCCCGTCTTGGTCAGGGAAAACAGTGACTCAACAATTAAGTAAACAAAGATACTACATTTCCACTGCAGCAGACATC
Organism: Myodes glareolus; assembly: GCF_982192425.1. Taxonomy (NCBI): domain Eukaryota; kingdom Metazoa; phylum Chordata; class Mammalia; order Rodentia; family Cricetidae; genus Myodes; species Myodes glareolus. The sequence goes on from NC_142043.1 coordinate 40,688,149, forward strand.
TTTAAGTGGGTTTTGCATATTCTATCAAGGTTTCAACACCACCCCCAGGCTTCCTGAATCCTGAACTAAGAAGTTTCACCAGTTGTCACAAACTGGGTTGGATTTGTTTGCTAATAGCAATCTGCCTTCCTACTCCTGCCTTGCACTGATCAAGGCTAGGAACCCACATGCATCTTCAGTTTATGGATTTATTCTTATAGCTCAACAGCATGCAGTTAAATGATGGAGCAGAACCATCAAAGGGAAAATGTAAATGTCATAGTTGGTCTGGGTGACTTCTTGCCCATTTCTACAAATATGGCCTCATAGATCTACAGGGATTGACGACATCACTGAAGAAGGGATTCAGTCTTGGACTGTAAAGCCTTTTTGATGTATCCTTAGCAAAGTACCAACTGCTCTCAGAATTTGATCTAGTGCCAGAAATAAAAACAATGTGACTTGGGCAAACTTTAGTTCCTTCTTCGGTCTGCCAGGTCACCAACTCTGGCTGTATTATCTAGTCTTCAGGGAATGGGTGGAGGGACTGATCCTGAAAGGGAGGAAGTAAAGATTTGACATTACAGGTGACTAGGGCTATCATAAACACCGGAGGCAGTCGGCACAGAAATTTGCAATATGCCAACTCTTTTCTTCCTCCCATGGCCTCAAAGAACTATTATCCATATGAATTCTTTATGTCTAATTTATTACATTTTTAAAATTTCATATATGTATACAGTGTATCTTGTTCAGTTCCATCCCCCATCACCCTTCCTCAAACTCCCTAACTTCCTCAGCGTATCCTCATCTTTCATCTCCTTCCCAACTTCATGTGTTTTTGCTTTACCAGCTAACTTTTTAATACCACTATCTATGACACAAACCCAATGAAAGTTTAAAGACATAATCCCCTTGTACCCTGACATTTTTAAGATTAATGTTGACAGTGTTAAGATCAATGGGTCAGCTTCTGGACATAGCGACAGAGCATACAAGACATGGTTGCAAATGGATATGGGGCTAGTTCTAACACACAGCTGATCGGCGCTTGTAAGAACAAACCTGGAAATACACATTACATAGAGAAGAGAGTGACGCAAGCCAGCATCTCCGGTCTTGTAGGTAGCATGGTTTTCAATCTTTGAATCCTCTTCTAACGACTTAGGAATCCATGGGCACTATAGAGCAAAGAAAAGCCTCCACACCCGCAGTCACTAATAGTATCCACAGATTAGTGTTAACTCAGAAGGCCACTGCTGCAGTTCAAACTCCAGATGCTTAAGTCTGTGGCAGAAAAAAATAAGTCCTAATACTGTATTGGGCCACACAGAGTGCCTAACTCTGGAATCAACTGGGAAACAACTGAGAAAATATATATATTTGCACTGGTGGGTACAGTTGAAAGTTGCTTAATTTTTGTCAGGCGATCCCTGTAGACAACAAGTCTGGGGCAAGTGTAATTTACTAATTCATCTGAAGCAGGGTTCAGTTTTTCCCCTCACCATGAGGGCATTGGAAGCCATTGAGTTCCAAACTGAACAGTCCAGGGCTGTGTTGCTGGGACAGGAAAGGGTTATTTTATCGAGTTACATCTGAATCTAATTCTTTTTTTTTTTGGTTTTTATTATTATTATTATTATTAAAAAATTTCTGCCTCCTCCCTATCTCCCATTTTCCTCCCCCTCTCCCCACTCTTCTCCCCCTCCCTTTCCAATCCAAAGAGCAGTCAGGGTTCCCTGCCCTGTGGGAAGTCCAAGGTCCTCCCCTCTCCATCAAGGTCCAGGAAGGTGAACAACCAGACTAGGCTCCCAAAAAGCCAGTACATGCAGTAGGATCAAAACCCAGTGTCATTGTCCTTGGCTTCTCAGTCAGCCCTCATTGTCCGCCACATTCAGAGAGTACAGTTTGATCCCATGAATCTAATTATTGACTATTAACTATAGACACTGATAAACTGAATCTAATTCTTGACTATATCTATCAGTGTCTATAGTTGAAGATCGAAGGACTCTGTGTTGACTGTTGGGTGTGCCATGAGGCTTTTGGTGTTTGGGGAGTATGGTTAGCAAGCAACTCTCCATATTCCACCTCTTCACATAAGGCTTAGCCATTTGAATCTCACAGGGACAGAGTAGAATTCTGGGTTCCTGCCATCTGTCACGCCACAGTTGAACATCTTTCTTGACTTGTTCTTCATGTAAGCACTAAATGGTTGGTTATCTTGCTTGTATCTCTAGGTCATTAAGAGAATGAATCAACTCTCCCCTTTTCATTTGCTGAGCACATCAGGATTGCTGAATAAGATGTCCTCTGCCTAAAATCTTACTCACCGAAGGCGACACTCTTCAAAATCATCCAAAATGCTGAGGAATAGTGTTTGATTTTCAAGATTTCATAAGGTTTGTTGATGCTCCAGGGCATGTGGAATTCTATTCTTTAATTTCGACACTTCCAAGAAGAACTTTGGTCTTTAACTACTGGGTTTGTCTCCCAGTGGCCATGAGGGGTGGTCACACAGTACTACCTGTCTTAGAATCTAAGCAAATGCAGAGAAAACCTCATGCAGGCCAGGTGCTGGGCAAAGCTCTGAGATTTGTCTCTGCATGGAGCACAGGTGGTCAATGCCCACTCACTCTAGGACAACTTCCAGAAACCTGGTAGATCCAGATTCTAGGCTATGGTATTGTTAAGGCTCCTTCTTTGCTGCAGTCCTTGAGTTGGCTGGAGCTCAAACTGAATGGTTGATTGCTTCAAGGCCAATCAATGAGTGTAGGACATCTTCAGAGGAGATTAGCATTCGGATTGGCAATTCTATAGGAAGGACTACTCGGTTGTCTACTTCTAGGAGTCGCAGCTCTCCTGGTTTTAAGTCAGAGGTTGGAACTATATATGAATCAAAGCAAAGATCTTCAGAGTCTGTATACTCGTAGCTTCAGTATCATTGGTGGCCCATGGTTTTTACTGTGAGAGTGTAAAAGTTAGTTACTATAGAGAGTTATAGGAAGCCAGCATTTTCTTTGAAAGCCAGATTTCAAGTGATTATTTTTGTGCACTTTTCACATTGATTTTGAAGAGTTACCACTACTTCTGAGAGCATCCCAAACTACAGACTGTTCAACAGATTACCACTTTATAATTTTGATGATACTGTAGATATTTTGAAAATAGAATTGAAATAATCATTTTATCAAAATATCTTCAAATTAATGCATCTATTTGTTCTTCAATTCATTCTTCTACCTGTGTTATTCTTCAACAGTATTTATATATCTGTATTTTCATATATGACTTTCAAACTTGAAGGCTTTGAAACAAAGTTTGAGTGAAAAAAGAAAATGTTACATAACCAGATAAGCCAAGACATTTAATGATGACTCTTGAAGACATAAAAATAGATGTTAGAAAGTGGGGTAGAATTAAGTGCCTGGGGTGTGTTAAGATAGACATGTTCATTACTATCCACACACTGAGTCTGAGCTATATGAAGCTCTCCAAACTTAACTACTTATACCAGGCTCTTCCCTGACCCATCTTCTATATAGGTTAGTTAAAACACCTTTGCCTGTTTCTCTTTAATGTAAATGCTTCAAGCAATGTTGTCTCGGGATAGACAGTCCCACCTTCTCCTCTGTGGTTCCATATCTATTTTCCTTTCATGCTCCTCTTGCTTCAGGATCTTTCCCCAGTTGTTAACTATTTAAAATTCCTCTCTCTGATACCTACTACTTAGCCAATTACCACAAGAGCAAGAAGACCTTTTCTAATATCTTCGGGTTCAGTTTTCTTCTATAGATCCTCATGCACATCTCCTTAATCACTGCTGAACTACTGTCTTTCTCTATTTCTTTAATTGATATCTATCTTTCCCTCTAGCCAATAAATTTCTTAAAGGTAAAAACCTGGAACTGGTTTTTCTTATTCTTTCATTTCTAGCCCTCATGATGAACAGTCAGGAGTTGAGAATATGAGAAATATGAAAAGATGATTGGTATCTACAGTGTCACAAGATATTTCCAAGTGTTAGAGGTATGTGGAAGACCTTAGGAAAGTTCTTCTTTGACTGGCTTTGACTGACAAGGAAGAGTTGAATTACTCTAAGGGGAGAAGTTCATAGACAAAGATCAGAGAATCCTATAGGATCATGACACCTACAAGAGAACATAGAAGATTCACATTATAAGAAAACAAAATTTGAAAAGTGTGTCAGGCTGGACTTTGCAAAGGTTGGCAGTGATGTCTTCCACAAACTGTTTTAGATATTTGTTTCCTATGATTACTTCATGAATAACTGGTCCATTGTTTGTGGGACATTGAGAAAAAATAGCTTTTCTTAAAGAACTATACTCAATACTCTTGATGTGAAGTGCCTTCCTGTCTGAACAGTACAAATGTCTACTTATTTAGTACATATATTATATTGGCTGCTATAAAGTAATTAAGAGGTGACTTAAGTTGCACAGGACAACATTTGTAGATAACAAGAAAATAACATGAAATTTTATATAAAACACATGAGTGCTTTTGGATTTTGCTATCTATGGTGGATCCTAGAACCATAGGATCCACAATCATGTATGAACACAAAGATAACTATTTATAAATATAATACATCATCAATTAATCCACCACCTCTACAAGCTTCCTTGACCTTATTATTTGTTATCATATTTTTTTGTAAAAAGAATACTAATACAAGACCTATATTCTTAGCAGTGATTTAAACATGTGACACAGCATAGTAAATATAAACATGACTTATATAGTAGATCTCTAGAATTTATCTCCTGTAAGCAAAATTTTATACCACTTGGTCATCTCTGCATATTAAATTTTTTTCATCCCCTGGCAACTGTTATCCTACTTGTGGATGGTGTCACTATTCTAGATTCATCATGAAAAAAGTATCACATGTTGTTTGTTCTGTATCTGGTTCATTTTATTCATCATAATTAGGCTCCATGTTTATACATGTTCTTGAAAATGTAGAAGTACCAAGAGAAAATTCTGTATGTTAAATCTCAGAACTCTAGGAATTATAAAGAGGCAATTAAACTCTAGAATCCATTATATAATTAGCTATATTAAATGATATCCATGTCACAGAACAATTGAGAATTTCTTTTTCTTTGACTTCCCTTTCCTCCTTTCTAAAAACAATAACAAAAAAAAACCCTTGTAATTACAATAGGTCCACCAGGATAAGCCAAGCTAACTAATCTTTCTCAGAGTCCCTGGCTCAGCAACGTCTATAATCTCTTATCCCATGTAAGATGACATGTATACAAATTCTAATAAACAGAGCAAGTTTGTACAGCCCAGTTTTATCTATCAAGTCCCTCCATTCTTCCTCTATCAATCAAGTAACCCCATTCTTTCTGGGGACTGAAGAAACTTTTATTGAAATTCAGGGAAAGGAAGCCAAGAGTTTTATTCATTGGTTACAATTCTTATTGCCATGGATTTTCCTAGGGGTACTAAACAATACTTCTGCATCCCAATGTGCGGGAAAACATTTTGCAGAGAGATTTGAACAAATGTCTATTTATCTGAATGAGGGCACCATGACAGACCAAAGAAATGATTCCATTCAAATCAAGCACAGTAAATTTATAGTTATTGGCATTACAAATAAATGTCCAATTCCTCTTATACTTTCCAAATTTTTGGATCAGAAGTAGTTCTTTAGTACAAATCTAATTTGTATTCTCTTTCCATTGCATTGTGCCAGCTCTAAAAAATGTTAAGTCAACACCTCTGTCCCATCCTGCATTTTTTTAAATCAGAAGTTAGTGTAGAGGAGAGCAGCAGTATGCCCCTTTCTTGTTAAAATTCTTCCCTTAAACAGGCAAGTTCTTTCTTGACAGACAGCTGAGCTGTGGTTGCATATCAAATTGTCCACTGCAAAGATCACACAGCAGTCACCATGGCCTGTTTATATGTTCCTTTCAGAAACTGGATTATATTCTCTAGTCTATCACCCATTCCAAGGATGTCTCCCTACTTAGTAATCAGACCCCATTTATCAATGAGACATGCCACCCATAACACATAGAGGTAGATGGCTACCCAAGGTTTCTGTTTAGGAGTTCTACTTTTAGGTGGATCAGCCTTTGTTTCCTGTCTTATCAAGCCATCATAAAGAGGACACAGCACCACTACAACAAAGTTGCATGCCACCCAATAACACATGGAAAAGATAGCCATGGCAGTATCACTTCCATGGATATTCCCCCCTCAGATAGATAAGCTTTGGTTAACTTATTGGCCAACAATGTCTCCATCCTTCCTCTAATAGGAGATATTTCCAATCAGAGGAAATAGTTACAGATACCACCCAAGTTCTGGGTGGTCTAACATAGGAAAAAGTTCTTGGTCAATAAGGAGAGAAAAACAGAGGGATTGATATGGGATGCCCTTTTCTATGAAAGTGGCCATGACCCCAGGTTGAAGATTTGCTCACGCTTTGTAAAGTACAGCTTGCATCATCTATACATACCCATTATTTTCCTTCCAAAATCCATATGAAAGTGTTGCCACACCTATCAATCTTTAAAGTTTCTTTTTTTCTACTATTCATTTCCATCGCAAAAAGCCTATTTTTGAGCCATGAGGTAGAAGGAATTCAATATTCTGTGTAATTTTCTAAATATTATCTTCCCTGCTTTTGAGAAGCCCTTCTTCCCTCCTCTAATTACCCATCTTCAAAATATTTCTATACCCTACTCAAATATCACCTCTGTTCCCTAACTAGGCAAGGCTTCCAATTCCATACAAGCTAGAGTTGTGTGTATCTATAGAAAAGTTACTTGATTTCAGTTCAATGTGTGATCCTCACTTCATGGTTGCTGAATCTATGTAGAAGTAAGTGTTTTGCCCAGTTGGAGGGTTATTGATTTAAGGCATTGGTTTGCCCAGTTGATTTGCAGTGACTTTCAACATGACATGGGGACTTATAGTTGATTTGGGAATGACCAAAGCAAACTCATCCAAGGTATTCCTTCAAGTTCCTCTGTGTTTTTCTCCTTGTATAGAAACTTCTATATTTTCATAGAATTTTTTTTTAAAAAAATCAGAGGTTCATAAATCAGAGGTTTCTTGTCATCTCAGCATTCAGTGTAACTGAGCATGAAAGTTTTGCCCAAAATCTAACCACAAAAGAGTGGATCCCCAGTCAATGCTTCATACAGCACCCTGCCCAGCCCAGGACATTGTAACCTCAGCTGGGCATTTCATCCTTTATTCTGAGTACATTCCCTCATCATGGCCCTGACAGGAGAAATGTGGGGAAAACTGAGATCTAGACACCAGTTAGGGAGACCACAGCAGAGGCCCTATAATCACCTCAGGTTGAAAGTGCCAATGAGTGTCACGGCCAAAGGATGGGTTTTATAATACCCACCAGTTTTTTGACTTGCACATGGCACAGTTGTGCTGTCAGCAAATAAGCCACTTTGACATAATCATTATCATAAAGACTTCATCTCTTGCCACTTACTTAATTTCAACAAATGGGCACTTAACTAGTTTATTAATTGTAGGAATTACAATTCAGTTACCTGGAGTTCTGACATAAAAATTATATGATTATTATCATCATCATCATCATTATCATTATTTGCTTTTTAGAGGCAGGGTTTTTCATAGTTTTGGAGCCTGTCCTGGAAATAACTCTTGTAAACCAGGCTGGCCTCAAACTCACAGGGATCCTCCTGTCTCTGCCTTCCAAGTGCTGGTATTAAAGCCATGCACCGCCACTGTCCAACATCATACTAATCTTTGTCTAATGCATTGAATAAGGTCTTGTCGTGTTTAAATGAGATACAGATGCATTTTCCAAAAGGTGGAATTTCTCATTTCATGTTCACAACATCAGCTTTTCTGTTCTCCGTGTCAACTACAAAAATGGAAGAAAAGATTAATTCAAAGAAAATGCAAATTTGATGGGATGACATTTTGTAACTTTAGACTAAAATGTGTTCACGTTTCTTGGCCACTTCCATGAATCAACCACTGTACTTCACTTTTTTTTCTGTGCCAGGTTCTCTGAAAGAAAACAGCATATGCTGGTTGTTAATTCGTTTATCTACTTCCATTCATGAGAGACTTATCAGCATAACATTTACTGCTTTTTATCAGTGTCGTAAGAGATGATTTTGTAAAAAGTGATATCATATTCTTGGATTGAAAATTACCTCTAGAACAATGACACAATGAATAAAGGATGTGATTAATAAATTATAGTACATCTTATTTAATTTAAGTTTCTGCCAGAATCTAACACGCTAATCTTTTAGGTCAGTCTTCAGTCATAACTTATTTGCTTGCAACAAGACAGTGCCTGCTGTCACCTGAAAACCACAGGAAGGTGGCAAACACTTCAGTCAAATGCCACCACTATTGTACATAGAAAAATAGCACACAGGTAACTTGTAAATACTGGTTTCAGTTTTCTCACAAGTCTATTACTTACCTGTTTTTTCTCTCATCATGCGAGGATGTATCTAGTAAACTTTTAGGCTAATGGATTCAATCTATGATCATTGATCTCTAACACATATTATTTACAATAATATTTAAGTATTATACACACTGCTTTTAAGAATATAAATACAAAATATTTTAGGCTAAAATTCATGAATTTGTGCAATTAACTAGCATAGGTATTAGATTCATCTCTGTATCACAAACATTTCGAACACTAAGGAGGAAGCTTACAGCTCACTTTCAAGATGATGTCACGAGCAATAGACTCTTACCATCTAGTTCTGTTAAGAACAGTATCAATATCCTCTATTTGGGGGAACATCTGGGAGACTTACTCACTAAAAACTCACAGGAAGGTATTCCACATCTGGCAATGGAATTTGGGTCTAAAAACCTATATAGCTTTGGAGAGCAGCATCATCAATCCAAGACATGGCCTCTGTTCAAGCAATTTTTATATCATACATTAAACTAGATTATAAAGAGGTTCCTATATAGGTTCTTCATACATGCTTAGTTTTGGTTAAGTCTCCCTATCCTTCATATTTTCCCATCTCCCAATTCCATCCCTGGTTGAAACTTTCCATTCTTAGTATCCCCTTACTAATTTCATATTACACATATATACTATCCTTCCTCCTCCTTCAGACTTCTTCCCTCCCCCTCATTTCTTTCTCAGGGTTCCTTTATTGTTTACTCTTCTCTACAGGCACTAGCTTAAACACAGTAAATCCAAAATTCAAATACATGATCAACAAAGGTGGAAGAACATTGTCTTTCTGAAACAGGCTTACCTTACTCAGCATAATGCTTCCTAATTCCATCCATTTTTCTGCAAATTTCATAACTTCCTTTTTCTTTAGAGCCAAACAGAATTCTGTGTGCAGATGAATCAGTTTCATTATCCTTTTTTTTTTTTTTTTTTAGTTGTTGGACATCTAGGCTGATTGCATTTCCTGGTCATTGTGAACAGAGCAGCAATGAGCATGGATGAACAAACATCTCTGTAGCAAGATACAGACTTCTTTAGATCAGGCCCAGGAAGCTTTGCCTGAGTTATATGATAGTTATATTTTTGGCCTTTGGAGACATCTTCATCTTTAACTTTGAACATTGTGTTATAGTTGTACAGAGCAATTATCCCTTGGAAATTTGTTATCCAGAATTTCACACTGGTTTCTATGAATGACTACCTACCATAATACACTTGCAGGCATGCATACACGCATACACACACACACACACACACACAAAATCACTCACACTTTTCTAGTTAGTTTTTGTTTGTATGTTTATTTTGTCATTTTGAGACAAGATAGTGTTATCTGGGAAGATGAACCTCAATTAATAAAAGACATTCATTAGATTGCCTGTAAGCAAATCTATAGAGTTTAACACCCAGGTTGCTATCAGCATGGTCTTTAACCACACACAAATGGTAGTGTTGTGGATTGGCTGATCTCCTGTCCTCTGTTAGCCTACAGTGAGAAAAGAGAACCTTTAGCAAGAGGCAGGAGCTAGGAGTGGGATTGGTTGGTTGGTTAGTTGCTCCTTCAAGAAGCAAACACTAAAGGGCACCTGTCTCAAAATGAGTGATAACCGTTCGATATCCAAAATAAATTTTAGCTATTAAAACACAACAACAACAACCACAACAACAACAAACAAGTAAGAATGTTAAAAACAAACCATACGAACTTTCACATTCTTGGTAGGTTTATTTAATGACAAAACATTGGGCAACCAGGCAACAGTGGCATATGACCTTAAGCTTAGCACTCAAAAGGCAGAGGAGAGCAGATCTTTATGAGTAATGAGTTCAGGGCCAGCCTGGTTTACAAGAGCTAGTTGCAAAACAGTTAGGACTGTTACACAGAGAAATCCTGTCTCTAAAAAACAAAAACAAACAAAAAAAAAAACCATTGAACAGGAGAGAAGAGTACCTGGAAAGCAAGTGTATAAAGGTCATGAAGACCCCAGCCTTTCTAGTCTCATTGTGGGAAAACTGTTAAACTTCAGTGATTACTATTAACTCAGTCTTAACCCACCAACTTTAGAACTTGATTTTTTAATGTTCTAGTTAGCTTGAAAGCAGAAACATCTCACCACATCTTGTGGTGATGCTTGCTGTTATTAGTGATCCTACTCAGCACTTGACTGTTTTTTAATTAAAGTAGGATGGTGGCTGTAGCTCTGTGGTAGAGGGTTTGCCTGGCAAGCACAGGGTACTAAGTTCAAACCCTAGGACAGTGACATTAATGTGAAGTTCGATAAAAATGAGCTATTGAGTTCATTTTTAAGGAAAAATTGTAGATTTTATTTTCATTTAATGTGCACTTAAAGAAAGATTCACAGATTTAAAATTAAAAAACCTATTGGCTTCATATATAAATTTGCTTTTCACATTCTGATTTTGTGAGATTACATTTTCATCTGTAAAAATATTTTAAGTTTCTTTCCAGCGAAGCAGTTTGTAAGCAAAGTCTTGGTTATTTTGGTTACTATGCATGTCTTTAATCCTGGAATTTGTCTTCATGTACATCAAAATAATGGTCACATTTTCCATTTTTAAATATATGATTTATATCCCAAATTTTATTAGTTGCTTAATAAGAGGAATGTCACTTACCAGAGTCTGGGTGACTCTCTAGAGAACTATTCTGCCTTTTTAAAAAATTAAATCAGTCCTTCGTCATTTTCTTCCTCCTTTTGCTCCTCGTTTGGATCTTGGGGGGCTCAGTTCGGTGCTCCAACGCGGGCCTCCATCTGTTTCGTCATCCAATGCCAGATGAAGGATCTATGGTGATAAGCAAAATATTCATCAGTATGGTCACGGGCCAAGGCCGGTTCAGGCACCCCCTCCTCTGTCCAGAGAACAATCTGGGGATCTCTCCTTGGACCTGGGATCCCATATATAATCAAGTTTCCTGTAAACTCTAATATGACTCCCTTAGTTGAGATATATTCTTCCCTGCTCCCACATTCATCCTTCCTCCCTTCCCCCCATCCCGGTCAACCGAGCTTTCTCCATTCCTCCCCTACTCCCTTCTCTCTAACCCTCTCCCCTTCCAACAACCCTCCCACCCCCCCCCATGCACCCAAGATTACCTGGGACTCTTGACTATTTCCTACCTCCTGGCGGATAGGTAAATAATCTTCATCAGGTTCGTCTTCTTATTTAGCTTCTCTAGGATCACGAATAATAGGCTCAAAGACCTTTAATTATGGTTAGAATCCACTTATGAGTGAATACATACCGTGTTCCTCTTTTTGGGTCTGGCTTACCTCACTCAGTAAAGCGTTTTCTATTTCCATCCATTTGCATGCAAAATTCAAGATGTCATTGTTTTTTACCGCTGAGTAAAACTCTAATGTGTATATGTTCCACACCTTTTTTAACCATTCTTCTATTGAGGGGCACCTAGGCTGTTTCCAGGTTCTGGCTATTACAAATAGTGCTGCTATGAACATAGTAGAACAAATGCTTTTGTAGTATGATCGGGAATCTTTAGGGTATATTCCCAAGAGTGGAATTGCTGGGTCCTGAGGGAGGTTGACTCCCAGTTTCCTGAGAAACCGCCACACTGATTTCCACAGTGGCTGCACGAGTTTGCATTCCCACCAACAATGGATGAGTGTTCCCCTCACCCCACATCCTCTCCAGCATAGGATATCATTGCGAGGGATACTATCACCCACTGATACAAGGGGTCGGATCTAATGAAAGTTTTCCAAGGCCAGATGGACCGTGACTGAACGAGCATGTGATCCAACCAGATTCTCTGAATGTGGCTGGTTTTTCTGAATGTGGCTGGCCTGCAGTCTTTCCGAGAAGCCATTGACAATGACACTGGGACTGGTTTCCTCTGCATATACTGGATTTTTGGGATCAAGTCTGTTTGGATGCTCACCTTCCTGGACCTGGAGTGAGGGGAGAGGAACTTGGACTTCCCACAGGGCAGGAGACCCTGACTTCCCTTGGGGACAAAGAGGGAGGAGGAGAGGGAGGGGGGGAGTGGGAGGGCGTTGGGAGGAGGGGCGTAAATGGAAACTTTTTATAATTTAATAAAATTACAAAAAAAAATAAATAAAATAAAATGGAAAAAAAAAATTAAATCAGACCTAGCTCCCTAGGTCCAAATGAGAGGCAGAAGGAAAGAGAATGTGAGCAAAGAAGGCAAGGGCAGAGGAAACCTTCATCTGACGTTGGATGGCGATACAGACGGAGACCCATATTGGAACACCGAACTGAGCACTCCACGGTCCAAATGAGGAGCAGAAGGATGAAGAAAATAAAAAAAAGTAATCAGGACTGCGAGGGATGCGAGCACCCACTGATACAAGGGGACTGATATAATGAGAGTTCACCAAGGCCTGTTGGACTGGGACTGAACGAGGATGTGATCCAACCAGATTCTCTGAATGTGGCTGGCCCGGAGCCTTTCTGAAAAGCCATTGACAGTGACACTGGGACTTGCTTCCTCTGCATATACTGGATTTTGGCGCTCTGGTCTGTTTGGACTCTCACCTTCCCTGGACCTGGAGGGAGTGGGGAGGAACTTGAACTTCCCACAGGGCAGGAAACCCTGACTGCTCTAGGGGATGGAGAGGGAGGAGGAGAGGGAGTGGGGGGAGTGGGAGGGTGTTGGGAGGAGGGGCTGAAATGGAAACTTTTATAATTTAATAAAAAAAAATTAAATCAGAGTTTTGGGGGCTGGAGACATTGCTCAGTGGGTTAAGAGCACTGACTGCTCTTCCGAAGGACCCGAGTTCAATTTCCAGCACCTATATGGTTCTTTTCATGACATTGTTGAGAGGCAAACTTGTGAAAGAATGAATAGGTTAGTGCATGGCTGGGTCAGGGGGAGGAGGTCTCATGAGAGAAGTTCATACGGCTGTAAAATGTCAATAAAAGAGATTCCTGGGATGGAAGGGCCTTAGCTATGGTTGTTGACATCATAGATGGAGGTAGCAGTGTTAAGTTGGTAAGATTTTATTGTTCCAGAAGAGCTAAGTCATCATTATTTATACCTTTTTGTATTATTTTTTGCAATCATACAAATAGATAATTATTTCACTATTTATAGTTCATAAAGATCAAGTGGGTAGGTGAGCCTGTTTTCTGGGATGACACCAGCAGTGGAATGACTGTGAGGACAGTGTTCCTGCTTTCCCCATGCTCTTTAGCATCTTGATTAGACTGCCAACCCTGCTTTTTTTGGGGGGGGAGGAGGAATATCTTGGATTCTTCTTTTACTCTTTTTCCTTCTCCCCAGATTAGCAAAGGAGACAGAAAACCTAAGCACGTGTTTCTTAGGACTCTGAGCTCCTTCTTCCTGCAACAGCTTCTGATCACCTCGGTGTCCTCACTTGGACAATCCCAATTATTCTACCAAGAGGGCTGTAGACTTGTTATGGGTAAACAGCAGGTCACACTTGCATCAGAGATGGCCCTTTAAATCTTGACCGTGTCAACAGAATAACAGGAAGCATATGACAAGAATGCCATTGTGAGCTGGGGATCCCACACCATTTCCTAAGTGCAGAACTTGTCTTCCATAGTGGCTAGAATATCGTGGTTATCTATAAATCCTAGATGCCTCATGTTAATGCTCTCTCCCCAGATGTCCTGATTTGGCAATGGAATCTATTATTTCATGTAGAGTTGGCTTTGTGTTTTAGTCTGTCAGAGTCCCTAGAATTTATCACAATCTGTTTTCGTTGCTCCTATTTTGTTTTGTTTTGTTTATCTTTCTGCAGCTGGTATGCCTGGGAGGAATACATCCCTTCTATTTACATAACAAACCCAAGGTATATAAAGGGACAAGAAACAGGTGCTGCCAACCCGGAATAGAACTATCGCATTCATGAGCATACTGATTCCTCAGGAAGCATGCTCATACGCCTTCTTCTATCATAGTACATGGACTTCCCTATGGTAATCACTGCTACTGATTTCTTTGCTTCGGATTTCAGACCAACCCCATTCAATACCTGTGGCTCTTGATACTAAACTATGCAACCAATCATCCTGTGTACTTACTTCATTCTTTATTTTGAATTAATTATGAAATGCATATCTACAACTTCAAACCTTGGTGCATATTTTACTCTCAGCTGAGACCGCCCTTCCTTACTTCCTTTCCCAACATTTAAACTATTTACCGCTTAAAACTCATTTTACTCTTGCTTATACTCAAAGGCAGACACTCTCTTCCATGTCAGGAGTGCAAGCTCTGTTGTACTCTGCTGTGTCTACCTTTTGCCTGCTTCTCTGTGTCCTTTAACATTTAGTGAAATACTCAGGAAAAAGAAGATGGGAGATCCCAGCTGTGGTGGCGCACATCTTTAATCCCAACGCTAGGGAGGCAGAGGCAGGCGGATCTCTGTGAGTTCGAGGCCAGCCTGGTCTATAGAGCAAGGTCCAGGACAGTTAAAGATACACAGAGGAACCCTGTCTCAAACAACAACAACAACAACAAAGATAAGATGGAAGAAACTTATAGAACACCATGATGGGCAGAACTGGCATTTTTGGTTAAATAGACACAAGGAGCAGGACTTTGGTCTAACTGTATTTAGGGGTCTATGCTGCTTAAATGAACTTAGTGAGGCACCTTATTTTATTTTGCTGTTGCATCAAAAATTTGATTCTGTTCTTTCCCCATATTTTAAAAAGAAACAAAATATTTACTTCCTTCTCAGAGATACAGAAGAGTTAATTAGAGAATTCTAGAAGATCCCCCCAGAGAAAGGCAAAGCTGCAAATTGATATGAAACAGCAAGCGGGGCTAATCAAGTTGGGGAAAATGAAATATTTAGCATCAGAATAATCTGAGTTTATTGAAAATTGAAGGCTAGAGATCTGGGACTTGGGGCTCAACTGTTTTGAACTGATTTCTGGGTACTCCCTCAGACTCATCTCGTTGGTACTGAAAATCCCACCGCGGGTTTATTAACAAGGAAGCGAAGAACCATAGCTTTCAGTCAGCCCTTACACTTAAACTTTTCCATTTAAAATGCAGAAATCCTAACTAGCATTCTAGACCCCCTGCTCCAAGAATGAAGTGCCCTGCTGAGTTACAGGCATAGGAACTTCGGCAAGCAAATGGAAGCATTTAGGGAAATAATGGTTGTGAAGAACATTAAAACACGGTAAACAGTACAGAGGATGTCTTGGTATCCTACTGCATCACACTGAAACCCTCTTTCACCAATAGCCATAGAAGATGACATGCAGGCCCATAAAATAACAATAACAGCTAACCTGTTACAGAAGAAAGGCAGCATACAAATTTTCTAGAGTCAAGAAACAGACTGCATACAAAAAAATAAACAAAGTCGAACCCAAATTTAACTGTGTATGCATTCACATTTTATAGACCTTCTATTTCAACACAGAAAGGCTACAATCCTGTCTTCATCATGCAGATTTTGCTAGGTTTTTAGCTACATTAGGAGTTTGAGTGTTTGAGACTAAACACAGTAAATACTGTTTCTTCCCTTAAGAACTCTGAAGGAGGAGCTGGTAGCCTCTGAGATGCATCCATGTGAGCAGTGTCAGCAAGAGGACACAGGTGCTCATTCCAGAAGCAGACGACATAGGATCAGTGTGGGCTGGACAGGGATGGTAATAGACCAATATCCACTCTAGATAAAGGGCCCAAATAACTCAATATCAAAACCCCGACTTTCAACATCAACAGATATTCCCCAAAATGAAACACACAGATACATAAAATTATTCCAAGTATCATTAATAATCAGGAAAATTTAAATTAGTGCACAATTGGATGTTCCCTTGAAGGAAAAGTTCAAAGTCCCAGAAAAGTGCTAGTGTAAATACTGGTAGAAATTTAAGTTAGTTCACTCATTATAGTAAACAGCATGCAGAATTCTCAATAAAATAAAATAAAATAAAATGAGACCATAGGCTCCAGCAATTCTACCTATAGGTATATCCAAAAGAAATGTTATCTGTATGTCAAAGAGAGATCAATAGTTCCTGGTCTATGTCACAATGGTCACAATGACAAAGCTGCCTGGAGGAATCCTTAAAATTGTGTGTGTGTGTGTGTGTGTGCGCGCGCGCGTGTGTACACGACATACCATTCAACTTTGAGAAGGAATTGTGTCATTCACAGCAGTGTCAATGAACCTGAAGCACACATACAATAAGCATCAAACAGCACAGACCACTAATGACGTGTGGCCTCATGTGCAGTGTGGAGTTACAGAAGCAGAAGGTAGAGGAATGTCTAATAGAAGCTATGGGAGCAGGTAGGAACCTGGGAGCTACAAGGTTAATGGCATAAATCTCTGGTGAACATGACAAATAAGTTCTTGAAGTCTCCTTAAAGTACAGTATCTATAATCAGCAATAACACATTATATGCTTGACCCTATGTGAGAAAGCAAATTGTACAGATTATTCCAACAAGTGTTAGTGAGTTTGCAGATGTGTTTACACAGAACAATAGAAATCTATATCAAAGCGTCATCATTGACAGGGATACTATTAAAGGAAGGGAGGGAGGCACAGATGGAGGGAGAAAGGTCTCCTTACTCTTTTTTATCCTCAAACTCCATCTTCACAGATTTTCAATTCTAGGAGACAAAGCACATTACCAAAGAAAATAAGAAAACTATACACATATAAATCTATGAACTAGAAAAGTCCAAGGAACATTAAGAAAACTCTGTAGAGATTTTGTTAGACTGTCCCTGACTTAGGTGTCCAGGCACTGTCTGAATGATTGCCACTATGGCAGCACAACTTATGACACACTTCTAGAAATGTCGTTTGTCCTATTTTGATCTGTGCTGCTGTGATAAAACATCCTGACAAAAAACAAATTCTAAGTGGAAAGATCTACTTGGTTTCTATTTCCAGGTCCCAATAGGATCTTGAAGTAGAAATCATGGAGGAATACTGAATACTGGCTCTCTGCTAGACTCAAGCTTAGCTAGCGTTGTTATATAGTCCAAAACCACTTGCCTAGGAATGGTTCTGCCCATTGGTGGTCCAGGCTTTCCTACACCAATTAAAAAGACAATGACCCCCAGACATCCCAACAGTCCAATCTCATGTAGGTACCTCCTCCTCAAAGAAGGCTTTCTTTTCCAATGGAACTAGGCAGTATCAAGTTGACAAGTAAAGCTAAGCATGACATTGTAGTGGCTTGAATGAGAAATGTCCCCTGTGATCTCATGTATTTGAGCATTTGGTCCTTAATTGGTGGTAATGTTTGGGGAGGTTGTGGAACGTTAAGGAGGCAGAGTCTTCCAAAAGACTTTCTCTCTCCCTCCCTCCCTCCTTCCCCCTCCTATCTTCCATTCCTCCTTCCCTCTCTCCCTCCCTCCATACCTCTCTCCCTCTTATCCTTCCTGCATTCCTTCCTCTATCCCTCCCTTCTTCTTGGTCTCTCTCTTTGCTTTCTGCCTGCAGATGAAATGTTATCAGTCAGCCTTCTGTTTCTGACACCATGCCATGCCTTTCACTTCATAATGGACTCCATCTCTTAGGAACTATAAGCCAAATAAGCTTTCTCTTCAGTAAGTGCCTTCTAATCACACTAATTTATCATAGCAAGAGAGAAACAATCGAGGACAGACATCCTGTTTCTTGAAGGTGCACATTCCTTTTCGATTTACATGAAATCTTCCAGGCCCAGATGGAGTCGGGTCTAAAATACCTACTTCACTTCTAAACATCTGTACACTAAGCACAGGGCACCTAAGTTCATAAAACAAACACCACTACAGACAAAATCACATATGACACCCACACAGTGATAGTGAGTGACTTCCATACCCCACTCTTGCCAATAAACAGATCACCCAGACAAAAGTAAGCAGAGAAATGCCGGGGCTTAACAATGTCATAAACCAAATGGACCTAACTGATATTTATAGAACATTTCACCTGAACCCAAAAGAATATACCTTCTCAGCATTTCATTGAACTTTCTCCCAGACTGACCATATACTCTGACACAAGGCAAGTCTCAACAGACACAAGAAAATTGAGATAACACCCTACATCCTATTTTACCACTATAGATTAAAACTGGATATCAACAAGAACAGAAACAACAAAAAGCTTACAAACTAGTGGAAGCTGAATGAGTCACTACAGAATGAAAAATGGGTTAGGAAAGAAATTAAAAACTTTTTAAAGTTGAATGAACAGGAAAATAACACACTCAACTTATAGGACACAATGCACATGGTTCTAAAACCAAGTTCATAGCACTAAGAACTTACATTAAAAAATAAAAAAAGAATTATGGAACTATCTCATATTAGTGATGTCATGGTTCACCTGACATCACTAGGAAAAAAAAGAAGAAATAATGCCCCAAAAGAGTAGACAGTAAGACATAATGAAACTCAGGGCTGTAATCAATAAAATGTAAATGAAAAATACAAGAATCAATGAAACAAAGAGTTTGTTCTTTGAAAAACTGAATGAGATTAGTAAACCCTTAGCCAAATTAACTAAAGTTGGTGAGAAAGATCCAAATTAACAAACTTAGAATTAAAAAGAGACATAAAAATATATACCGAGAAAATACACAGAATCTAAAAAAAATACCTGGACTCATTAATAATTGAATAATTGAAGAAATGCTGGAGATATCAAGATTCCCAACCTCAAATTGTACTACAGAGCACTATTAATAAGAAAAACATCATGATTTGGCATGAAACAGACACATTAGTCAATGGAATTGAATTGAAGACCCAAACATAAATCACCACATCTATGAACATTTAGTTTTTTATAAAGACACTAGAAATACTCACTGGAAGCAAACAAATAAATAAAAACAGCATTTTCAACAAATGGTGCTGGTCAAATTGGATAACTGCATGTAAAAAAATTCCAAATAGATCATACTTATCACCCTGTATAAAACTCCATTCGAAATTTATCAAAGACCTCAATATAAAGCCAGGCATATTGAATCTCACTGAAATTCAATTTGAAGAAATTTGAAATTCAAATTGAAGAAAAAATAGGGTATAGTCTTGAACTCACTGGCAGAGAAAAAGACTTTCTGAACAGAATACCGTTAGCACGGGAACTAAAAACAACAATTAGCAAATTAAACCTTATATAATTGAAAGGCTTCTGCATCATTCAAACAAAGAAGCAGCTTACAGAATGAGAAAAATATTTAAGCAAAAACACACCTAACCGAGGGCTAATGTCTAAAATATACAAAGAACTTAAAAAACTAGATACCAAGTAAATAAACATCTAATTTAAAATTAGGGTAAAGATCTAAAAAGAGAATTCTCTAAAGAGAAAATACAAATGGTAAAAAGCACTTCAAGAAAAGCTCAACATCTTTAGTCATCAGGGAAACACAAATCAAAACCACTCTGAAATTCCATCTTATATGACTCGGAATCGCCAAGATAATAGAAAAAAAAATGTCAGCTCATGCTATTGAGGATGTGGGTAAAGAGAACATTCTTCCATTGCTGGTGGAAGAGCAAACTTATATGGTCACTATGAGAATTAATGTGAAGGTTCCTCAAGAATCAGGGACTAGATCTAATCCAAGATTGAGCTATAGATATATCATTATTTGGCATATACTCAAAGACTTTAGATCCTACTACAGAGATACTTGCTCAACCATGTTCAATGCTGCTGTTGATAAGAGCCAGATAGTAGAAACAGACTAGATACTCATTAATGAATGAATTGATAAAGAAAAATGTGTATTTACATAATTAAATATTGTTCATTTGCATAGAAATGAAATTTGTAAATAAATAGAAAAACTGCATCCCAAGGAGGAAGCCTAAATCTAGGAAGACAAAGTATGCATTCACTTACATGTGAATGTTAGTTGTTAAATCCTCAATAATCAGGCTATATCCATATAAACACAGAGGTTAAAAAGATAGTGAGGGGCTGGTAGGGGAAAGTTGATCACCCTAGGGATAGACTAGATAGTTATGGGTTGATGGGGGCTAGAATGGGAGGATCAAATGGAGAGGAAAGGAGAGAGGGGGGTGAAGGAGAGAATACAAGAGAGACAGCTAAAACTTAGGGCCATTTAAGCAAGTGAATGAAGACCCAAAACAGAAGATGCATTCTGTGAAGAATTCTGGAATGTACACCTACTGGGGAAACAATATCCTGTCATCTTTCTTTTGAACCTCTTCTCTACCTAGGAGAGTGCCGTGCAAATCCTTATTTCATGATGAGAAAAGCACTCAACTTATAGGACATAATGCACATGGTTCTAAAAGCTAAGTTCAAAGCACTAAGAACTTACATTAAAAAATAAAAAAAGAATTATGGAATGATCTCATATTAGTGATATCATGATTCACCTGAAATCACTAGAAAAAAAAAAGAAGAAGAAATAATGCCCCAAAAGAGTAGACAGTAAGACATAATGAAACTAAGAGAGAGAGAACTAAGATTTCTCCTAATCTTGATGTTAATACTTTGTGGCTTTGTGGTCAACATAAAACTCATATCTCAGTTCAATTTTTCATCTCGCGTTTAAGAAGAACAATTTCTGCTTCCTCCCCAACTCACACCTGCTCAGAGTCAGGATCTATAAGCAGTTCTATTTGACACCTCATCCCTCATGGTAGTGTGTTTAAATTCTTAAAGTTCTTGCAGAGCCACACCCAGAAATTTGTCATTATACAGGCTCATTCCTGGCCCTTCCTCCACATTTATCCCCCGAGTCCTGTTTATTCTAGCTCTGAAGGAGACCTTAGCTCCTGTGCCTCTTGTTAACACGTCATCACCCACTTCACACCCCTTGCTAATGGATCTCCCTATTCTCATGTTCACCCCTTCCTAATCACTGCTTTGGTTTTGCTTTTCCAAAGTCACTACAATAATACCCCACACACACAGAGAGTTCAGTACTCAGAGCACAGGTCCCTGCTTTTCAGCTTTGGAAGTTATGAAGTGGGGATGGAAGTAATGATAGTTCTGAGACCATGAGCTGTTATCAAAAGGAACAAAGTCACAAGATGCCCTTAATCTGAGCATCAGTGTGCAGAATGGGCCAGCACAGCAGCAGGTCAAAGCACAGCGTGGTACTGGTGTTGAACCCTTTGCAACACACTGCACCCTAACAATCTCTAGTTCCTAGAGAAGAACAGCCTTTGCTCACACCTGCCCTGCTTTTCTTGTGCCTCTTCATCTATCAGTTGTGAACTTTGACCAACACATCGCTTTTACCAACCAATTTTCTAATTCCGCCTGTAAGAATAGACAGTTTGTGTGAGCGGAACCTAAATTTATCTGAGAAAGAAGTTGGCTGAATGTGTGTTCTTCTTAGACATTCTGTGACCATGTGATCTATATTGACTCTCTGAGCATATTCTATTCCCTTACCAAAGTAATCAATAAATGTCATGGATGTTATCAACTGTGTGTTTATGTAGGCAGAGACATGTGTGTACACCCAAACACACACAGGTGTTTAGACTTTCAGATACTCCACACATCAAAGCAAATTCCAAGGGAATATAAAAATATTTTTAAAACCTGAAGTAAGCACCTGTGAATTTCAATAATACATTTTGGGAAAACAGTTGATGTATAGCATCAGAGTAGAAACCACAAAAAGAAAAACTATGGAGAAACACAAAACATGTTGTTTGAAAAAAATCATGGTAAAGAACAAAATATTAAAAGTATTGTGCTATTTTGTGTTACAAGATTATGTTAAATGGTTTTAAATAAGGATCCCTATGCTCTTCCGTTTAATTATTCCATCTTTGGGAGTCCACTTAAAAGTAATCATTAGCAATGAGTTACATATGGAAATTTTTGTTGGCGCATGGCTTAAGATAGAATAACAAATAAGCTAAATATTCATGGATATACAGTTAAGTTATTGGTATTGGTGGAAAGCAATGAAATTAATTTCTTAGAAATGTTCTTTAAATTTTCTAGGAGAGAATGAGCCATTGCAGCTCACTTTTCTCTTCTCGATGTTCTCTTCTGTGATGTTCATCAATGTGCCCTGGTTCTCTCAAAGAAAGGGATTTTTCCTGTGAAGCCCTATAACATACCTCATCTGGACACCATTTATGAAATCCCAGAAGGACTGTAAGTTTTGCTGTCATCGATGCTGTTTTCTGTATCTGCTTGTCTTCCCCAGTGGACCATAAGGTTTGAAAATCCCAGAGTGTGGCATCTGCATTTTGTCCTCTATATAAAATAGTACACAATATCTTCACACAGCCTTTCTAAGATACGCTATGGACATTAACCCTGCAAACTCAAGCAAGGAAACGTTGATGTAGCCTTTTCCCTAGGAGGGAATGAAAGCTGCAGGTACAAGGATTATTAGTTTATGTGAGAGGCAGGCAGCAGCCAGCTTTGTAAGCCTGTCCATCTCATCATCCCTGAAGTAACCCCCTCCCACACAGGCTCCGTGTCAAGATGTGTCTTGCTAATTTGATCCCAGCAAAGACATGCAAGTGCTTGTGGGATATGTTTGTGAGATACTGATGTACTTAAAACTAAGGACCAGGTTATTTGGCTGAAGAGGGCACAGGAGGAGAGCAAAAGGCTCCAGCCGACAGCCTTGGTTAACTTCCAGGCACACAGAGTGGAGGCCCTCTTAAGTCATATAGCCTTAGGCAAGACAGCGGTTGAAATCAATTGATCAAGGAATCGCTAAGCCAAGGCGGAGGCTGCCCAGCTAAACTCGATTCAAAATACAGAACCACAACAAATAGGTAGCTGTGCTTGAAGCTGCGAGATTTAGAGCAGTCTATTGTAGACAGCACACATACCTCTGTGCAGGTTTCCCCACCTGTTGCTCTCCCCCACGTTTCACTGAGTATACCTAAGGACACTGTAGCATTGCTCCCCATCGTCTTGGGTCCTTTTGCCCACCTGGACCAGACCAGCTCCTGCCGATCATAAGAGTTAGCAAAGAAATTAATGCAGAGACTACTAAGGCAATTCCTTTAGTGATCTGCCGGGGCAAATGGAGATAACCACTTCAATCCTAGTTCTGAGGAGAACTCTCTTGGGGGATTAATAGCGACTGCTGCTGCTGGTCCCTTCATCGGTTCCCATTGCACTAGAAGGTAGGCGGCAAGGTGCAGAAGCTTTGCCTCCTTAGGATGGCTGACCTGGTAAAAAGCTGACCAATTCTATACATTTCTGAAGCAAGGGGGAAAGCTGACAGTCAAGTAAGTCAAGGGACAAGGACCATTTGCCAAGTATTAAATACTTTCACCCTCCCACTCAAGCAAATACTTCAGCATCAGCATCATCGACGCCAGCATGGTAGCCCAACTTCTCTGGAGGCAAAGGTGGCCATCTGTGCCTCGCTTTCTTTATCCGTAAATTGAAGGCTGTTACACCTGTCCCTCACAGCAACACTACAGTAACAGATGAGACAGCAAACCATGAAAACATAGTCTTTGGAGGAAAGTACCTATAATTATCATAATTTAAGAGAACCTGGGAATCAACTCGTGTTTACCAAAACGAGACACACATTTCAATTGTTTGTCAACCGAATTCCTTCTAGGTATGTGAATTTAGAGTTTTGTTTACACTGATTTCACTGAAACCCTAATTTAGCCTTGCTAACATGAATCCAGCTGCTTCAGCATCGGGAAAACTTCAGTTTGAGTGGGATTCTATTCTGACATAGTGACTGTATGTTGGAAACTATTAGTACTGCTTCTGGAAAAACAAGCTTACAGGGAAAAATCTTTAAAATATATAAGATACATACACACACATATATGTATATATACACACATATATATGTATATTGGTTTTTGAGACAGAATTTGTCTATGGGACAGTCCTGGCTGTCCTGAAACTCACTTAGTAGAACAGGCTGGCCTTGAACTCACTGAGATCTGCCTGCTTCTGCCTCTGAAGTGCTGGGCTTAAAGGCATGAGCCACCACCACCCAGAATATATGATATTTTTAAGACAAAATATTTTTGAGTACAATTTTGTCAGTAAAGTTTCCATACCTAAAATGACGGCAGGTGTATTTTTGGCCTGCATTAAAACGTTAGTGGGTCTGCTGGGTAAATGTTACAGCTGCCTGTGACTTGAAAGAAAGGCCTTCACAAACAGAAAGCTCTGATGTAAAACTCATTTCCATCCCTTGGCAAGACTCTTGTCTGTGCTTGCTCTTCTTTCCCACAATGCCAAGAGCCTCTCAAAGTCCAGAATGTGAGCAGCAGAGAATCATCCTGGTTTTGGTTACAAAAGAGCTAGCAGTTGTTTTAGAATTCTCCAGTTTTCTCCTCAAATAGTAATAAATAACAACATTTTAGAAAGGCCACTTCAATGCCATTTATTATCTTAAATGTCTAGTTTAATTCATAAATTAAATGAAATAAAAGCTAATAGAAGTAAGATGTAAATAGTTCAGACCTTCTTTTTCTTTTTCTTTTGTGTGTGACTAGTCTCCCCCATGTGTTCATGAACTCCCATGTCAGGCCCTGGGGTGAAGCTTAATGACTGAGCACTTTTCTGGTCTCTGGAAGGCTCTGGGCTCCATCCCCAACAATGGGAAAAAAAAAACAAAAACAAACTGAACTTGAGCTACACTTTTTATTACGTTGGTGTGTGTGTGTGTGTGTGTGTGTGTGTGTGTGTATGTGGTGTGTGGTGTGTGTGTGTGTGGTGTATGTGTGTGTGTGTGTGGTGTGTGTGTGTGTGGATGTGGTGTGTGTGTGCGTGGATGTGGTGTATGTGCGTGGTGTATGTGTGTATGTGTGTATGTGGTGTGTGTGTGTATGTGGTGTGTGTGTGTGTGGTGTATGTGTGTGTGTATGTGGTGTGTGTGTATGTGGTGTGTGTGTGTATGTGGTGTGTGTGTGTGTATGTGGTGTGTGTGTGTATGTGGTGTGTGTGTGTGTGTGTGGTGTATGTGTGTGTGTATGTGTGGTATATGTGTGTATGTGTGTGTGTGTGTGTGTGTGTGTGTGTGTAGTTGTTTAATTTTACTCTTTGGGGGCCTGTTACCCAACTC
Source organism: Myodes glareolus (assembly GCF_982192425.1). Classification (NCBI taxonomy): domain Eukaryota; kingdom Metazoa; phylum Chordata; class Mammalia; order Rodentia; family Cricetidae; genus Myodes; species Myodes glareolus. The sequence goes on from NC_142043.1 coordinate 40,713,630, forward strand.
CCAAATAAATACACGGAGATTTCTTGGTACTTATGAATGCCCAGCATTAGTCTGGCTTGTTTCTAGCCAGCTTTTCTGACTCAAATTATCCTGCTTCTTTTTAACTACATTTAGCCTCTGGGCTTTTTACCTTTCTTTATTCTATGTATCTTTCTTTCCTTCTGACTCATTGGTTGGCTGTGTGGCAGTGTGGCTGGCCCCTGGCATCATCCTCACCTCTTTCCTTTCTCCACATTCTTCTTCCCCAGATTTCTTCTTCAATTTATTCTCTCTTCCTGTGAGCCTTGCTGATCCTTTCTCTTGCCGACCTTTTTGAAATTCAACTCTTTATTAAACTAATCAGGTGTTTTAGGCAGGCAAAGTAACACAGCTTCACAGAGTTAAACAAATGCAGCATAAAAGAATGCAGCACATCTTTGCATCATTAAACAAATGTTCTACTGCATAAAAGAATGTAACACATTTTTCACTAATATTCCACAACATGTGTATCTATGATATGTGCATGTGTCTCTGTGTGTGTGTGCACGAAAGCACACAGTAGCACATGTGTGCACATACAAAGAGATGATAGAGGACAGCTTTGGGTGTCACTCTGAAATACAGTCTACCTCTTATAGGCCAGACTTTGTATTTGCCTAAAACTCACCAATTCACCTAGATTGGCTGGTCAGTGAGCCCAGGGATCTATTGATACTGACCCCTACTTCCTCAGTCCTGGGTTTATGGGTATTCACTACCACAACAATAATTTTTACATTCATTTGGGGGATTCAAGTGTGTGTGTGCTTGCATGAGTTTGTACATTCTCTGTATGTTCAGGAGGTTGAGGAGGCCAGAGAGTATGGTATACCCTGGAACTGGAGGTAGAGGGGGTGCTTATGGATCACCTAATGTAGGCTCTGGGAATAGAACCTGGGTCCTCTGCAAGACCAGTAAACCCCTTTTACTCCTGAGTCACCTCTCCTGTAGCCTGAGGGCAGTTTTCCTGCAGCCTTGTACATTAACACATCCAGTCTTCCCCTTTGTCTTCCTTAGTCCTCTCCCTACCCTAGGGAGAACAGTTGGACAGATTATCAGGAAGGAGACATTTTAAGTCTGGAGAGATCACTGGGTTTCCATGAAAAATCAACACAAACCCATCTGCTTGAGCTTCTACCTATACACGGTCTACCATTTTAAGCTTTCAGACACACGAGGGGTAATAGAAACGTGCAGAGACTGCTTTCCGAAAAGAAATGGTTAGCCCGTGACTACTAGATCTTGCTGACATAGCCGTGGACAGCATTAGTCTAACCACAAACCAGCTTTCTCATGGACATGTCAACAGCTCTGCCCCAGAACTGCTACCCACCTGAAGTCCCTTTCCCCAGACATATTTCTTCAAAAATTTTATATTGGGGCTGGAGAGTTGGCTCAGTGGTTAAGAGCACTGCTGTTCTTCCAGAGACCCTGAGTTCAATTCCCAGCAGCCACATGGTGGCTCACAACCATCTGTAATGAGATCTGATGCCCTCTCTGGCACGTGGGCATACATGGAGGCAGAATGTTGTATACACAATAAATAAACAAACAAATAAATAAGTAAAATTTTTATATTGTCCACGTATTCTTGTTTCTTAGGAGTTGCTCCCAAGACTACACTTTCCTCCATATTCCTTCTATCTGTTTTGAAAGTCAGAATTGCTGAAGCATTTGCTCGACATGTGTGTTCCTTTCCCCAGGCCCAGAAACTCTCTGGTCATAGCTCATGATCCTATGAGACATAGTTCTTGATGAACTAAGTATTTCTACCTTTTCTAAGGTAAGAGGACCTTTTCTGAGCAATAGACTGTCTTGCAGCAGCTAGACTCTTTACATGGAAGTAGAAATCATTTTGTACTTGAGTGGATGTTCCATATTGTTATGCCCAGATCATGTAGTCTCCCCAAAACCAACTAAGAGACTGAGTCCTGTATGTAAAAGCAAAGAGCTTTATTCTTACACAAGTTTGCAAACTTGGTCTCTTCATGCGTCCAATGTATTGGAGAGATCGGAGAGCCCCGAGCTCAGTTTGAGTTGGGTTTTTATAGTAGCAAAGCTGGGGGTGAGGGATTTCTAAGATTCGGGACCCCTGATTGGTTGATATTTGTCTAGGGGTGTCCTGGCAAATGTGTGCTGGCAGATGATTCTATCTACCACAGTGAGAAGGTTAGGAATTTCCTTTGGATGGTCTGTTCCTGAGTGGTGTCTGGGTAGTTTCAGTTTGTGGTCTTTCTTCCAACCAGGTACTGCCTCAGGGTAAACTGCTGAGACTCGGTCCCTCTATTGAGCTTTATCATGGCTGGGTGCTACACACATGGACCTGGTTTTGGCATGATACAAGGATAGATCCTAACCGAAGGTGAAAAGATGAAGCAGGAGGAAGCAAATTTTATCTTGGAAAGGAATTTAGTAGAGTGCATTTTGACTAAGACGTAGGTAGGACAATAACCCAGCAACCTGTCCTGTACCCTGCATCCCATGTGTTGAGGAAAGATGATACAATTCTGCTGACCACACCACAGCTTACCCACACCTCCTAGTGCCCCTGATCAGAGATACACTGGTCAAGGTCTTCTGAGACCCTGAACACCAGCTGAGAGTTTCTAACACCTATCCCTGGAAACCAAGTCCCTTTTATATTGTTTCCTCCCATTGGAGGATGACTCATTTTTAAACTAAAATGAGGTCATGAGCGTGGAGTCAGGGAGAGAATATTCTTTTCTTGCCACATTTCAGCCATGGAACAGGACTGGTGCCCTGCTGTGAGGAGAAAGTAGTTCTGTCAAGTGAAGGAGGATGTTCTTGCAAGTCTATTGATCAACAAACCGTGCTGAATGGGGCATTGAGCTCATTGCTTAGTCCCCAGTGCTATGTTGAAAGCACACAGGGAACCAGGAGAAAAGAACCATATAATTACCAATTATCATACCCAAAATACAATGTTTCTTTTCTTATGTGGAAATTATTCTGTGGGTGAAGTAGGAGGAGATAAATACAGAAGAGCTAGTCAACCAAAACGAGTAACTGAGATAATAGGGTTTTTAATGGAAAATAATTACGGTTAAGTACAAATGTTCACCCAAAAATAGGTCATTCTCTCGGGTCCTGATTGTAAGAATCACCATGGCACAAGCCAGTGTTGAAAATTAAGGTTTCTGATGCTGTTCCTCTCTCCCTGGCCATTGGGGTGAACCTGATGAGTCGGGTGGTGGCGGGATATTAACGTTGAGGAATCCAATCCTAGGGTGGGAGGGCATCTGGGTATGTATTTGTAGGAGTGTAGATTCAGGCTAGCCTGAAGCTTTGGGACCTAAATTGTAGACCAAAATTCAGTGCAAAAAGTTCATCGGAAACTCAGTATCAAACTTAAGCCTTGCTTTCAGTATCCTCTAAAGTTTATTTTAATTTAATTATGTGCATATGGGGGAAGGTTCTGTGTGGGTGTATGCACATGTGTGCAGATGCCCACTGAGGTAGATACACAGGGACACCTGCATCCATAGTTAAAGGTAGTGGTGGGCTTATGGATGTGGGTTCTTGGGAATCCATCCTTAGTCTTCTAGACACATAGCAGTATCTGCTTTTACCCACTTAGCCATCTCAACACCCCTCAATACATATTTTCTAATTCCAGCCATTGTCATAGAAAAAAATACAAGAAAACGAAGTTCAAAATGTAGTTCTGAATTGTGAACCACCCGGGTGGCCCAAGTTCAACAAGGAGTTACTCTGCTCTTTGAAAAGAAGACTCTGACTTCTTTCATCTTGGAAAAACTGACTACTCTAATAAACTCTCACCATATCAAAGCTTCAGAGAGATGTCAAAGGGAACTGGAAATCAAGTCATTTTGATTCATTTTCATCAGGAAAAGACCAATAAATCAAATCTCAAAATTGCTCACTCCTCACCTCAACTTCACACTTTATGGTATAATTATAGAATCTATTGTGGATTTTCTGTTTTTTCTATATTCCTATATTGATGTGGGAGTGCCCTCTGTGTACTGTGATTACCATTAATGAATAAAGAAACTACCTTGGCCTGTTGATAGGACAGAACATAGGTAGGTGGGGAAGACAGAACTGAATGCTGAGAGGAAGAAGGCGGAGTCAGGGACACCATGGATCCACCACCGGAGATAGACATGCTGAAACTTTGCTGGTAGGCCACGAACTCATGGTGATATGCAGATTAATAGAAAAGGGTTAAATTAAGACGTAAAAGTTAGCCAATAAGAAGCTAGAGCTATTGGGCCAAACAGTAATTTAATTAATACAGCTTCTGTGTGGTTATTTGAGGACTAAGCTAGTTGGTCAGCTGGGAACCAACAAGCCTCTCACCTGCAACACTATATAATCTCATCCCCCAAAACAATCAGTATTCTACAGAGAGAGGCAATGCTTCTCAACTCTACCAATTGCCTCAAGTGTTGAGAACCCCAGATTCCAGGGCTAAAAGCCACCAGTTGCCTCTAAGTTTTACTACTTTAGCCTAAGTTCACCACATGGAATCTAGTCAGCATCCTGTGGCTTTCCCTAAGTACACAGCAGGCTCAGCCCCAAGCAGAGTTGGCAGAAACATGCAGAATGTATTCTGGTTCTTTCAGAGTCTCAGCTCATTTGGTCAGAGACAATAAATGATTGTGTGACAGTCAACTGCCTCAGGAGTATTCTCCCAAGCTGGAGTCGTCTTGTTCTAGAACTTGCTTCTCTTTAGATATCAGACTCTGCTCAAATATAGCACAACTCTAGAGACTGAATGAACGTGCCAGGGAGTTCAGAGTATTCTTTTCTCATGTCTTTAAAAGTCTAGGCTTAGACTGGCGGTGGTGGTGCACACTTTTAATCCCAGCACCCGGGAGGCAGAGGCAGGCAGATCTCTGTGAGTTCGAGGCCAGCCTAGTGTACAAGAGCTAGTTCCAGGACAGGCTCCAAAGCTACAGAGAAACCCTGTCTTAAGAAAACAAAACAAAACAAAGTCTAGGCTTTAAAGTTCTAGGAACACAAAGCAGAGGTGGGAGCCATCTCTCTCTTCTTTCTACATCTTCTGCGTACATAGTCCACCTGAATTGGCCTGAAAAAGCAATAATCAAAGTTTTCTTGGCACATCTGGGTATCCAGGGAAATGAAGGCATAAAATTCCAGATGCCGGAAATGTCACTTTGATGGACACATACTTTGCTTCATGGCTAAGAACACTTATATGGCCATGACCCTGTCATCAAAGAACAAGACATTGGCCAGCTCCCCCAAGGGCTAAGAAGGAGTAACTAGACAATAAAAAAGGTGAAGACTGAATTCTTATAATTTTTTACAGTTCTAAAATAAGCATATTTCTTTCATAAAATACAACGTAAGAAAAAAAGGAGAATTACAAGCACACGATGGCGATTCTTGATTATCAATTTGACTACATCTGTAAATAACTAAAATCCCAAAATGGCAGAGCATACCTGTGAGGGATTTTTTTTTCTAACTTGAATTGAGAAGTTCCACTTCTAATCTAGATCTCTGAGGTGAGAAGATAAACCTTTAATCCAGATCTTTTGAGATGAAAAATTCCATTTGTTCAATGTTCTGCCAGAATTGTCCTCTTTAAGGACATGCAAAAAGGAAGCTTTTTCTCTTTACCTGCTGCTCCTACTTCACCAGCAAGTCCATTCCTTCACTGGAATTAGATAGATCCTTCTTCTTTGGGATTCCAGTCTACTGCTGACCAGATTAGACATCCATCCTCATGGACTGAGCAACTACTGGATTCTTGAACCTTCCATTCATAGGCAGCCATTGTTGGATTAGTTGGACCACAGCCCACAAGTCATTGTAATAAAATCAGTTTCTCTATATAAGGATAGTTTCATTCTGTAAGTTCTGTTACTCTAGAGAACCCCGACTCATACAGAGCACTTAGGTAAAATCAAGTGTGCAACCCTAGGGCCTCACCTCACCTCCAGACTAATCTAGAGCTCACCTTGCTTACACACTTTTGTCTCTGTGATGCTTTCAGAATTCATCCCAGTGTGGTGCACATAACCCTGTCTTTCCCTGCAGTAGATCAGTGTCACAGCCCCGACTGTCTAAAGCTCATTTTCTCCACGTTTAGCTTTTGGAATATTTTTTTTCTCCAACATAAGTAAATGCTGACATAGATATTCATAAAAATATCTAACGGTTCACAAGGAGAATCAAAGTTTGGTGCTAATCAAAGCAATGTGAAAACCATAGGCAATTTTATCATAATTAAAGAAGGAAGCACCTACAAGCCGAGGGTTCGTATGTGACTGAGATTGTGATAATACTCATCAATTTCCTTTAAAAGTCAGGGAAATTAAACTTTGAGGCAAAACAGTAAAATAGGACAAGCCTAATGTTTCAAAGAATATCTGACTTTGACCTTTGGAAATTGGTTTGTAGTGTTATAAAGACTCCAAGAGCTAGCTCTATGTAAACTATTTGTCCAGCAGAACCACACCTAGGGAAAGGGCTCCTTACAGCATAAGGACATTCCAATTAGAAAACAGTTCAGACGTTTTCAGAATGCATTGAAAGTAAAACATACTTGAAAAAAAAAACATTTGGGAACCGGTGCTATTTTCCAATGTAATTATAACTGACAAATTTATATCTGTTAGATCAAGTTAAGTTCAGATAGGTAGACTTTTCTTTAAATTGAGAGTTGAGATATTTCATTTTATAGAAGACAGGATGCATTATTTAGAAGCGTTATTGAGCACATTTTGTCTCGGTAGAAAGGAAGGTTTGTCTGTTGCCAAAAATTTCTGTGCAAAAATTGAAGAACAAAAAAGGATGTGTAAGTTCTCCTTCAATTCCCAATAACAGCGTAAAAGTCCAGCAATTTTTAAATCCAAGGACATTATGAATGAATTCAACTTGTGTCATACGCTGTCTGATATACCTAAATAACTTTCAAGGACTGCTTTAATTAAAGAGTAACTCAAGTTATAGAATGCTGAAGATGTAGCTGTCAGTGTCTTAGGCAGCGCCTTAAACAGCATGCAGCTTAGCCACTGAAAACCAAGATTAGTAGTAATAACATTGTGGCCAGGTGTGTGTTAACATAGATTGAATAGAAAATTCATAGGTTCTAATAAGTGTTAAACACAAAGTACTACAATATCAGTTCTTGCCTATGTTTTATTACTGTGATAAAATATCCAAGGCAGGTTAATGTTATAAAATAAAAAAATTTAATACATAATTCTGGAAATTTGGGGGCATGATACTGACTTCAGTTCAACTCTGGTGAGGATCTCATGATATATGATGGTGTCATAACAGCGAGAGAACACCCATGAGGGAAATCTCACACCAGCACAGTCAGAGTGACTCAAGGATCAGGCTACCTCTCTTAGTAACCCTTTCATCGGGCTGGGGAGAAGTCTCAGTTGTTTGTTTGCCACACAAGCATGAAGATCTTGTATCAGATATACAGCATCCACATAAAAAGCAGGGCATGATGGGACATATTGGGGAGTCCAATTCCTGAGCCTCACTGACCAATGAGCCTCACAGAATGAATGAGCTGCAAATTATATCAGAGCGTCTGTCTCAAAATTTACTGTAGAGAATGCACCTTCTGTTTTATGTTCATCTCTGTCCTCCACGCTTGAAAACATGTGTGCGTGTGCACACACAAACTTCCCAAGAGTTCAGGGGCTACCTCACCCCTCTTAAGACATTCCTTCATCTAAGGATTTCCCACTATACCCAATCCCATGGAGAGTCCCATCACCCCTGCCACATCCATACCAAGGACTAATGGGGTTACGTTCAAACCTCACGGGTGACGTAGCAGTGTTCGTTGCTTTCAGTCCAGCCTTTGCATTTAGCAGTAGCAGTACCTCCCAAAGTGGAAGCACATTCAAACACTCTCCGATTGGTTGAGCTATCACATGTGTATGTGCAGGGGAGGCAATGGCGAATGTTTTGAAGGGAAAGAGTGTTGTTCTCTGTTTCCGCACACACCACAGCAGGCAGCCCATCATTAGGAGTCATTAGCCTTATTAATTTAATTAACATAGCAGATTGTGATGCATTCAAACTATTCTACACTCTGTGGACAGGCTTTTCGATTTCTTTTCCTTTTTCTCCTCCCATGCAAAATGAGAAAACAATACACCTTTGTTTATCATCCAACAAAAATAATCAAGTCGACAAAATTGTTTTAAAAGTAGCATTTTTAATATATATTATATATTAAATAATATATGTAATGCCTGGACTCATAAATAGTAATCTCTGGGTTTTTTAAAGTTGCAATGACCTTCTTAGAAGAAGAGAGTTCAACAGAAAACTGTATTATGGTCATTAGATAATGTGAATATTTCTTCTAATAGGAGGTATTAAGAAAGGAGTAAAAGATGGAAAGACCTTTACAAATATCAGGGAATAATTACTAAATTGTGATATATGTATTTTGGAAAATGAATTCAGCAAAAAGAGCAAAGCTTAAGATTACTTTATAAAACAAATTGAGCAATGAACAACCCAACTAAGAACTATAAAATTTAATACAAATTTCAGAACTCTGATTATTCCTGTGCCAATGAAAAGTGCACTATCTGTAATTGCTGGTTGAGTTGGCTTGTGACCATTTGTTTATGATGCTCTCCCTTCGCTGACATGCACGCTTAGTCCTCAAGCAGATATTGCTTGGAATTGTCCAACCAAAAGAAACCATTTTCTGTTCTATATTTCAAAAAATTACTTAGTAAGTCATAGAAGTGATTCAGAGTCTTTTGCACACACACACACACACACACACACACTGTTAAATATGTGAGAACCCACACAACTGTGAAGGAATTGCCAACGTCTCTTGCTGAACCATGGAAGAGAAGCATGCAGCTTCACACACACCTTTCCCAGAGTGCTATCATGTTTTAAATTTCAAACTTTTAGATTTCAAGGCTTCAAAATAGTTAGAGTTGGCCATGAGACTTGCAATTTGTTTGGCACAGCTTGATGGGTAATAACATGATGTTTATGACAGTGTCCTTGTATTGTTCCTGAAGAAATGTCATGTACAATGCGTTAGCTGACTCTAGTTATAAAACCCAGTTGCTTAATAAATTTGTTCAGGTAGAAATCCCAGTGCCCATGACTGACTAATTATGTATGCTTCTCGCAACCTTGGCTGTACTCTGCTTAGGAACGTGGTAAAATAGTGAAAAAAAATGCAGAGCTGGTATGTGAACCAGGATACAGTCTTGAGTTTCTGTTTATATAAAAATAGGGAAGTGTTGTGTGCATACAAAATTTATATATGTATCTATTATCATAAGGTGAAGCTGAATTGAAGGTGCAAAGGACAAGAAGAGTGACTAATAGACATGAAAGCACCAAGGTTTATCTAAGTCTGGCTCCTTTATCCAATCACATCGTAGCAGGCACAGAGTACATGGAATACTTACACGGAATGCTCCAAGCACCAACTGAATAAGTAACTTGGCAGTGACCTTATTTCCCTTCTCCATTACCTTCCTAGCACCCAGAGTAGAATGTGTCACCTCTATGCTCTTGGTGCCTTTGTCCTGAATGACTGCTTAGCACAGATAACTAATCAGTGAAATGGTTAAACTGGACCCAACTCATTCATTACCAACTGATTTGTTTCCCCACTACAAGTCAGGATGAAGCTTGGCTGGTAAGAAAGAAAGTCGAGATAGGACAGGAATTATAAATGTGAGCAGAGAAGGGGTTGCCTAGGGATGAGAAAGCTTATGAATAGACTGGAAAAACGGAGAGACAACTCCAGCAGATTAGAGAACTGTGAAGCTAGGAAGACCCAAGGCACAAGAAAGCAATTTCAATTTGACTTCAAAAGCAACCCAAATATATGAACTCAGGAAAAGCCACAAACTTGGTCTAATTTGCATTGCGAAAAGTGAGTTCCTTTGGCCTGGAAACATTTTGTGAAATGAATGTTGAGATCGGGTTTTGAAGATGGCTTTATTAGTCCAAGAGTCGAGATGCTCGAAGCGTGGACAGGAGATCCAGTCAGAGGAGTTTAGGTAAGAAAACCAGATAAAGTCCCTGTTTGGGTGGATTTGAAGGGAACAAGGAAGAACTGAAGGACACTTAGTCTATGTACTTCAGAACTCACTAGATGTCTAAGACGGAGTATGTGGCAGAGGCACAATGGAGAGGGGGTTCTTTATTTCCTTATTCTTTGTGTTCTTTAGAATAGAAAGCAAAAATAATAAACAAGGGGCGCTGAGTTGCCTCCGTGGATAAAGATGCCCAACGCCAAGCATGAAACACTCCTCCCACGGACCTCATGGTGCAAGGACTCCTGAGAGATGCACTCTAGCTTTCAAACGTGCACCCTAGCAAATAAAATAAATATACATGTTTAATAAAATAAAATTTATAATGCGAAAAGAGAGGTTGCAGAGTTATCCGCAGGTCTAACCTGGGACCCTCAGGTTGCCTGAAGCCGAAGACTCCTGTGAATTATGGCCCAACACAAACCATACATTTATTTACAACATTCTGAGATACTCCTTTTAACTTTATTTCATGGTTCTCCGGGGTGAACAATGTAGATGACCATAACATTGTATTACAGTATCAAAAAGTTGAACATAGCCGAAAGAGAGTGATGTGCATGGGAAGAAAGGACTGAAGTCGGATGCCAGGGTTCTAAGCAATGGTGAAGCACACAGCTGGCATGCACAGGTGCTTGAGTTCAATCTCTAGAAACACAAAAAGAGAAAAAAAAGAGCGAGGTGGTAGAGAGATGTGCAAGGGAGTAGACGAGAGGAGAGTGGGAAAGAGGAGAGAAGAGAGGACAGGGTGGTTAGGAGAAGAGAGGAAAGATGAAGGAGAAAAGGTCAAGGGGAGAAGTGCACAAGAATAAAGAAACTAGAAGAGAGCTGAGGACAATGGAGCGTGAAGAGGAGAAACAAGGAAAAGGGATGACATATGGTGGGTGGAGGGAGCTCCACAGGCAAAGGTGCAGTGCTTCCTCATGGGAGGACAGATTTGTTTTGTTTTGTTTTGTTTTGTTTCAAGATCTCATTTAAAGCTGAAAGAGGCTGTAAAATTAACTACATTCTAGAAGGGAAGAGATACTGTCATATGAACAGAGAAAGCAAAGGACATGAAAGACTCAGGGACAAGGCAGGCAGCTAGGTGGGCGTCTCTAGCCCCTGCCCCTGAAAGGTAGAGAAGTCCAGGGCCAAGAGTTCGAGGCCACTCTCTGATAAAGAGGGAGGTTCAGGCCAGCAGGGAGTAGATATGACTCTGCTTCAAAAACCAAAACAAATGACATTAGGAACAAATACATTGTAAAACCTTTTGTAAAAGCATGAACTTTTCTTCATAAAATTCAATGATTCATTGAAAGAATGTCTGGTAAGTTTGTTTTGTCAATTTTCATGTAGCATTAAAGGGAAATGATAGATATATCTACAGGATTTTCCCACTGCCTTGTTTGTGGTGTGTTTTGACACAAGCTCTTGCTATGTACCCTAAGTTAGCCTAGGGCTCGCTATCCTCCCTGTCTCGGCCTCTGGAGTTCCCTACAATGTTTTGGGAGGTTACTTCTTTACAATATATAAATTTAATTAATCAACTGGCCTCTGAGTAGCTACTGTGCCTGCTGGGAGCTATAAATGTAAATGAGTTTCAAACCCTGACCAATAAAAGGGATGAGAGAAAGGATTGAATAATTTGAATGGGATATTAATGCAGAATCTTCAAACAGCAAGTCAGGGACCTAGAGCCAATTGGGACAGTGAATGGAGAATTCCTCAAGGCCAGTGATGCTGACTGTCTCCTACACTTAGAATTCAGGAAGGCTAAGATAGCATCCCAAAGAGAAGGAATGAAGAAAGCTGAGGAAAGTCCAAGTTTATATGGGATGAACTATGGCTACACCCTGAAGAACAGTGCACAAGGTAAACTCACAGAACCTACCTCCATCCCTTACCAATAAAGGCCATCAGTTTGTTCTTCAGCTGGACATCCTTAGCCACACCTACTTCTCCTGACATCCAGTCCTACCCCTAGCAACTATGGGACCAAACAACCTCTGGTTCGTCCACTGGACACCATGAGGTCTGGAGTTTGATGAAGCCCCTTAGGCGCCCACATTCTGTAGTGGTCCTGCCTCTGACAACACATGTCGTACAGTTTTAAAATTGACACACCATCATTACTCCAATCACCCCCTTACACTCTGCTCTATTACGCTTTCTAAGACCTGATGTATTTTCTTCCTACTTTACACTGGTCACAGCTGGAACTTTCTTCAGTGCTTTTGTGGGTATCCCTGGCTGTGTACAGAAGGTCCTCTGTGTTCTTATAGAATCCATGCTTGCATCCTGCTTTTTGAGTGAAGTTCATTCTTATAATTCCTTGAGAATTGCATGCATATATGCAACGAAATACCACAATCGATACTGATGGAGGAGGGTTATCTGTCTATTGTGTTATTTTCATTGGTCAATAAAGAGACTGCCTTGGCCCCTTGATAGGACAGAAAATTAGGTAGGCGGAGTAAACAGAACAAAATGCTGGGAAGAGGGCTATGAGCCAGATGCCATGGAACCAGCCACCAGGTCAGACATGATGAATCTTTCCCGGTAAGCCACACCTCGTGGTGTGATACAGATTAATAGAAATGGGTTAATATCAAGATATGAGAGTTAGTCAGTAACTAACTCTCTAGAGATAATGGGCCAGGCAGTATTTAAATGAATACAACTTATGTGTAATTATTTCTGGGGTTAAGCTAGCCATGCGGGAGCCGGGTGAGGCGAAAAGCAGGCCTGCCCTGCAGCCCCTCACTACAGATGGCGCCAACGTGGATAACTGAATCCACAGAAAGCTTGAGAAAGTTTGGGAAAGAATAGAGTAAAGCATGTTTTCTTGGTGGCAGCAATATCTCGGGTCTGCTCTGCTTGCTAGAGGCAAGCAATGCTCTCATTTAAGAGAGGCTTCCTGACTCAGCTTTAGCTGCAAAACTTTGTAGCTCATTAAGAGGTCCTGCCGTGAAACACTTAAAAGGTATTGATGAAAAGCTGAACGCACGCTTTTCGGTTTTCAGTCGTAGCAGGAAAAACGCTGCGCTGTTTTAAAATGCCGGTTTTCTGGGCCGTCCTGCCAGGGCAAACTCTGACTCTTTCAGGCAGGCAGTCCGACTGAGTGTGGTCTGTGAGCAGAATGCTGCAGCTTGCTTGCTGGCAAGGACCTTGAAACGCCATAGAGTTGTGGCAGTAAACACAGCTCTGGTTGGTACCTCAGCCATGATGATGGAAAGCAAAATAATGGACTGGATCTAGCTGTCAAAGCCACGGCTTTAGTCCTACCGATATTGCTTGCTAAATTAAAGACTCATGTGGTCAAAAAAAAAGAGAGATATACAGTAAAGAGAGATTCAAAGACGAAGAAAACCTCTAAATTGTTTATAGTGTGTTACAAATAAATGCAGGATAAAAGCTAAAGTTCTTAAACTAAAAAGAGAGTAGTTAGGTGTGGTGGTACACACCTTTAATCCCAATGCCTGGGAGGCAGAGACAGAAGGATCTTTGAGTTCAAGGTGTGGCAGCACACGCCTTTAATCCCAGCACTGGGGAGCAGAGACAGACAGATCTCTGTGAGTTCAAGGACAGCCTGGTCTACAGAGTTATTCCAGGACAAAGATATACAGAGAATCTGTGTCAAAAAGTAAAAGTAAAAATAAAAAATAGAGGTTAAAAATAAAGCTGCATAAAGATGGAAAATACACAGAGAATCTTGATACTGTATGCTATTATGCTCTCTTTGAATTGTTTGAATGCTGAGGAAGGAGCAACAGCTGCTAAAAGATATTTGTTTATAAATGCTGCTGAACTAATCCAAGATAGATATGTTGAAAATACCTTGACTTCTGAATTTGGATCTAAGGATATGATACTTTGGAAAGGAGGTTCTTCTTTTGTTTTCACAGAGGATGAGACCCTGTGGATTGCTTCTATCCCAATATGGTATGATAGACCACGCCCTCCTGAAAGGTTTCTGTGAACACCCTCAAAAAATTACTTCACTCAACTGCCGACTGAGATGAACCTGGCAGACAGGTTATACCATAAAAGACCTGATTAACTGCACCCCTATACAGCAGGAAGAAGTTTGGAGAGAAATAACTACGTCCATATTCCCAAATATTGCTTATATTTGTTCTTTTACATTTAAAGGGGGGTATGATATAGATATGAATAATTTGCATTGGTATGGATTTTAAGGTCAATTTTGTTATATGTATATATATTTCTGATCTTGATTGAGGTATTGTGATTGTGTAGTTCATTTAAAAATGTAATGTATAATTAAAAATATAGATTGTTAATGGATAATCATTGATAATAGTCAAGCTTGTAGTAATGTTAGTTTGATTTTCTAGATGTGCATAGATATATTTCAGATATGCATTCTTCATATCTTTCAAAGACTACAGAACATGGCATTTAATGTTTTAATAACTTAGGACTTTTCATGACAATGAGACACGTCTGCTCCTGGCAGCACCAATCTACTTCAAGAGGAAGATGGGCATCGAAGAGGCTCCTTATGGAGTTGGTTAGCCATTTGGGCAAGAAACTGCTCTTGCCTGGACTGTTATATAAACTGGACACAGAGAACCCGCAGAGAGAGGACTGCTAAACTTGCCTAAAGGTGAGATGATCTTTCGAGGTTCTTGATTCATGAAAGAGTCTGCGAGACATTCTGCAGGACACAGTAGATAGTGACTGAATTGCCTTTGAAATTTCCTGCTTCATGGAAATGTCTCTGGATATTATGGGCCTGAAGGCTGAAGATGGGTGCCCCAACGATACAGAGGAACTTTGGGTGACTGTCCAGGCAGCGAGATGTCTCTGTCATTTCTAGAGTTTTGGAAGTTGCTTACTTCTTGTTTACTTAGGTAATATATCCTTCTGGAGTCTTTGATGGAGTTAAAGAATGGATAGTCGTAGTTATAGTTTTCCATTATTATGATAAAGACATAGTTATAAATATTGTGACTGTAATTCTTGCTTGATAACTGTTTTGTTATATGTAATTTTACTATGTTAAAATGAAAGCTTTTCTTTTTTGTTTAAACAGAAAAAGGGGAAATGATGGAGGAGGGTTATCTGTCTATTGTGTTATTTTCATTGGTCAATAAAGAGACTGCCTTGGCCCCTTGATAGGACAGAAAATTAGGTAGGCGGAGTAAACAGAACAAAATGCTGGGAAGAGGGCTATGAGCCAGATGCCATGGAACCAGCCACCAGGTCAGACATGATGAATCTTTCCCGGTAAGCCACACCTCGTGGTGTGATACAGATTAATAGAAATGGGTTAATATCAAGATATGAGAGTTAGTCAGTAACTAACTCTCTAGAGATAATGGGCCAGGCAGTATTTAAATGAATACAACTTATGTGTAATTATTTCTGGGGTTAAGCTAGCCATGCGGGAGCCGGGTGAGGCGAAAAGCAGGCCTGCCCTGCAGCCCCTCACTACACGATACGACTGTTTCTAGTTCCAACTATTTATCTGCAAAGTTTGTGACTTCATTTTTCTTTGCAGTTCAATAGTATTCCATCTTTGCTATCCATTTGTCAATTGAAAGACATTTAGATTGTTTTCATTTCCTCGCTATTATAAATAGAGCAGCAATAACCATGGCCGATCAGGTATTTGTAGAATCCTTTGGGCATATACTGGCATAGCTCGTATAGCTATACACCAGCTGGTCATGAAGCTGGGTAGTATAGCTGGGTCGTGTGACTGATTAATTTTTAGCTTTTAAAGAATTCTCCACACTGATTTCCAGAGTGGCTGTAGCTGTTTGCAATTCCAGCAATAGTGAACAGGGGACAGACAACTTTTTGGCCACATACCCTGCAACTTTTCTTCTCCATAGTTTTTATTGATAATTGTCATTCTGAAAGTTGTTTTGATTTGCACTTCCCTTATTGCTAGAGACAATAAATATTTTATATATGTATACCTTAGTCATGTATTTTTTTTTACTTCTCTCTTCAGTGACCAGACCCATTTTTTGAATGGGTTGTCTTTGTTTGTTTGTGAATATTTGAGATTATATATATATATACACACACACACACACACAC
The DNA here is from genome assembly GCF_982192425.1 of Myodes glareolus. Taxonomy (NCBI): domain Eukaryota; kingdom Metazoa; phylum Chordata; class Mammalia; order Rodentia; family Cricetidae; genus Myodes; species Myodes glareolus. The sequence continues at coordinate 40,729,781 of NC_142043.1, forward strand.
ACACACACACACACACACACACACACACTAGATCTCCTATTCTGGGGGCTTCCTCTTCAGTTGTTTCCTTAGCAATGTAAAAGTTTTTTTTTTTTTTTTTTTAGTTTCCTGAACTCCAGCTGTCAGTTTGGGGCCTTAATTCTTGTCAAATATAATCTTATTCAGAAAGTCCTTTCCTACATCCATATCATGTAGAGTGTTGCCTATTTCTTCTAGAAGTTTCATTGTTTCAGGTTTTACATTTAGGTCTCTGTCCCACTTGAAATCCATTAGTGTGAGATGATAGACAAGGGTCCATTTTTACTCTTCCATATGTGGACATTCAGTTTTGTCATCACCATTTATTAAGAAATGCCATCTTTCCTCCAGTGTATGTTTTTGGCATCTTTGTCAAATATTAAATGGTTGTCATTGTTGGAACTTATGTTTGGATGTTGTGTTTTGTTACATTGGTCTACATGTCTGTTTTTATGCCTGTACCAAATTATACTTACTATTGTGGTCTTTAATCCATCCTGAAGTCTGGGAAGGTAGTCCCTCCAGTACTGTTCTTTTCACTCAGGCTTATTTTGGCCATCTGGTGTCTTTTGTGGTTCCATAAGAATTATAGAGTAGTTTTTCTGCTTCTGTGAAGAACGAGATAGACTTTTGATTGGGATTTCACAGCATCTGTAGATAGTTCTTGGTAAAATGGTCATTTCTACAATATTAATCCTACATACCCATGAACACAGAGCGTCTTTCAACTTTCCAATGTCTTTATCTCTTCCTTCAGAGTTTGGAAATTTTCATTTGAAGGTCTTCAACTCCTTGGTTAGGTTTATTCCAAGATATTTTATTTTCTTTGAGGATGTCGTAAATGACAGTGTGTCCATGTCTCTGTAGGTTTGTTGGTGGTATTGAGAAAATTATTGATTGTACATGTTGATGATTCTGCATCCAGGCGCATTCTGAAATTTGTTGATTATTTCTAATTTTTCCAGCACAATTTTTGCCAGAATTTTTGGTGAGTATGATGTAATGTTTAATATCATGTCATTTGCAAATAGGGCCATTTGACTTCTTTTCCTTTATATTTCCCTCTTATTTTTTTTTCTTGACTTCAGGTACTAATTTGAGAATAATATTTAAAAGAAGTGGGGGCTTGCTTCAGTCCTGACATCAATGAGATTACTTTAAATTTTTTTACACTTACCATAATGTTAGCTGTAGGTTTCTCATATATAGATTTTTTTTTAATGTTGAGGTATGTTCCCTCTAGTCCTACTTTCTCTAAAACTTTTACCTTCCAGGTAAGTTGGATTTTTTTCAAAGGAATTCTTGCATCTATTGAGATGATCATGTGATTTTTGTCTTCAAGTACATTTATATTGTTTATTACACTTACTGATGCGTGAATTTTGAACCAGTCCTACATCTCTGTGGTAAATCTAACTTGGTCACGGTTGTTAATATTTTTGATGTATGGCTATGTTCTGTTTGCAAGAATTTAGCTGAGTATTATTGGATCTATGTTTTTATGGCGATTGGCCCAGAGTTTTACGATGTTGTGTCTTTAACTTGTTTGGGCGTTAGACTGACACTGACTCCTGGTGCTCTTTCTAATTCTTTTCTTTCTTTGTGCTTTTTCTAGAATAGTTTATGAAGAATTGTCTGTAGATGGTCTTTGAGTGTCTGGTAGATTCCTGCTGTGAAAACATCTGATACTGGACTTTTCTTAGTTGGAAGACTTTTCATTACTATTTGAGTCTCATCATTTGATAGGGTCTGGTTTTACCTTCTTGGTATAATTTTGGTCCTTTGGGATCTATCAGTAGCCTGACTCCTTTTCAATCTAGAATTGATCCTAGAAGCTCATCCATTTATTTTTGTTTTGTCAGATTGATGAAGGACAGGATTTTTAAATATTCCCTTATAATATTCTGCTTCATTTTGTGTATGTTGCAGTGTTTTCCTGTTCAATTCAGATTCTGTTAATTTGGGTCCTTTCTTTCTGTCTTTTGGTTAGTTAGGCCAAGTGTCCTCAACTTCTCAATATACCAGTTCTTAGGTTTGTTAATTCTTTGTATTCTTTGTTTCTATTTCATTAATTTCTGCTCTGAGTTTTATTACTTATTGCTATCAAGTGGTTTGGATTTGGTTTTTCTTGTTTTTTTTATTTTCAAGTTGTTTAGTTGTGTTATGAAATCATTTATTTTTGCTATTTATATCTTTTTCTTTAGATGTGATTCTTGTTATGTCTCTTGCAGCTTTTCATAAACATTCTTTATTTTGTACTTAATGTTTTAACTATGATATGACCTAAGAGTTTTCTTGTCTTGCCTGTTTGTTGTTCTGTGTTTCTCAGTCTGTATGAATATGACTTTCTTTAGTTTGGAGAAGGTTTCTTTTATGATATTGGTGTAAATCTGGTCCATTTTGTTGAATTGGTATTTCTTTCCCTCATCTATGCCTGCACTTTGAAGATTTGGTCATTTCATGCTGTTCCTACATAACCTGTGTGTTCCTTTCCTATGTGTTATTGTTGTTTTTGACATATTCCTTGCTTATTCACTCTAGATCTTGTACTATATCTTCAAGATGGAATATACTGTCCCATCTTCTGCCTCATTCCTCCTACTTGCAAGGCTTCCCTTTAAATTGTCTATATGGGTTATTGGATTTTTCAATTCCATCATCATTTCAGCTTGAGCCCTCTTCTCTCTACTTATTAAATTTCATTTTCAAGTACTGGATTGTCTTCATCATTTATCTTAGTCTTATGTTTCTACATTATTGGGCATCACTTGGATGTCTATTATCCTTAAATTCTTTCTCCTTATTTTCATTGAGCTGTTTCTTTGTGTTTCTTTAAATTCCTTGAATTGTTTGATAAAGTTCTTGAGCATTCTTTTAAAATTCTGTGTTCTGAAATTTATATGGATACCTATCATTGGGGCACAATTATACAGAAGTGGCATGTTTTAGAGGAAAGATACTGGTTTCATCTTTCATATTGTGAGTAACTTTTTGATGAGAGCTAAGCACAGGAAATCCTGTTAGTTCTGGGTTTGATATGAAGGAAGCAGGTTGAGGCAGAAAAAGATAAGTGTGCAGAATAGTCCTAGAAGTTGGGAATGGCTTAGGTGAACATGGGTCATTGGGCTATGTGTACAGGATGCTAATTCTTGTGTGATCCTGGAGTATGGAAGTAGATCTGAGTGCTGAGAGGAATGAGTAGAAGAAAAAATCAGGCTAGACCCAGAGAACGATGTGAAGGGTCTGATTTGGAAGAGAGAAGGGAAGTGCTGTGACGGAGGAGGGTTATCTGTCTATTGTGTTATTTTCATTGGTCAATAAAGAGACTTCCTTGGCCCCTTGATAGGACAGAAAATTAGGTAGGCGGAGTAAACAGAATAGAATGCTGGGAAGAGAGCAATGAGGCAGATGCCATGGAGCCAGCCACCAGGTCAGACATGCTGAATCTTTCCTGGTAAGCCACACCTCGTGGTGTGATACAGATTATTAGAAATGGGTTAATATCAAGATATGAGAGTTAGTCAGTAACTAACTCTCTAGAGATAATGGGCCAGGCAGTGCTTAAATGAATACAATTTGTGTGTTATTATTTCTGGGGCTAAGCTAGCTGTGTGGGAGCTGGGCAGGATGAAAAGCAGGCCTGCCCGCAGCCCCTCACTACAGTACTGTGGGAGGGGCCCATGGGTCAGGGTCAGGCAGAGGGGGCCTTAGTAGAAACCTGGAGGTTGGTTCTGGAACAGGGAATAGTTGAGAAACTAGGCTAAAGCACTGGATGTGCTCTAGATCTGGGAATTCGAGGAGGGGAAGCTCTGTTGTAGAATATTATTTTAAGATGTGTTATATTTGTTTATGCTGTGGAACATTTAGTTTAATGATGCAAATGTGTGTTGCATTCTTTTATGTTGCATTTGTTTAACTCTGTGAAGCTGTGTTACTTTGCCTGTCTAAAACACCTGATTGGTGTAATAAAGAGCTGAATGCCCAAGAGCAAGGCAGGAGAAAGGATGGGCTAGTTTGGCACACAGAAGAAAATAAATGGAAGGAGAAAAAGAGAGAGGATCTGGGAGCAAAAGAAGAAGGAGGACTTCAGGAGCCAGCCACCGAGCTTCAAAGAAAGTCATAGAGTAAGAAGTAAAAACAGGTACACAGAAATGGATAAGGATAAAAGACCAGAGGCAAAAGGTAGGCAGGACAATTTAAGAAAAGCTGGCTAGTGATAAGCCACGCTAAGACCAGGCATTTGTAAATAAGAATAAGACTCTATTCTTATTTGGGAGCAAGTTACTGGACCCCCAAAGAGCAAAGAGGAGAGAGAGCCAAAGAGCTTAGAGTCAAAAACAACCAACTACAAGTATTAGATAGACTCAACATACTAGACCATGAAAAAGTATCTACTGCAATTAACCCCCCCCACACACACACACACTTCTTTTAAATGGAAAAACAGAATAACATTCAGAATTCCATTTGTGAACCTGGGATCACAGGATTTGAAGACAAATTTTTTAGGAAACGTGCTTATATCCATGTCAACAACAGTACCATTAATAATTGACAAGAGTCAGAAGGAGTCAGAAGTTTCCTGTACTTTGTGTAGATACCCATACAGTGCAATGCTTTTGGCTTCAGTTAGTCTAGAAATTTTGACATGAGCTACAACATGTGAGAAATTTGAGGACACTGCGTTAACTGAAATAAACCAGCCAGAGAAAACAACCGTTGAGTGATTCTACTTACACAAAGCACCAGGAAAAATCAGTTTATAAAAACAGAAGAAAGATTGTTAATGGGGTAGGAGGAAGGGGGAGCTGGTGTTTAAAAAGTTTTATAAGATGAAAAGGTTCTAGAAATACATTAGTGGTAAGCCAGTATTGAGCCATGAGCATGAACAAATGCTTCAAAGGATAGACTTCAAGATGGCTACAACTGCAAATTCACATTGCACATATTTTCATACTATAAAAAGTTATAAGAATAAACATGCTACACATCTTCCAAAAAGATAGTATTTGTGAGCTACCAAATCTTTCCCTTCCTATGCCATGGCATGGTTGCTTTATGTTGGAAAATAGAGAGACCAGGTAACTATTTGTTGGACAGCAGGAGAGACACGTCAGGTGAAGCACTCTGCTCCTGTGTCTGACTGCTGAGAAGCCTATCAGAATGTTTTGACTCATTACCCTGAGCCTTCATCAGCGGATGAAACTAATTTTTTTTCATCAGCTGATTAAGATTCAAGATAATGAGTCAAAACATGCCAGTAGTAATTCCCAACAGCACTGAAGACAGGATGTAGCTTTTCCATGCACATGCACGCATGTAGGAAGGCAGGGAATGAGCCAGCTTTGCCTCCTTTCAGAAAGCAAAGTTCTGATCGCTAAAGCAAAGGGACAATTATCACATGTGTCTAACAAAGACTCCCAGAAAGTTAGTTGAACCAGAGAATGGAATAGATGGATAATAATTTTATTTAAAGACAGCAAGGGCCTGAAATTAAGTCATGAACAAATATAAGCAGATGCAAGAAGGTTAAAACACACACACACACACACACACACAAACACACACACACACACACACACACAAGAATTGCCATGCACAAATCTGAGTAGATATAGGAACATAGAAGTTCCAACTACTCTGTGAGCTTCCTCTTAAATCAGCAATGAGACTCAGAATGTTTTTGATGGCAGTTGTATTTAAGCTCAAAATCCCAGAAAATTTCCACAACTGTTCTGCATTCTCTAGCCTTCCTGTCTGAGGGTGGAATATTGAGCTTTACCAGCAAAACCATTTGATTGAATACTCTACTCCTTAATATCGGATATATATGTATTTTAAATTCCATCAGGCCTCCATTGGGAAACTACCTAATATTTGGAATGTATTGCTTAATGTGCTAACTGATCTTATTTGGGTGTGTGGCTCACTGTCGGAGAGACCAAAGGCAGAGTGACAGTTATTGCTCCTGAAAGCATTCTATGGGTGTGTGAGCAGAATGGCTGATGCTCCTGGAGTCAAGGGAGTTAAATATTTCCTCAATCAGCACTCCAAAGCCTGAGGAAGATTGGACATAAAATCGTCTACATATCTGCCTCGGTTTATCTCCTTCCGTAGTTTGAAGTAAATCAACTTATAAGATCTGCTATGAAAAGTGTCCCTCTAAAAATACAATTGATGCTAAAACATGGCCGGAGATGGTCTCGGTGGCAGATGGAAAGCATGCAATTTGCACCCCCACAAGCGATAGCTGTGATCTTATTGTCTCTGAATTGCCACACCTGAGCATGCAATGCTTTTGAATACAAGGTGATAGCAAAGACTCCTCCCATCTCCAGTGAAAGGATCCTTCTACCCATAGCCCTGTTGATCACCAAGGACCATGAAAGCTGAAGAACTGGTGGAGCTTTTGTCTGGAGTTTTACGGAAGGGCAAAAGGTGATGCTAAGGAAATGAAAGCAGTCTCCTTCTCCTCCTTGCTCGATTTTCCTGTCTTCCACTGACTGCTGGGTCTCCACCAACCCAGTGCCCATCAATTTTGGAAATTACCATCACCAACTAATTAGAAAAACATCACAAGAAATCCATTTGTAACATACTACTGAGAGATACTTCTTCCTAGAGAGCAACACACACACACACACACACACACACACCCCTACACTGGTAGAGAGGGTCTTGATTTATTGTATAAAGCAAAATTTCTTTTCAATGTGCTGCCATCCTATGCTAAGGAGAAGGCCTTTAGAGTTCTATGGGCTCATCTTCTCATTGGGAGCATACATTTACTAGCTGTATAATTGGTGGCACAGTTCTTCCATCATAAGTATTGTTATCAGTTAATTAAACTTGAAATGCAGCTTTGTTCTATGACATGTTTTGTCAGATTGTTTTCCTTATTTATTTATCATCATAAAATCCTACTTGGTGAGTGGCAGCTTCTCAGCCCTCCAATAATAATATAAATCAAAACATAAGATTTTTAGTCCTCGTGCAATTTCCTTTTGGTCTGAAAATATGAAACCAGATGTTTTTGGCATGCTAAAGATGCTTTTCATCTTTTTTTAGATTCTCTCAGTGCCGTCAAAGTAAATGCATTTTTAAAACCAACTTTCGAAAGTTAAATTCCCTTTGTTCGTCTGCGTGTAGTCTGGTTTGCATTGAGGCAGTGGCGTTGAGAGACCTTGCAGATAGCATGCTGAATACGCTGGAGGAATTACACATGCGGGGCTAAGAGCTCAAAGGGCGACAGAAATTATATTAATAGCAGATCGGCAGCCCATGAACCGTGATTCACTGGAGGGTCTTCCCCTGCCCCAGCAGCATTCCTGAAAGCGCAGATTCAAGTTAGACAGCAGCCAACATGATCTTGACTATCTAGCCATTATCTGTGTGGTGTGCCTAATTTGTTCACATAGTTATCACATACTTGAACCAGTTTGATGACCAGGGGCCCAGGAAAGCACAGCCCTTGGAATTTCCTGTGACAGTGAGTCTCATTTCGGGAGATATTACCATGTATCTCAGCCTAAGGCTGTCGCTAAAACGTCTAACCACTCCCAGATGGTACCCTCTCCGCTGATATTAAAGGGATTTGATGTTACTGGAGAGACCTGGGGTCAGTGAATAGAGTGGCACAGGGGATAATCTCATTTGTATACAGCCTCAGATGGCCATGACTTCCCTGGGCTATTTTGTGGTTTGGGTATGGAACTCTTTGGACAGCCTGAAATACTTTAGGATTCTGATGGGGTGGTGGATGGAATTATTTATAATGAAGTTCCCTATCTCAGCTTTGATGTGGTTGCCCCATCCTTAGCCCTTAGCTTCACTGCATAAATTCCACAGCCAGCACACAGGGCACATCTACCTGCTCACCACTAAAAGTCCTGGCAGTCTCTGCTCAGCTAGAGTGGACTTTTCCTCGGCCCTTGCTCTGATTTCTAAGCAAACTATTCCAGATGCATCTTCCAAATATACAGTCTTCGTGAATTTCCTTGCTACCAGTGTTCGATTAATTTGCGTCCCTGCAATTCCAGTAAAGTTGATGTATCTAATCTCCCAGTGGCCCCTCTCAGACAAAAGCAGCATATTATTCAATCTTCAACACTATCACAGCTTATGAGTTGGCTGGCCTCTTCTTCCCTCTGTTCACACCTATTAAATGGCTAGTGCTTTATTTTTTTCTCCCATTAAGTGGTTGGTTTCTTTTCCTTTTGTTTCGCTTTTTAATTCTTCAGTTACCTTGCCCTTCTTCCTCAGTCTTTTCTGTTTCCAAACCTCTTCTGCCTGATAGTAAATGGTGCTCTTTGTGAGGCTTTGCTTTTATAGCTTCCATTTTTGTGGTCCATATTTTTCCAGATGTGACAGAGGCTGTCCATGTTCTGATATTACCCATAAGTCTACCTTACCTCTCTGCAGAAGAACCCAGTATCTAGTAATGTAGTAGGGAATGCCACAAAAACGTCCCAGAGACACCTAAAAGGATGTGAAAATAATTCACTATTTTTTTCCTAAAGAGTCAAAACTAATTAATATCATTCAGATGTCTACGCCTGTAATCTACGATTGCATCAAAGATTACTCCCACATGCATCTGCCCCAAGCCCTCAAATTCTACATTTGAACTACTTTAAATATCCTAAAAAGAAAAGTCAGTGTCTGAGAAACAGAGAATATTTGCTTCCCTGGAGTTCAGTACCAACTACATTTGGATGGAGATTCTCGCCATCCCAGTCATGTAACACAAACCACCATCATCTCCCATGTCTGATTTTGAGAGATGTGAGAAAATGGGAGAGATGAACCGAAAAGAATGGGGGAGGGGAAAGTAGCGAAGGGAGAAAATGCAGGACAGAAAGGAAAACGCCCTTCCTCCAAGGACTATTCTCCCATCTTCTTACATTAATGGATGGTGCCAAAATTCATCTGTCGCCTCAAGTTCAAAATTTAGCTTTGTATTTCAGCTCTGTTTCTGGGTTCTCAGGTCCAATTAGATTAGGAACAAAACCAAAAGCAAGCAAACAAGCAAAATCCATGCCGTCGTTTCCACTTCCGCAGGAGCTCCTGTAGACGCCCCCGTAGACAGACATCCATTCCCATCATCATTGGTCCATGCGATATTCTTCTCTATCACAAGGCTGCTTGCCCTCCCGTGCCCCTATGGCTCCTGGTTCCTACAGCACTCCTTTGTGTCACAGTATAGTCTGCTTCTCACCGAGATGGACAAAGACCCAGCATGCTCACCTCTGCTCCTACTCAGCATTAGATGTGCTGAGTCATGTGTGCTCCTGAAGCACCCTGCTGTCCCACCTTCTCTCTGCAGACACTCCTTCCTTCTTCACTTTCTCCCTCCCTCCCTCCCCTCCTTTTCTTTCCTTCTTCCATCTTCCTGCCTTCTCCTTGTTCTCTTCCTCCTTCGCCCTCCCTCTCTTACTTTCGCCCTCCTTCCCTATTACCCATTCTTTTTCCACCATTCATCTATATCTCCTTCCCTTTTCCCAGTTCTCTCTCTTTCTCTCTCTGTCTTTCTCCCCCCTCCCTTTCTTTTATATTCCTTTTCTTCTATCTTTCCTACCTTCTTCCCCTCTTCCTTCTCTTTCTTTCTGTGCTGAGGCCCTCACACTTAGCTGTACTCCTAAATAGCTAGGTAGCCTACCTACAGCATACACCTCCTACGGCCTGGGTAGGACTAGTCAAATCTTATGATTCTTCATAACCCGTTAGATGATTTTGCCATCTTCTTGCCTCATACAGCAATGTATAATGTATTTGGATACAATCTCAAAATCTAGACTGGAACTTCTAAAGTTCCAGAAGTGCTTCTGACTGTGCTCGCTGCTCTTATTTTTGGTACAAGTCTCATGTCTGCCCAACTAGAAAAGGAGTTCAAAGGCTTTAACCCACTTCATTCTCAGGGGAAGCTTCTAGCATTTTCATGAATCAAACAAGACTGAATATTCTCATAGTGAAGCAACCTAATCAGTTTTATTCATCACAGATGGGAATCAAAAGCAGCAGAAACCTGGGTTTCCTACCAAGTCATATACTCATAATTCAGGAAATTACTCAAAGCCAGTAAAATTTTGCCTGTGCATGCCCATCTAGCTGAGTGTCCTCACACGCATTCCACTCTGGGTTTCTAACTCTGGATTAACAAAGAATTCCAGACTAAAGTGTAACATACTGATCCGTAGGGATGGGATTAGGACTCCAATTATTATACAATCCTTTTACTTATTGGGGTTTGACATGCCCTGCACATTTTCTGGGAGTTCTAAGAATGACACATAAGTGCGTATACCGGTTAACCCAGATACTTGAGAGGCTATTGTCAGAGAATGGTGACTTTGGGGTCAGTCTAGGTGGCATAGTAAGAAGAAAGAAAAAAGAAAGAAAGGAAGGAAGGAAGGAAGGAAGGAAGGAAGGAAGGAAGGAAGGAAGGAAGACAGGAAGAAACACAGGAGAAATACAAAAAGCAAAAAAGGGGAAAAGGAGGGAGGGAAGAAGGAAGAAAGGAGAAAGGAAGGAATAAAGAGGGGAGGAAGGATGAAAAGAGAGAGAAAGTGGGGAAATAATTACAAACACAGATAGGGAAATAGACAAAGGGAAATAGAGGGAAAGAAGGAGAGGGAGGAGAGTAGAGGAGAGGGGAGGGGAAGGGAAGGGAAAGAAGGGGAGGGGAGGGGAGGAGACGGGAGGGGAGGAGAGGAGAGGAGAGGGGAGGGGAGGGGAGGGGAAGGGAAGGGAAAGAAGGGGAGGGGAGGGGAGGAGACGGGAGGGGAGGAGAGGAGAGGAGAGGAGAGGAGAGGAGAGGGGAGGGGAGGGGAAGGGAAAGAAGGGGAGAGGAGGGGAGGGGAGGAGAGGAAAGGAGAGGAGAAGAGAGGGGAGGGGAGGGGAGGGGAGGAGGGGAGGAGGGGAGGGGAGGGGAGGGGGGAGGGGAGGGGAGGAAAGGGGAGGGGAGGAGAGGAGAGGAGAGGAGAGAGTGGAGGTCGAGGTGGTATCTACCTTTTGGCAGTATTTCCATTCATGGCTATTAACCAGTAGACCTTTGTTTCTATTGTATAATTGATAACAATAATATGGCAACTCTAGCAGCAATGGTGAAAAGAAAAGTGGAGAACAGTAGTGTCACATCTTTAGTAGTGCCTAATATAAACTGTAAGATGGCTCAAAATATTTTAGAGTGCATACTACTGTTGCAAAAGACCCAAGCTCAATTCCCAACACCAAAAATATTAGATAGCCTATAAGGGTGTGTAACTTCAAGTCAAGGGAATCCAGCACCTCTAAGTGTCTGTGGGTACCTGAACTCATCTGCACATACTTCCAGAGAGAAGCACACACATACACATAATTGAAAGTAGAATGCTGGACTGACAACTGAAGTCACACTTCCCAGAGTTCCTTGCCCCTTGCTTACTGCTGGGTTTAGCCAATGTCAGCACTGGTGGTTGGTTTAAGGAAGTAGAAAAGGGGAGAAACAATATAATTTACAACACATTATGTTGTTGATGACTCTGGGGTTGTTTGGTTGGTTATTTGTTTGTTTGGTTGTTTGCCGGAATCTTATTCCAACAAAGTAGACCTTCCTCAAAGACTCCAGCTCTGGGGACATAGTACATATATGTCTCTGTACTCCCCCTCCGAATTCTGGACAGTTTCAGTTAATATGTGGGACATTTCGATATGTAATTCTCTGTGACTTGCCCTTGTATTGAATTGATAAATCATGAGGATGGGAGTTCCTCTCCCGTGTACCTCTGCTGATACAGTCTGACTTTTTATATATAGCCATGGGGATAGGCAGTCATCTGATGCCCTTGTTGGCACTATGAGGGTCACCAGTTTTGCTACAAGTGCCTTACAAGCTGTCTTTACTCTAAGTAGGCTAAACCTTAAAATCAGCTTCACTCTTCAGCCTCTCTGCTTGATGGTCTTTTTTGCCAAAGTTCTGTTGAGGTGTGCCACCAAGTGAGGTTGAGCAGAAGCCCAATTTAAGCAGCCTTCCTAGGTCTTGACTGGTGAGAGCCTCTTCTGGAAGAATTTTCTTTGTGACAAAATACAGTGTTGGATCTGATCTTCTTTCGACAAATCAATGCCATCTGCTGATCCTGCAGTGTTTCCCATGAGGGTTGGTGAGGGCAGACTCATGTTTTGTCATGTCCCACACAGCTTCCAGGAAAGCCACAAACATTCAAAAAAAAAAAACCAAAACAAAAACAGTGGGCCTATGGAACGCCTAGATAGCAAAATCCAGATCTTTGAAAAAAGCATGTCTGTGTTGGTTATTGTTTATGGATCATACATTCTTTACAAATAGTTTGTTGATTGTTTTTCAGTTTTACCTAAATCCAATCAATTTTTAGTTCAGCTCAGACTTGATTTCTATAAACCTAAATTTTACCATTACCCATCTTTAAAATCCTTATTGGATTTGGATTGCTCTCAGGATGAAGACTAAATATTTTAGTGATGTGGGACAATTTCTTATACCCTGTAAAGTTTTGTAAGTTGGACTGGTTTAATAAAATGTTGATTGACCAGTAGCCAGGCAGGGAGTATGGGCAGGGCAACCAGAAGAGGAGAATTCTGAGAAGAGGAAAGGTTCAGTCTACAGTTGTCAACCAGGCACAGATGAAGCAAGATGAGAATGCCTCACTGATAAAATGTATCAAGCCATGTGGCTAACAGACAAGAATAATGGGTTTAATGTGCAATGTAAAAGTTACTTAATAAGAAAGCCTGAGCTAATAGGCCAACCAGTTTATAATTAATGTAGACCTCTGTGTGTTTCTTTGGGACTAAACAGCTGTGAGACCAGGCAAGACAGAAACCTCCATCAACATCTTAGTATGACATCATACCTGGTATGTGAGTCAGAAGTGTCCCTCTCTCCATTCCCATAGTCTACTGCCTGTCATTTGGACCTACCGTGGTTCTATCTGACTGCTTGCCCCTCCCTGAATCTACAGCACTCTCTCCCGTGCTATCATTTTGCATTTGTGTCTCATAATCTCCTCTCTTCTCTTTCTCTCTGATTCATTCCTTTCAATCTTCTCAGATTCAACAGACAAGCCTTGTGAAATATGTCCTGCTATCTCCTGTCCTTTGCTTTGTCTGACTACTTGGTACCTGCTGGGTATACTCTACTTTACGTAGACCTGTAATCTGTCAACATCACTCATCTCACTGGCTTCAACAGCACACCAGTCTCTCACATAATGCAATATCCTCCCCTCTGATGCTTTTTCACCTATATCAGCATCTAATACAGAGCTCCCAATAAATCAGGTACTCAATACCTTCTCTCACCATGGCTGAATAAGTATGCCATAACCCCTCTACATTCTTGTCATATGCCCAGTGTTCTCAGCCATTTTAAATTTCACTATATGAATGCTGCATTTTATTTACCATGGTTTTGACCTGCACTTTTCTGGAAACTAAGATATTAAATATCCTTCACATATCATCAACAACTTACATAACCTGATTGCCTGAGAGTTTATTCAAATCTTTTGTCTATTTTAATTTTAAATTATCATAGATTTATAATGGTTTAATTAGCATTTAATTTGGATAATTTGATGAGACAGTTACTGATATATGGTGAGTTGACTTTAAAAACTCTGGGCACATTGTCTCTAAAAATGGATTTTGCTCTCTTTACAATAAGAAAATAAATCACTATTTTGGGTTATATGAGGAACTGATTTTCCTATATCGTATAGAAGTTTCAAATAATAACTGACCAAAAATATCATTTGCATATAGTATACATTTATAATATGCATTTGATGAACATATGGGTTTGCTCTTTAAGGATGATCAAAGTATAAAGAACACAGAATAACACAACCTCATAAAAAGGAATTCAATTTAATAAGAAGTGTTTCTCTTCCATTTTGGTAAGATACACAGAAGAAACAGACTTGACTGACACTAACCATTTTCAGCTGAAGGAATTTGGATCTAAGTTATTTTTTATAGGAAATGGGTTTGTTTATCACAGGTCCTGAACATCCCATCCAGATAACAGAATTGCTTCTTAATGTCTGATCATTGCCAGAACAAGCACATTTCCGGATTTTTTTCCCCAAAAGGTTGAGTAAGACATAACAAACACTTCCTGCCACAGGCAGGCCTTAGTGGTAGGTCGGATACCTGGCTTATATAAATCTGTGTGCTGAGTGTTTATGACATTTCAACTTAGAGGTTCACTCAGTTTGATGATTGAGACAGCAGGCAATTATGACATTAAACAGCTCACAGACCTTTACCCAAAACCTAAATGGTTTCATTTTTCCCTCATGTTAACTCTGTCTCTCTCAATGTGTACAGACCAGCATAGAATTAAAGCTCTCACCTATACTAATCACCCCTGTTCTGTGACCAGCACCACTGACCATCCTGTAGAGTACCAAAATGTCTTCAGTTACTAAAAATTATCAATAGAAAATAATAGGAATTATTCCAGACTTAAGTTGGTAGCACATTCAAACACATATGCCCTACTGGAGCATAAAATAAAGACTATCATTACTGTTAGTACTGAACTGTTGTATGAAAGGCTACACTTGAAAAAGAATTATATTGTACCCATTCACTCAATTATTTCTACTTGTCAAGACAAGGCTCTTCCCCAAAACACCTTGCCTTTTTCAGGTGTAGACACTATCTTGGATTATCTTGGATACGTACCACTCATTAGAATGATTAAAAGAGAGAAAGTAAACATAATAGAAGTCACATAGAATTTTATCCAGTGATAAAATATTTGTATCTGACCGGTTTCTGTAGCCTTGACTTCCCTACAGCAGAACCATTTTTTAAGTTGTAAACTACTTATGTTGAGTACGGTAGCACACAGTTAGAGTCCCAGAACTAAGGAAGCTGAGCTGATGCAGGAGGATCTTAAATGAGAGACCAGCACAGGCTACACAACAGGTATTAAGCCAACTTAAATTACATAGTGAAGAATACTTCATTCTCGGAAAAGAATACAAGAGGGAGGGAAAAGAAGAGGGAGAAGAAAGAGTAATGGAGAGGTCTAGAGAAATGAGAGAGAAGAGACTGATATTTCTATAGGTGCGCTTTCTTTAAAGAATTCTGATGGTTGGTCTGCTAACTCGTTAAAGTACAATTAGGCTGACCTTTCTCCAGGTCCTATTGTTTTTATCCCTGCTAAGAAAAAAATGATCCACCTTTAACCCAGTTTGCACTGCCATCGTAGTTTAATCTTTTGAGTAAAACATAGCAGTCCACATGACTCTGCTAGCAGATGTCACTTCATCTTCTTGGAAAGTGACTTAATGCCACCATATCTTTCTCATCACTCGGGATAGGTATGTCTTTCATCTGTCATAACGATGGCCAGTAGTGACTCAGTGACACTTGAAAATAGCCCCTCCCAACTCTGTTCCACATCCTTCCTTGATGTTAGTTATTTAGTTATTGAAACTGAATTTCGTGCTGGGTCCCCAGTGACAGAAAAAATGCACACAATCTAATCATACAAAGTAAAATTCACCCTTGCCAGACTTACATGGAGTTTACATATCTAGTAATTTGCTTGTTTTATTCTAAACATTATGATAGTTATCTCCCAGTTAAGAATTTCTTCAGGCTAGGGCTAATATTGCTTGTATCTATAATCCTGGCACTTGGAGTCATGTACCCTCCGCCCGTACTATGTGTCCTAGTACTTACACTACTGTCCTATAGCGCCTGTACAATGGGATTGCAAAGCTTAAGAGCCACTCTGTTCCAGCACATACCCCAGCCCTACAGCATCAGTTCTGTGGGCTTGGAAAACTTATTCACACTTCAGAACCTTGAAATTGTCATCAATACAGCGGAGAGTCCAAAAGAACCTATCCTTCATAAAAGATACAAAAACTAGTTGAGCTACTGCACATGGAATATACCTAGGCCCTCTGCAATAGCATGTAGTGTGCTCATAGTTGTAATACATCTCAGTATATGCACTATCAATGTCCTAAAATGTTATTTAAAATACTAGACTAGTAAATACTGACACATTGTCCATGAGGAAACACAGGGTAATATCTCTGTCACACCCATGCACAATTCCAGGGATTGACTTAATTGGAAAGGCAAAGGGAAGGGATGAAGAAAGGATGGATACATTGATACAAGCTGGGGTGGAGGCAGCTGTGCACTAGTATGGAGAAGCCTCAAACCCCAGAATGTCAGTATGTCTACTGTATAAAGTGGAACAGGGAAGTGGGGTTATTGTATAGAGCTGAAAAAGGAGGCAGCTACAGCTAATTTCAGTTGAAATAGTCTCTCTGTAAGCAAACAGTCTTCAGGTCTTAAACATAAAGTGGGACACTTCAATGGACATTCTCTGGGCAGTCAACATTCACACTTGGACCTAGGAAGGCTTTGCCACCCCTGTGGGACCGAGGCATTGATCCATGTCAAGCAACACATATTCACTCAGACATCATTGTCTTCCTACAGGTACCTGTGAGACTCTGGTTGCATTCTCAAGAATCAGTCAGTGCTAGTTAGGTTGTCTGTGACTCTGCAAAGAGTCATTTTATTTAGTTTATATGGTTGGATCGTACTTTGAACTCATAACTAACAGCATCATAGCTCACACTAAAAAGTCTCACTTTATGTATGTATTTACTATATCATAGCCTTCTTGCACCTAGGGACACTAGCCAGTCTTGCGGATTGTTGGAGATGATGACAACATCAAGTAAATTCTACCAAATTCAAAAACTTGTCACTGAACAGACTATGGGAAGGGCACTTGTCTACAGCCTGAAAGTTGAAACAAGAAGCATGCCCAGCCTCAGCTGAGCACTAATACACTGTTTGAGTAGTTCAAAAATTGTACCGTTCTGTGTATGTCCAATAAGCGGCCACGGATGGTCAAATGATATTGGCTTCGGTGTTACAAATCAATTTTAGCAAATGAAACAATTCACAAATATGGAATTTCCAAATAATGATAACTAGTTCATCCATTTGCACAGATGCATAGCTATTCATGCATACAGCACACAATCACAAACTCATGCACACACACACACACACACACACACACACACACACACACACACACAGCATCCACTGCTCCAGATATGGAGTCCTGTTTCTGAATTATTTCCTCCACTTTCGCCCTCATTACTTCTTGCAGCAATGGTTCTACCAAAGAGTCTCTTCTCAATCACTACAACCCCCCTTCAGTAACCCTCCTAAATTCTTTCACATAAAATGAAACAAAGGAAAAAGAAGAGAAGCTATGCTTGTGTATGCTCTCAACCCTTAGCAACATCTTAGCAAAGAGTTGACCATTCTCTTCCCCTAGATATTGAAAGTCATCATCAGACCACTGTCCTTTCACTGACCATGGTCCTTCACTCCCCTTAGTACGTCAAACCATCACTCAGTGGCTACCACACTTCTCTTCTTAAGACCACTTCTTCACTGCTGAGTTCCGTTGACACCTCCTTATGGTGACCTTTCTGTGCCACAGCCTGCACTTGACACTGTATCACATCAGAGACGTGTGACTTCCCTCAGAACTCACCCAATACTTTCAAGCCCTGGTGATGCCCCTGTGTGCCTTCCCAGGTCATCCCCACAGTGACATCCTACCACAACCTCATTCAGAGTCTTCCCCTTGCCTGTGTGGTTTTCTCCCCTCCCCCATCCCTCACCGCTGGCCCAATACCTAAGTATGTTTTGGTTCAGGGTCTTATATAATACAAAGTCTACTTTGATGGTGGGACACGGCACTTTTCAATGGATGACATTAAGAATTCTGCTACTTATATCTCCAATCCAAATCAGGCAGGGAGGCACAGATCATAGAACACAAGGACAGGGTGGCAGTAAAATGGGGGTCATCAGCAGAAGCATGGCAAAGGGTGTGCAGCTGGTGTTCTAGGCCATCAGTCAAGAGTAGAAATACTTTTAAATGTGTCTGTGATGAAAATATACAGACTTACTTTTCTTATTGTTATTCCAGAAATAATACAATGTCAGAATGACCCACAAAACATTAATGCAGTCTTGGGTATTATAAGTGATATATAGATAATTAAGGCAGATGAGGCAACATGCACTGTGGTATATCACAGTCATGGATAGCCTTGGATTTGGGTACATGCACAGGGTCCAGGAACCAGTCATGGAGGTATCAGGGGACAAGTTCGTTTCCTCAGTCTGCTGGGATTGGCATTGTCTCTAGCTGATTGGTCCTAGGAGTTTGAGAGATTAACGTGGCTGCATAATGGCTAAGGAGAGTGAGAGACCAATGGGTGTGGCCATGAAGGGTCCACTTTGTCAAGAAGAGAAAGTGACCTGCTTCCATGTAGTCTGCCCTCAAGATAGGGTAAAGGGGCGTCTCACCAATGAAGTGTCACCAGCCTCATTGGTGGTGACAAGAACTACCGAAAACTACCATCCCATCCCTAGACAGTCTTGACAGCTACCCCCTTATGTGCTTCTTGCATTGTTTGGTTGACAGATAGAACAGCAGGGACGATGTGAGGTAAGTATTTTCTTCTTGTGTTGTTTGGCAGGGATGATGTTTAGGCTCACGGTATACTGAAACCCAGCACACAAAAAGTGCTCAAGAAAGGTTTTTTTTTTTTCTTTTATCAGTTTCGGGGGGGGGGATGAGATTTTATAGTTTATCACCTGGATTTCAGAAAATCAGTGCCTATGTTTGAAGTCACGCTCCTTTAAAAAAAAACCGCATAGAAAATGTAAAACGTAAGTACGGCATCTAAAGCAAAATGGAGTGTCTAAATGAAGGAGGTATTAAGTTACTATGGGAAAAAAAATTAATTCATTCGAGGAAAAATGAGATGAGCATAACAGAGATTAATTAAAATTTAGTTTATCAGATTTTTCTCAGGAGATTGACAATTTAGTCAAAGGGAAATCTTATTTAAGTGCATAAGTACATGTGGGCTTAGACGTGTGCTGCGCAATAAAGTGGAGGCAGAGAAAACCAGCGTACGCTAAGTAATTAGCCACATCCAAGTCAGTGCGCGTGAACATTCTAAACTGAGGCAACCGCTTTCTCTAGATGATGCGTTTCTAGAACATCACAGACAGGAGGCCATCGCTGTCTTTCCTGCCCATGAAACTGACAGACACTCCCGGGTAGTCATCTGTCAGCAGCCCATCTTGGACCTTTCCCTTTCTTTTGGCTTCCACTGATTTTCTTCGTCTGTGCTTCCTCCTGTTCTCTGGAGAGTCTTTATCTGATTCTCTTGTGGCCCCTCTTCTACTGCCCATTCCTCAGACCTCACCCTGATCTTCGTGGTCTCCTCAGTCCATAGCCTCCCTCAGATAGCTCACCTGCTGCCCCGGCTTTAACACAAACGCCTGGATGATAGTCCCTTTGCTTCACCCCCATGTTTCTAGCTTAAAGGATACCAAACACTGTGAATACAAGTCCACTGGCTCATTTAATTGCCTGACTTTCAGCCTTTCCCTTCCTCTCTTGCCTCGGTGGAGGCAATCAACGCAGGGTCCTTATGAGCAACCACTTCCTCCACAGAGTAAATGCTTAGCTGAAGTCAGCCTCTGAGGTAAACACTCTTATTGCTTCAAGCCTGTGGCCAGCATCACATCATGGTGTAAGCACAGGGCAGAAGAAAAACCACTTACACTCTGACCATGGATCAGAAAGGAGAAAGATACAAGATTATAAGGTCCCAGAATCTCCTTCAAGGGCTCTTCCCAGATAGCCTACAAGTCTCCCATAGTCCTCTCTCCAGCACTACCTAAGACTGAGCCTTTGCTATGTGGGCCTTTGAGGGACAGTCCAAGTCTAACTTAGGACATTCCAAAATCCAAATCCAGTACTGATGGTGTCTTCTCCCATGGAGATTAACCCAGTCTCTCCCACAGCTACATCTTCTCTTCCTTCTCCTCCATTCTCCTTCTGTCTCTTTCCCTTCCCTTCCTCCCGCACCCCTTCCCTCTTCTAACCACCCTTCCTCTTCCCTTCACCTGGGTATGTTTTGTACAAAGCACAGTTTAGGGGTTCATGCACCCTGTAGCCTCCCAGGGCCGTTCCCATCCTTATGTTCTCACTAGACAGTCTCCACTCAGCTTCCCTCCCTGCTCTACCTCCAGATCCCCTGCCATTTTTGCACCTTCTTGACCACCAGTCACCCCACACCTCACATCTATGGAAACCTTCTCATGACTGCTTTCTGAGTCTGGTACCTCAGATCTCACCTCGCTTGTGCCGACCTCAGGGAGCTGTTCAGATGTCTCTTATGAAACTAGTTCCTCGCAGACGTGTGTTTCACTCCAACAATATTCTAGGGACTGTCAGTCCATAGTGAATATAACAACTTTGTCACTCATAGACCTATAGCTCCTAGGAGAAATGAAGAAATCACATTTCCACCAACACATCCATAGTCGAGCTGTGAGAAGTAAAAGATGATTTTATATAATTAAATTGTGAGTCCCAGCTTAACTTATATGTAGGACTAAGGAAGATTCCATCATTAGGATGACGTAGTCAGTTGCTGGTTGCTGTGACAAAATACCCACATCCACAGGCTTCATAGACAAGAGTTTTGTTCAGCTCAAAATGGTGAAAAATTTAATTCTGAAAACAGCCAGTCTTATTCAGCTGGATTCTAATAGGAGCCCTTCACAAAGGACATCACACTAGCGCTGTGACAGAACCACGTAGGACAAGAGATTGGTTGTATTATGGCACGAGAAACCAAAATAATTTTGGAGCCAAGATCACTTCTCACAGACAGCCCCTGCAGGAACTAACCAGAATCCCATTCAAAGGTGATCACCTCCTGCTAGGCCCTACTTCTTTGACGTTCCACCACCTCCCCACATTGCCACACTGAAGACCAACTTTCCACACAGCCTGGATGACAACAGCCGAGGAATAGCAGGGAAGATGTAGAGCTGAGACCTGAGGGGTAGGCTAGAGCTGGCCATGGAATCCTGCCCAGTTTTCAGAGCTTCCAGGTTGGGCTAGACATCGACTTTGCCTCTGGAGATGAAACCGGATGGATGGTAAAACAAGGGGGTAAAATTTGGGCAGATGAAGAAAAACAACTCAGTAATGAGCAAGGGGAACAGCTCCACTAAAGCCTGCTCATGCCCTCTCACCAACCAGATAAAACGAGATCCTAGTGTGCATCTAAAACCAAAGCTCAAAATATGCAGCAAAGCAGAACCAGACCATCAGACCAAAGAGCTTCTGCTCATCAAAGCTACAGTCAGCTCAGTGAAGAAACAACAAAGGAGGGGGAAATATTTGAAAACGAAATCTGAGAAGGGATTAATATCCAAAATACATGAGGAATTTAGACAATTCAAAAGGCAGAAAACATCCCAGTTCTGGCACAAACATCTGACTAGACATTGATTCTTTTTGTCTTTTTATGTATTTTTTTAAATTAAAATAGAATTACATCATCTCTCCCTTTCTTCCTTCTAATCTCTCCCTCCCACTCTCAAATTTGTGGTTTCTAAGCCTTCAATTGTGTGTGTGTGTGTGTGTGTGTGTGTGTGTGTGTGTAAAATATATATTTTCAAATTCGGAAATGTATTCATGTAACCTATTACTCAGACAATCTAATGCTACTTGTGTGTATGATTTTAAAGCTGACCATTTGGTATAGCATAATCAATTTGTGTGCTCTTCCCTGTGGTAGATAATTCCTCATGCTGTCTCCCTGAGGAAGACTATTTCTCCCACTGACGGCTGACGGCATTCGTTCAGTGACTTTAGCTCTTCATCTAGGGTTGAGGACTCATGAGCTTTTCCCCCTTTGTATTAGCATATCTATAGTGTCATACTTCTTTAGGTCATATGTTGGTGCGGGAGAATTGTCTTATTCTGTCAATCATGTTTTTTTTAATTAATTTATTTATTTGTTTATAAAAATTTCCACTTCCTCCTCTCCTCCCCATACCCTCCCATTCCCCCCATTCTCTCTCCTCCCCCCCCCCACTCCCTCTCCTCCTCCCCCCAACTCCGTCTCCTCCTCCCTCTCCAGTCCTAAGAGCAGTCAGGGTTTCCTGCCCTGTGGAAAGTTCAAATTCCTCCCCTCTCCCTCCAAGTCTAGGAAGGTGAGCATCCAACCAGACTAGGATCCCAAAAAGCCAGTACATGCAGACAAAACAAGACCCAGTGCCATTGTCAATGACTTCTCAGTCAGCCCCCATATCAGCCACATTCAGAGACTCCGGTTTGATCACATGCTCGTTCAGTCCCAGTCCAGCTGGCCTTGGTGAGCTCTCATTCGATCAGTCCCCTTGTATCAGAGGGTGAACGCATCCCTCGCGGTCCTGATTTCTGTTTTCATGTTTTCCCTCCTTCTGTTCCTCATTTGGACCTTGGGGGCTCAGTCCAGTGCTCCAGTGTGGGTCTCTGTCTCTATCTCCATCTATCGTCAGATGAAGGTTTCCTCTGGTCCTGTCTTTCTTGCTCACGTTCTCCCTCCTGCTTCTCATTTGGACCTAGCGAGTTAAGTCCAGTGTTCCAATATCTGTCTCTGTCTCTATCTCCATCCATCGCCAGATGAAGGTTCTATGGTGATATGCAAAATATTCAGCAGTATGGTTATGGGCCAAGGCCAGTTGAGGCACCCTCTTCTCTGTTGCCCAGGGAACAATCTGGGGACCTCTCATTGGGCCTCCAGAATCAAGTCTCTTGCAAACCCTAAAATGGCTCCCTTAGCTGATTGGCCAGGCAGGGAGTATAGGTGGGTCAACCAGACAGGAAGTAGAGGCAGGGTGATGAGAACAGGAGTATTCTGGGAAGAAGGAAACTCCTTTGCCATTCCTGCCCAGATCACCGAGAAGCAACATGTGACCTGCCCCACTATGGAAGGTTTCGAGCCAGGTGGCTTACATAAATAAGAATAATGGGTTACTATAAGATACAACAGCTAATAAATAGCCTGAGCTAATGGGCCAATCAGTTGTATAACTTATGGAGATCTCTGTGTGATTTTCTCTGGGGCTTGCCAGCTGTGGGGAACCAGACAGGACAGAAACCACAACAAGCAGGACCTTCATGTTACAATATGTTGTAGCCATGTTAGTGAAATTTCAGGGATGTAACTTCTCTGACATCTCTAGGAGACACAGTCTCACCGGATTCTTTCTGTTCCTCTGGTTCTTATACTCTTTCTGCTCCTTCATCTATGAAGGTGCCTGAGTCTTAGGTGCAGGAGTTGTGTTGGATTTGGATTAATTCGGGCTGAGCACCACATGCTCACTTAGTCTCTGCATTTTGAATAGCTGTGGTTTTCTATAAAGATCTTCATCTGAGTCACAGACACACTTATTTGATAAGGGATGAGACCTATACCAGTGGGAATAAGGATAAATAATTAGAATGTAGTTAGGAGCTATACAGATTAGTAAAATGGCAGCTGTCAGTTCTCCTTTTAGATCCAAGATTTCATTAGCCCTGGGTAGTTTGCTAAGTTGCCAGTCCCAGGCATGATTTCTTTCTTGTTGATCAATGAGTGAGGAAAAACAATAAATGTTACTGTCTGTGAAATTCAAATTAAAACTGCCATGAGATATCACTTCACTACAGTAAGAACACCAATTACCCAAGAGAGAAGAAGTGACACATGCTGGTATGAAGGCGGGTACCAGAGGACCCCCAACACACTGGGGAAATATAAATTAAAGCAGTCATT
The DNA here is from genome assembly GCF_982192425.1 of Myodes glareolus. Classification (NCBI taxonomy): domain Eukaryota; kingdom Metazoa; phylum Chordata; class Mammalia; order Rodentia; family Cricetidae; genus Myodes; species Myodes glareolus. Next base: position 40,753,501 of record NC_142043.1, read on the forward strand.
ATGGAAACAGTAGCTTCCTCAAAAAGCCCAAATATAACCATCACATATCAAACTAGCTACAGATGAGCGTATAGATCAGAGGAACTGAAGTCAGCATGTTGCAGAGTACTCCCCTGGCAGCACTCTTCTCGGCTGCCAAGATGTGGAAGCACCCTCGGTGCAGCACTGAATGAATGGTGCCGAGCAATGGAAGGAGACAGCCACAGGGGCATGCTCGTCCTCGCCTTCAGGACGGACCCTGTCCAGCATTTCTATCAAGGCTGGAGGGCACTGTGTTGTGGTGGTATTTGGGAATATTTTTTCTCTTTTGGTCTTTGGGGACCTACCACCCAGCTCCCAAATAAATACACAGAGACTTACACTTCCTTATGAATGCCCAACCTTAGCTTGGCTTGTTTCTAGCCAAGCTGAATTTTCTTAAATTATCCCATTTACCCTTTGCCTCTGGGCTTTTACCTTTCTCCATTTCTGTTCATCTTTTCTTTCCTTATTTTGTATCTGGCTGTGTGGCTGGGTGGCTGACCCCTGGCATCCTCCTTTCCTCTTTTTCCTCTCTCCTTCCTCTTTGCCTTTTCTCCTTCCATTTATTCTTTCTGGCTGGAGGCCCATCTATTCCTCTTCTGCCTAACTATTGGCCATACAGCTCTTTATTAGATTAATCAGGTGTTTTAGGTAAGTAAAGTAACACAGCTTCACAGAGTTAAACAAATGTAACCTAAAAGAATGCAACGCATCTTTTCATCATTAAGCAAATATTCCACAGCATAAAGAAATGTAACACATTTCAACTAATATTCCACAATAGCACTGTGATAAACAAAGTATATCAGGCATAGAATGCCCTGACCTACTCTGGATTTTAAAATGCTAAAGTTATAGAGGATAAAAATGGAACAGTGGGTGACCGGAGAGATGGCTCAGAGGTTAAGAGTACTGTCTGCTCTTCCAGAGGTCCAGAGTTCAATTCCCAACAACCACATCATGGCTCATAGCTATCTATAATGGAATCTGATGCCCTCTTTTGGCAAAGAGGACCATATACATAAAATAAATCTTAAAAAAGAAAGAGAAAATGGAGCAGTGTTCATAAAGGGTGGGAGTAGAGAGAGCAACAGAAAGACTGGTCATGCTTGAGGATTTAAAGAGAGGAGAAATAAAATTGTATGACCTGTTACATAGTATGGATATCTATCATAAATGACAATGCCTAATCTTAAAATTGTAAGTAAAAAATATATGTAAGCTTCTATGTTATTTTTAGTGACTCGGACATTTCAAAATATTGTGTCATACATCGTAAATGTGTATGTGCTTGTGTGTACATGTGTGTGCATGTTAAAAAAATGAAATACATCTTTTAAATCTCTGGGGAAATAAGGGTAAAGAGACAGTATTTTACGGGAGGAATGGAGTGGGCAGTCACTCATGATCTGGGATCCCTGTCTCATGAAAATACAAGATTACAAACACCAAAATTCAAAAGTTTAGCATTGGGAGGTAATAAATAGTATGAAGGTATGAATTAGCTAAATGCTCTCCACGACGACCCGATTTTTTCTGTTCTCCTATCGTCATGACAAGGATCTAACCATGGCAGAACTTTGGAGCTCACTTTTGACGAAGGAAGAGTGTGTTTGTTCAGCACCAGCTCTGGTGCCTTTAGGGAAAGAGAAAGCGAGCTGGTGATGATGCTAAGTCTCCAGTCTTCAGTGTTATTGGACAGTACTAGGTTGACCAGCACAGCTAGGTGCTAACCATGCACCTTTGCTGTATTAATCACACCATTAATCAATTCAAATCATTGTGTTACCTACACCCCATCAGCACACTGACCTCGAAGCCTATCAGAAAGTAGGGCAGCCTCACAGCAAAGACTTGACCCCAGCTGTCTTAGGGTGTCTCTGATGCTAAGTGAAAACATCACCCCTCCTTTTACCTCCAATTATTATCAGGGACTGAATAATGACATGCTTTTTGATGAAATAACTTGAAACTACCTGGGCACGTTAGCATGCCTGAACCCTAGAGGGGCATAGGATATCCTCTCGTCACAGAATAAACGGCTGGAGTCACCTGTTGTTTTATGTTGAATTCTTTGATCACCCTAGAGAGTCTTGAAAACAATTTTTTAAAACTATGTCACTATGTTGGGAATTCAAGTTTTTGAGCCATTGTCACCCGACATGTTTTATACATGTCCCCAAATTCTAAAAGCACATACATAGCCCTGTGTGGAAGTCCATTTAGCAGTCTGCACATTTTGCATGTCTTGAGCATCCACAGTACGTGGAAGCCCACTTAGCAGTGTGCACACTTTGCATGTCTTGACCATTCACAGTCACCCAACAGTCACAAATGAATGGCTGCACAGCTGACTTATTTTTCTGGTCCACCTCCCAGTCAGAAAGCATTTATTGAGTATAAAACATCACACATGACATAAACAATCTCCAGCAATCCTGGCTCTCAAACATTTGAGTGGCTGTATATTCAGTAGTGAATGGCTTGCTTTAGCTTGAAGCAAAAGAAGAGATCCCAACTGAAGTTTCATAGCTCCATAGTGCCCCTTAGGATCTCTAAAATGATATTATGAGCACCATTTGTAAAGGGCCACAAACATATTAATGCAATGGTGGATGACTTTTCTTTTACATTAATTTACACTACACATACCCCTATCTTACGATCATTAAGCATATTTGAAAATTAATAACAACGTCCTCTTCTTACTAATTAAAAGCCAAGTACAGATGAATTATGTTTGATTCTAGACTATATTCTAACATAATCCCCCCACTGTATTCTCTTTAATTGTAATGGAAAGAAAGAAATTTTGTTTGCATTCACATTTTATAGACTCAGAACATCTTTATTGAGTGGCTGTTTTGTGGAAGACCCAGAGCTGGACACCAGAGGAGCAATAAAGACCTGCCACTCAACGGCACTCCTCTCACAGAGGGTGTGGAAACAGTCGCTTGTTTGACTGTCTGGTCTATTTATTCCGGGAGAAGATGGTTCTACACAGTAACTTTTAATACAATGTGTGGCAGGATAAAAAGCAGCATGCAATTATCCAATTTTCATCTACTTAGATTTTAATGACCATACTTACTTGCCCATTCAATTTGGTAACTTTTAGCCCAGAGGCACTTAAGTAGCAGTTTGAAACCTGAGATTCCCCAGATTTATTTCCATGTGGTCATCGCTTTGTTGGATCACTGTGTTATAATAGGTTAGTTTTTACTCAGAATAATGTCCCTTTTAAACTGCCAGTATTCTGATTAGGTAGCAAGTCTGGGCTCTAGTGTTCTCTTTCTAGAGAGTGGTACCCGTGTGAAGGGGATAAATAGAATCAATGGGATAAGACACAACCCTCAGTTCACTAAGAGCAAGCAAAATAGTCTTGCTTCCTCCGTGTTGCTCATGACCCCCCAAATAAGCACTCCATCTACATTAGAAGACTGCACAGTATAGAAGGATAAGAGGGCAGTAGGAGGTCAGCCTATATTATGGAAGTACCAAAAGAAGAAGAAGAAGAAGAGGAGGAGGAGGAGGAGGAGGAAGAGGAGGAGGAGGAGAAGAAGAAAAAGAAGAAGAAAATATAAACAAAATTCTCCAAAATCAACTAAATGACTCCCAATGAGAAGCAATATTTTGTTAGGAATGTCAACAAAAACATTATTGTCCTTAATTTGCCATCTGAAACTGAGATTTTTCAGATGTATGTTTATATGGGGTCACTGCTAAAGAGCAGAAAATGTCAATGTTTGCTAGGAAATGTGGCACGGGCAGACAAAGGAGAGGGGTAAGGTCAGAGCTGGAGACTAGATAGCCACAGGTCTAGCAGCTTCTGAAGTAAGAAATGCAGAATTCCCTGTGGTACTGCAATTGGTTTGTAATGTACCTTGCCTCGTTCCCCAGTGTTTTAGAGCCAAGCAAGGGGGACTTTAGCAGTGACTACGACTACAGAAGGAATAGAGAAATGGTAGAAAGGATCCCAGGCAACTGCGTCCCTTGAAACGACCTCTCGGATTCCTAAAGGAACAACCACATTGAATACAGAGGACCGTGCATAGATAGATGACTCACAGCAGAAACACCGGAGTCCTGTTCCCAGTGCCAAGGGACAACCACACGCACACGATTTTCTATTACACTCCTGTCCTCCTCTGCACTTTGACCTTGACCCACCCTCAGAGCTCCTAGGCCTGCCCAGAGAATTAATCCAGACAGAAAAATACGGCAGCAATGGACTTTTGTCTTGGAACTAGACATAAGAAAATGATCCAGAGAAAATGATCAATGCTGCAACTGCTTTCTGTGTGCCAGGAGAGATAAGGCTTTATTTATTTATTTGTTATGTACACAGTGTTCTGCCTGCATGCATGCCTGCATGCCAGAAGAGGGCACCAGAAACGTTATAGAGTCGCCATGTGGTTGCTGGGACTTGAACTCAGGACCTCTGGAAGAACAGCCAGTGTTCTCTATTAACCTCTAGGCCGTCTCTCCAGCTCCCTGTCTGGAGATTTAAAAGGAAACAAAGAAACAAACCTGAGAGCATTAAACACTGTGCAAATACTCAGTACCAACCACACCCTGCTCCAGGTTCTCAGTGCCAGCCATGGCCCTAAAATGCCCATCCTTATCTCATTACTGTACATCTAGTTAAACTTTGTCTCCGTCGAATTAATTCTTATCACATTGCATGAGCTCAAAGTTACAGTGGCATTCTCAAGCTGATTGTAAACGCAGACTTTGATGAATCTCTAAAGGGGCAAGTTCAACTGCACTGCATAGAGTGAAGAGGTGGAGCAGGAGCGGAACCGTGGCGCTCCTATTTATTAAAAACGGATGATTCTCCAGAATGCCGCCCACCCAGTAACAGAGCTCGCCGGAGCGCTTATTCTCGCTACACAATGTGTACCAGGCATTTCCAGGTTCTCCCTAAGTGTCTACAAAATTTGGAGAAGATATCTGATCTTGGCTCTCAGTTGCAGACCTTGAATATTTTCTTTGGGAGACATACAATCATACATATGTTGTATTAGGTTTTTTTTTTTTTCTTTCAGAAAACGCAGTAGCGAAGCCAATGCTGAAACTCTCCAAAGATTTCAGCCATTGTCCAGGTGCTGGCCTCCCATTCAGGATTCTGCACAATTTGCTGTATGTGTGTTTTTTTTTCATTGAAGATATCTTGCTGTGTACAGATGGGAGATGGGTCCAGATGTGAACTTTTGGCCAGGTTAAGGCTTTACCATGTTCACAGTACCATTGAAATCAGTACCATTGAAATATGCCCATGGATTGAATTCTGTTATTGTTGTTCCTTTTGTCTTCTAGCTGCTATAAGCAATCTTGCTAGATCTTCATTCTTACATTCAGTAGGTCAAAGATATTTTGTGTTTGTTGTGTGTGCATGTGTATGTGCGTGCTTATGATTTGGCACACGTATGTATACTGCATGTGTGCATGCATGTATGTGTGTGTGTGTGTGTGTAATCAAGACAGACTTCTCATTGACAATGACACTGGGACTGGTTTCCTCTGCATATACTGGATTTTTGGGATCCAGTCTGTTTGGATGCTCACCTTCCTGGACCTGGAGTGAGGGGGGAGGAACTTGGACTTCCCACAGGGCAGGAGACCCTGACTTCCCTAGGGGACAATGAGGGAGGAGGAGAGGGAGGGGGGGAGTGGGAGGGCGTTGGGAGGAGGGGCGTAAATGGAAACTTTTTATAATTTAATAAAATTACAAAAAAAAATATAAAAAAAAGAAAGAACAAAGTATCATAAAAAAAACACAGGAAAAATGAGAAACAAAAGATTTATAAAATTTCATTTTAGTTTTGGCTTGTGCCCTGAGTTCTCTAGGGCAATACCCTCCAATAGATACAAAGGTCAAGAAGCCAAGCCTAATAACACAGGTCCATCTTCCTAGTTGCTCAAGAGTCTGAGACAGGAGATCATAAGACCTATCTGCATTACAAAGAGAATTTAAGACCAACCTGGCAAATTAGCCAGACCTTGTATAAAAGACACAAAACATAAAAACAAGGTTGAGGGTATAACTCAATGACAGAGCACCTGTCTGAACCAGGTCATGCCTATGTTTAATATGCAATTTTACACACACCTACTCATATGGGGATACAAAACAGGCCACAAGTATGAGCCACATGCAATCTTTATTTCTAATAACAACATTCAAAAGGAACAAATAAATTAACTTCAAACATGAATGAGTAAAATTTTCAAATTTGTGCAATTTAGCATGTCGTTTAAATTCTAATTTTAACACTAATAACCCAAATTCCAGGGTTCCCTCTGTATACTCTGCAAGAAATTCTGCAAGTGCCAGCTAAGTCTGGAAGCTAGCTACTTGCAAAAATCTTGGTCATCACACAGTCACCTCCGTGTCTGTGGTGACGAAATACCAGTGACGGGATTCATGCCAGAATTAGAGTCATTTTCCCTGCCCTGTGGTAGCAGGAGTGGCTGGAGTTCTGCAGGTTTTTCTCATTCTCACTGGGATCATAAGAGGTCCCTCTCACAATGAGGGGACTTGTAGGCATCAGCTTTCTGTTCCTATTATGAATCTCTGGACCAAAACTTCATTTCAGCCCCTAGTTTTATGGTCTACTGGCCTCTTTGCTGTGGGCAGGTGGTGACACATCGTGGCAGAAGTAGGTCCTGGGGTAAACCTGCTTGCTACATGGCCAGGAAGCTACCGGAATGAAGAGGTGGGGTCAAATGACTCTCTGCCAATACATATCAAAGTGACCCAAAGGTGACCCAGAAGGCCCTGCTTCTTTATCATCCGATACTTCCTCATAGCATTTTACTGGGGACACCCCTTTAACTGTAGGCCTTTGGGGGGACATTTAAAAGCTGAGGTGTGGAGCTTGCCCTATATCACCAAACTGAGAAAGTTGGTTAGATTGAACTCAGGTCCAACTCAAACCCTCGTGTTTCCTGATAGATCCCAGTGAAGTGACCTCCACCCAAGGACAAGACCCTTGAACAATACTATTAGGCGGCTAACATCAGCCAGCAGAACATGTAAACACATTGAACAAGACTAGGGTGGCTTGTGTTTTCTGTAAACATTCAAATTAGAGTTGGTTGATTTAGCAAACACAAATAACACATACCCAGGTACAGGTAAATTTCAGACAAACAGTGAAGAGTGTTAGTATAAATACAGCCCACACAACTGGCTATGGGATACACTACTCACAAAATTTAAATTTAACCAAGCTGTGTATATGGCATAAATTTTGTCTAGAAGCTATAATCTGACCATACACTATCATGTGCACGAAATATGGTTTTCCTATGATTCATTTTGAGGCTCAAATGACAAGAGCTCACAGCAGTCACAAGATCAGACCAGAGGCAAATACCAAGTACGAAACTAACTCTGCCTCTTCCCGAACACACCTTCTTCATAGGTCCCACATCTGGAGATTTCAGCCACAAACCACAGCACCGTTTAAACCATGTCTGTACTGAACATGTACAGATGTCTAATACTTCGCTATTTTTTAATTGATGTTTTTGTGTCCTGTTACCATAGTACCCACATTGTCATCTGCCGATGGCTTAAGGAGGGCTGGCTCAGTTTAGATGTAAATACTTCTGCAATTTACAGAAGGGTCTTGGGCAGCCTCAGATCTGATGATACTTGTGTGTCCTGCAAGCAAATCCCCAAGGGAAAATGGCCAAAGGAAATGAGCACTAACTAATGTTTGCCACTCAAGTATGAGGGCTTAAGTTCTGGTTCCTAACGCCCTTGTAAAAAGCTAGGCATGGCTATGCGAACCTATAACCCCAGTGCTAAGGAGTGGATGGCACAAGACTATCACTGGAACTTGCTGGGTAGCCTGCCTAGCAAGACCAGTAAGTGACCTCTTCTTAAGGAAATATGATAGAGGAGAGGGTACACTTCTTCTCCTCTGGCTTCTGCACTTGTACTCACAGATACATGTGTATGCATGCACACAAACATACCACACACAACACACACACATATACACACACACTCATATACACATAAGCAATATACATACAAAGGACATACTTGTATGCATATAAATATGCACACAAACATATACATATGTATATATACATGCATATGGACATACACCACACACACACACACACACCACATTGCTCACATGTGGTCGAGTCAGGTAAGGTCATTACTTCTAGTTTCATTGTCATACCCTCTACAATAGTATACCAGCTCTTCATGCAGCTTTTATCAAGATCAAATGAAATGATAAGTATTTTATGATTAAAGGATGCAACTCGTTATCCCAGAAAATATTCTTGTTATAATATAGAAAACAATCAGGGTCTATTATTGTGGCTATACTCTGTGCATTGCGTTTGGTTTAAGTGCTATAGACTCCCCTGTAGCTGCCTGGGAATATCAACTGCCAATATTTATAAAGAATTAGTAAATGAAATTCTCAAGTTACCTTAGGCCCTAATGATTTTTAGGCATCTTAGACATTTTAGAGAATAAATTAAGTGACCTGGGAATAATAAGGGACATTCTTGTGACTATTTTCAGTCGTGAACATGAGATGCACAACTTAAATTTCAACCAGAAAAAGTGTAATACTTACAAAAGAGGTGCATCCAAACTCCTGAACTATGAAGAAGACAGAGCTGGCGTTTGTGAGATGCAGTAGTTGCACGCTGCAGTCTAGACTCCTGAATGTGTTCAGACAAGCTCGCTCTCTGATATCAGCACTGATAAGTTAGACCAAAACACTAGTCACCTCTACTGCCTGCTAACACACAGACAGAAACACGAATCACACACACATACAAATGGACTCCTTTTTTTTTCTTTTTTTTTTTTTCCTTAAGCCGTGGAGAATCTCAGAATTCTGAGAGGGAAAAGATGTGCCACTATTTGACAGCAACACTTGGCAGTGGTTCTGACAGTTTGAGGGGCAGCCAATCTCAGTGGTAAACCCTTTCATGGGCCCTTGGCTGCGACGTTGTAACAGGAATGTGGCGCACAGGGAAAGCAGGGCTGGCGAGGACGCCAGGCAGGCTTCACTCTGTTTATCTCTGCACTCACTGTAAACTGTGCTCATGGCGGAATCGTGGCTGCCAGGTTTGCGTCGCTCCACGGAGCAGAAGATGCAGGGCAAGTGGAGGGAGGTTGTAAAAACCAGACAACGCAGCCATGTCTTCTAATTCCGGCTGTTAAGTAAAACTTTGAAATCATCGAATGGCTTTAGCTCTGTCGTTACTGACTACCCACAGCAAGTACCGCCCAGCCCACGTGCAAAATGGGAACGGGAACCGCATCTATCCCCTACGGGTGTCCTGGTGATGAAGTCCTAGACTGTCACGGTGGCCGGCTCTGAGTACACATTTGGTAACTGTGAAGCCCCAAACGAAGCGGCACATTTCAAGCATTATAATTACTGAACAGTTCGTCAGAGCCGATCCAGGATTCAAAACAGGCAGCCTGCCTCCAAAGCCAGCCCTCTTAATCACTATCTTGCACTGTCGCCATTAATTATCCATTAATTTTCATAGAACACTTGAAAATGCTTCATTGTGGTTGCTCTTAATATTGATAAAATGAAGCACAGAGGGTCTAATGGCTTAGCCAAGATTTTGAAAGAAAAGTTCTATCTCACAGTGACCGTTCCCCACAGACGTTTGATGAATAACCCTGAAGAAATGCTTACAACACTCTCCATATTGCAGGAAGAGGAGACTCTGAAAACACAGCTCCCACAGTGCAGAGACTTAGGGGATGGTCAAGTTGCTGAAGCCGAAGTGGAAAAGGACTCGGTGCCTGAAGCACACGCAGTGTGAACGACCGGGTCTACGATGTGTACACAAAGGACCGAATGAAGAAAATTGAGAGGGAGCAGGCTCAGAAGCTTCCAGGAAAAAAGAAATTTCGAGCCAAGTTTGGAAAGAAAAGAGGGGTATGGGTTGGCAAAGCCTTTGCACCCAGCCATCTTGCCAATCAACAAACGCTCCCTGTCCAAGGCGGTTCCCAAGGCAAGGCGTCGCGCGCGCGAGTGTGTGCGCAGCTCCAGCCGGACGCCCGCCCTCCGTGCAGGCAAAGCGCGAGACAAGCCAGCCTCCATCACAACATGGCTTTGACAAGTGGCCAAAGAAATGCACCAGTACAGTAGAAGGTGACCTATTCCAAGGAAAGAAAAAGAAAACTTTGTAATAATGAGCAGACTTCAACGCCAATTCCAACCCTTTCGATGTAATTATTATTATTTTTTTTAACCAGTGTAAATTATTTTCTTGCCCCCGGTAGAATGCAGTTAGTTTTTTTCCTAGTTCTATTTCTGGGCTTCTATATGCTCTATAGTTTCTCCTCTTTTCCTATGCTTCCTCCTTTGTAAGCTCTCATAGAACACCCTCGCATCTTCCCAAGCTACACCGAAAGACAAATGAAAATAAAACAAACAAATATGAGACGACTCTTCCCTGAATGACTCTAAAGCCTATACTGTTAAGACACTAAGCATGACTGGCTGCTTTCCAGGTGGCTCTGCAGGCTGGTAAATAGCTCAATTAGTCTCTCTCTCTCTCTCTCTCTCTCTCTCTCTCTCTCTCTCTCTCTCTCTCGTTGAATTTTGCCAAGTGCATACTGCATTACTGCATTGTTGGGAAGAGGCAGTGCCAAATCAGCCTAGCAACATCCCTTCATAGCCCTGATGACTGGGACACCTGAAAAGTAGCAAAGAAGTCACTGTCCCCAGGCCCGGTTTCAGACCACAGGCAAAGGAGTACACAGACCCAGGACACCCCGCCCCAACGGTAGCTAATGAGGAGTGTAGGTGAGGACCCTTGAGAGGCACCTGGGCATCCTGCCCATGCAAACAGAAGACAGTGTTGGATGACAACAACCACCAGAGCCCAGGAACAAGGAGAGAGACAGACCAGGAGAGCTGGGGGGATAGTAATCACAGTGTACATTCAGGCTATGGTATACACTCTCTCTACCCAGCTAGGTCTGAATAGTCTTAAGTAAGGCTCAAATCCTAGTCTTTTTTAACAACATAATGCAATTCTTAAGATTGTATAAGCCCAAAGGCTCAGTGTGATATAATTTGGTTCTTTATCTTCCTCAACTCTTTCTCCTAGGTCCTGTCTTCTTCTCGGAAGCTATAGGTACCCAGCCTCCAGTCACCCCACACGCTCCCCACAGGAGCCCTGTGATCTATGCTATATTTATGTCTATTTGTGGCCCAGCCAGACATAAACAGTGTCAGGAGAGAACAAATGGTAAGTGGTGGTTCTGCACGGAGCACTGTACCCAGCCCCGGCACAATTCACAGAGCCTTGGTTGAAACTTGTTGCAGGGCCCTGAGAACATACAGAAAGCAGGACATTCACATCGTAAGGTAAACACATCCAGTCCCTTGTCTGTTTTAGGAACACATTTATTGGTGTGGGCTACACGATACTGATGTATTCGTTACATTTTGGCATTTACAATATACACTATTTCTCTGTTTGACTCATTACAGCCTTCATACCAATTAGGTGAAAGAAAATATTGTTTGCAAAAATACTTTTAGGGGGATTACATTTATCCAAGAATATTATGTATCACAATTTTAGAAACATTAAGTCCCAACATTTCCATATAATTATTATGGTTATACCCTAGAGAAGATATTTAAACATTCTACCCTATCTGTTGAGTTTGTGTTTCTCTCCCAAAGAGAACCCCATCAAACAATTAGAAAACTGAAATAAGACAAAATATTCTTGGTTGTTAAATTGGAAGGGGGGAAAAGTTGCCCCAAGATAAAAATCCTTAGTGTAAAATTGTACTTTGATTTGGGTGGTTTATTTTTTAGAACATTATGGGGATATTTTTTTTAATTTTTAGCATAAAATCATACAACTCAATTATCAAGATATTTGCATCTGAGAAAATCAAATCCTGAAATTAGATTTGGTGGGTTTTTATGTGGACTCCAGTCTGTGTTTTTGTAATTTCTGAGATGCTCAGAAGGGTTTTGCTCTGAATGCTGGTGTGTTTTGTCTGTGTCTTGAGCAGTGGTTCTGCTCATGTTGAACCAGGAGCTGAACTGGAGACACAGCAAAGATGCTCTTTGCTGGATGCTGTTGTCAGAACCCAAAAGCCCTCCAATACTGTAGCTCTTCAAACATGTCTTCCTTCAGCGTGAAAGACACTGTACTAAGGAAAGTGCATGGCTTCTAGCTGGATCTACCTTCATTAGGAAAAAAAAGTCAATTCTAATTTCAATAGCAGGCCCTCACCATCTTAGTTACACACCTATGTTTTGTAGATTCAAGGTAATAACATATATCTGTAAGCCAGTAGTAAAATAGAATATTGGACTAATCCATCATCCATCTTCACTTTTATTTTCTGATAAAAAAAGGGGGGGGGAAGGAAAATGAGAGAGAGAGAAAGCAAGCATAATCAAAAGCCTAAATGACAAAGAGTTGACAGTCAGGTTCTGTGGTAAATGATTCCAGAGTCGCTGGCCTGCGGAGCCGCTGAGGAAGTCCCCAGCAGACCTGATTAATTCCAGTCTCTCCAGCTGCCAGGGGAGCAGAGGGTAAGCAGTTTCGCAGAGAGGAGCCTATTACCACTACTAGGCTGAAATAGATCTAATCAACTCGCAGCCGCTCAAAAGAAAACTTTACAGGTGCAGCTTCGCTCAGGCACTGCTTTAAAAACGACGACTACAAAGGACCGTGGGAGTCTGAAAGCATTTAGTCTTTATTGCAGCTCAAGGAAATTTCTGCTGTGGTTAGGCCATGCTAATTTACTGAACATGACAAAGCTTCCCAGACCGTGTGACATCATTTGTTTAAAGGCCCCAGTGCTCACACTAGTGTATTTCCAGTATTACTTTTTTTTTTCTTCAAAAACAGTTAATTTGTTGATATTTCATCTGTGTTTGGGCTAATTACATGCCCCATTATAAATGTCTGGACTAACCTACTTTAACATTTAATTTAAGCAACAATGCTCTGTAATTTGTCATGGTGCTCCCAAAGTGAGGAATGTTGCAACTTTGTTCTCTAAGCAATCAATGATTTATCAGTGCATCTTAACAGGGGTTCCTGCAGGAAGGGAGACCCCTCAACACTGAAGGCTAAACACTGACCAAGGCTCTGAGCCACAATGAAACGAAGCCGCACAGCAATTTGTATCACCGTGGAGGCAAAATGGTCAGAACTAATAAATACCATATCAAAGGTACAGATTTGGAAAAAAAAATTCCGTATTCTGTACTGGATTGTATAACCACCTCCTTCTTAATGGAAAATAGGCGGAGGAAAATTATTAAGGCCAGATTGAAACCAAATAACCATTTGTCTCTCTCTTTTTTAATCTTTGCAAAGACTTACAGAGGTAAAAATCTGCTTTTGTTTAAATAATCAGGATTTGGAAATGCTCCATGAGTAACAAGATATGTTGTCCAGAATGCTGTGTGTGACAGCCGACACGCACACACGCACTTAGAAAATATATCGATTACTAATGAATTCACTGATCACGCCACCAAAAGAAATTAAAGGAGAATAGTCAAATCATCAAACTTAAGTTAGTTACAGATGATAAGCAACAAACTGTTTGCATGAGGAATTTCATGTCAGAAAGAGAGACATCAGAATTCACAAGACAAAGGGAGAAAGTAGAGATTAAATTTTAGACACAATTTAGGTTAAATTGCAGAATTTTAGGATCATTTTTGAGCTTCTCCACTTGGATACTATTGTAACTGCTCTCCTGGGGTCAAGGGAACATGATCAGGTGAGAGGTAACTGAGCAGGTTCCTGGGCACACCAAAGGATCAGAAGAAGCAAGTGAGGTTATGTGATATTCTAAGACAAATCCCAAGATTCCTTTGGAGTCTAATTGCTCATGTAGAAAACTACCCTTGCTGGTAAGTTCGTGTAGAGACTAACAATATCTAGTGACATCATTCATATTGCTGATTGAATGATAATCAAATTATTCATTTGCTGGGTTCTTTATTTCTTTTCCATTTTTAGATTTACTTATATTATTTTATATGTGTGAGTGTTGTGCCTGCATATCTGGATCTGTACCACATATGATCCTGGTACTGAGGAGGCCATCAGAGGGTGTTAAATACTCTGGAACTGGAGCTACAGATGGTTGTAAGCCACCCTGTGGGTGCTGAGAACTGAACCCCAATCCTCTGTAAGAGCAACAAGTGTTTTTTGTTGGTGCGGCTGGTTTCTGTTGTCATTGTTTTGTTTTTGTTTTTCAAGACAGGGTTTCACTGTGTAGTTTTGGAGACTGTCCTGGAACTTGTTCTGTAGATGAGACTGGCCTTGAACTCACAGAGTTCTGCCTGCCTCAGTCTCCCAAGGGCTGGGATCAGAGGCTTTTAACACCACAGCTTGGCTTGTAACAGGTGTTCTTAACTGCTTAGCCAACACTCAAGGCCCTTGCACTGAGTTCTTAATGATCTTTTGCCCCTTAAAAAAGAACTTTGAGTTATTTATCCGTAGCTTACTCAGCAATCCAGAAAGTATCTCTTCTTACCCCGGTGTCAGCCGCATCTGATTGGGAGGTATCCATCATCAGCACATCACCTTTGCTTCTCTTAGAGCCCTGTCCTCTGGCACTGGTTCAAGCTGCCTTTGTGTTTAAATCAGTAAGACATTTCCTTTGAGGTTTTCACTTGCGTCTCGTTTGGCACAATGTGGGTGCCAAAAAGTCAGCAGTCATGCAAGATGGCATATGAAGGCCTAGGTCTACAGAGCTGAGCAGGTTAGTCCCCAACACAGCAATGCTTTGCTTGTCGCCACAGCGTACCAAAGGCCAGATTTATGTCTGTCATTTTCAAAGTGACAGTTGGTTCCTAGTGGCCTCAAATGTGCAAGCAATTAGACAGCTGTGCATAGAATTGGTTTGACATGCCCAATTTGTTCTTCCAAAGAGAAAAAGTATCTTAAAAAAAAAAGAACTCAAAAGATGAATTTGTAACAATATCATTTTTAAAATAAAATGTTTTATAACACTGTAGTATCTGATAAAGTCCTTAGCAAGACTTGGATATTTGGGGAAGGGGTGCATTAAGATATGTATGGCTCCCGTGGTGGACTTGAGATTTAAGTTAGCAAACTAGATTGTTTAGGTCCAACTCATAAATACTCAGAGCAAACCTGGCTTGTTAGTGACAATATAATATATATGATCATAGAAGAAGAAAAAAAGAAATAGTTGAAATGAATGTAGGAAAGACCAGACAGGATAAAGGCAAAAAAAGGTCAGCATGAGTCCATCTGGAAAACACCTCAAAGCACATATCTTAGAGCCCATAGCTTCATTTTCACCCAACTTCCTCTCTTGTCCTTTGAAAAAAATAAGAGTGATCATCAAAAATCACAGAGCTGAGCAGCTTTCAAAGTAAGGAAAAAAATAGAACAGTATTCATGACATTAAAAGGGAATAAGTGGAATATTATTAAGAGAGTCCTTCTTGGAGTTACCGTCCCCCACGTGCCTCAGAATATACACCACAAGATACATGGAGCTACTAGCATCTTTCTTGCATATACATTTTTGGAAGATTCATTTATTATGAATTTTACAGCAGGCGTTGTCGGTGGATTTTACCAGTTTAACACCATGGGCAATGCTCAAGTTAGGCAGTGTGCCTCTAATAGGTCCCATACATATCCCACAGCGTCATTGCAAAACCCAGTCAGAGCAGCATCCAAAGGACAGATGATGGGCCACAAGGGGAACGTGAACGCTGCTCGGTGGGACCCATTACCAGAGCATCAGGACAGGACCATCTCCTCCTACCAGAGAATGTCACCCCCATTCTCATGCATATTCTCCATCATCACCCTGCTTTGGAAGAAGGATGGCTGGGAACCCACCTGGGTTCGGTTTATTTTTCCCTTTTCTCTGGCAAGGTCCCAGTGGTATCAGCTGTGATGCAACCGGCCAGGCATGGCTCCTCTGTCAGGTTGTGAGGCTGCGTTCGCAGGGCCTGGCTTCTTTGGCTAGCTACTTCCATGTGTTTGGGCTTCTTAACGGAGTTCAACGGGCCTCATGGTTCTTATTATGATTTCTTTTCAAATCTCCATTTCCCACAGTGTCTGTGCTACCGAATATTGCTCTAGTGTTCCCGAGATGACAAACCCTCAACATGGACTCGTAAAGATGTGCTAATTAAACTCAATCCATTTTACAGCTATTATTCCAACTATGAAGGCTCGTCAGATTGCTCGTGTTAAATGGGATTTGGGGCTGGTCCACAGATGTATTGTTCAGGAATGGGAACAACCAGGTCCAGTGACTAACCCTTACTTGGGTTTTCTTCCTTGTTCAGATGTCTCAGGATTATATTTCAGTTGAGTTACATGTTTGGCAACAGCATGGAAAGTTCTGTTTTATCGCTGCCCTGGGTCTGTACCAGTTGAAGCTGTTTTAATTGTTTCCACCACGTGACCTTTCTTCCGAAATAGCTGTCTGCTATCTTCCACTGACAAAGGTGTGACTCCTGAACCCAACAGGCCAGGATAGGGACTGCCCAAGGTGACTTTAGATCCCATTAGGACGTTGAGGGACCTCCTTTTTCAGGAAGCCGTCCATCAAATGGAAACACACAGAAGATACCACCGACAGCAAATGTACCCGTGGAGAGGAAAGAGGGGGTAAGGAGAGGGCTTTTTCTATGAGAACGTGCACACCAGATAGTAAGCGTTAAAATGATGGAAAACCTTCTGCTTTCTTCTAGAAGGAGATGGAACCTATACTCCAGCAAATCTCCTGGACTCAGGAAACACATCTCACATCTCAAAAGGCGAACCCATAGATGTACAAAGATCACCAAATGGCAAAGCTGGCATCGCCAAGGCCTCCTTACCAGTGTCTGATTAAAGAGGCCCAAGGCTACAGGGGAGTTCAGAGTTTAACACCAAATTTTGGAATTTCTTTTATGAACTCCTTGGAGATAAGTCCCTAATGGCAGAAGCGATAATACTGAGGTTGCAAAGGCTAAGCAAACTATTATTCAAAATTGTAGTTGAAACCTAGACATCCCTGGCCAGTCAAAGGGATCCTTTCTGCCCCCTGGTGGATAGGGAGAGGCTTCCAAAAGCCTTAAATGCAGGATGGCGACTTCACTGGGTCTTCAGATATTGGTTTCCGGCCAAGACAAACTATGCAGGGTCCAGATACAACCAATTTCTTTTCTAGAACAGAATCATGCAATATGGACAGTTCAGGGCTCCCTGTCCTCTCTGTTGTGGCACTTCTTTAGAGACATTGTCGTCTTGACTGTTTTCTCTCCAATGTTTCTTTCCACATCAGTGCCTCCTCCCGTCTCACCTTCTCAACCCTCAAACAGAAGCTAAAAATGAGAAAGGACACATACGTCCCCGGTTTGCAATCCCCTGAATTATTTTCTCTGGCAGTCAATATCCCAGATAACGTTCTCTTCCCTTCTCTGAAGTCCACGGAAGCATTTCCTGACCTGTGCTTCCAATGGGTTGTTGGATTTACAGAAGAAGCAGCTGAGAAGGCAGGCACATTTACTTCCCAGGTCAGATGATCGAAAACAATTTGGGAAAAAAAATTAATAAATGCTTGATAGCCTGGCACCAACAGACACTTCCCCTCTCTCTCTCCACCCCGAGAGAAGTATTTCTGAGTGTGAGATGCTCGGAAATTTTATAAAGTTCTTGCCAAAGGTAAAAATACTATGCAGCGATGACAGTCCCTTTTCACAAATGCACATATTGTAGAACCTGGGCCTAGCCACAGGATCTCACAATCTTTGGGGATTGGCAATTCACACGGTGCAAAATCCCATTTGCAGCAGAGCTTCCCCAGGTCCCATGGGATTCATTGCAGGAGCATTTTAATATCAGAGTTTTCTTATAGTTAAGAACTCTGGCAGAATAGCCCCTAGTCTAAGCTAGAAGGCCCTTCAGCAGAGTGGAGATAATGAATTGACAGCATGCATGTGTGTGCGTGCACACACACACACACACACACACACACACACACACACACACACACACGATAATATGGTCTACCTCTTTTAATTCTCTGGGATAAAAGTTGATTTCTGGAGGCAAAATTTTTAGTTTCTGTGAGCATTTTTACCTTCTTTACTCTGAATTTGTACATGCAATTTCCTCTGCGAGAAGACCTGAGAAAGCCAGGTTTGGGGCTGTCACCACATCCATCTCCTTCTGTTAGACAAGAGCTGGAATTGTATGCTTCTGAAGAATATTCAAGAGCCTACTTCCCATTTCTGGCTCTAGACAACCCAGATCACTTCTCCAGTCTGTGAGAGGAGGATGCTCTTTGAACATCCAGAATGTCCTAGTCTTTTCTGTGGCCACCTCTTTTCCCCAAAGTGTTATTTTTAGATAGATCAATGTTATCTTCTAATCAAAGCACTCCCATCTCTACTCCAGCGCTCGCTCTTTCTCTCTCTCTCTCTCTCTCTCTCTCTCTCTCTCTCTCTCTCTCTCTCTCTCTGTTTCTCTCCCTCTCTTCAGAAGTACCTAGTTCACAGGAAAAAAAGATTCTTTTAGAAAATGGTACACACTTTTTTTTTTTTGGAACAAATATCAGACTGGATTCCTTATGTTTGCCTTTTACAGAGTTCACACTTGAAAACGCTCAGTGCTCTCCAAGAGTGGTCTGCTCCACCACGAACCCTGAGCAGCTTAATCATTCATCAAGCACCGATGACAATACCAGCCTCCTCCGCACGCAGGCTGGAGAAGCAAGCCATGTATCGAGAACAAAGATGATGGAGAACGCTCATCCACTCTGGACTAGATTCCTTCCAGTCTGTGAACGTGAGGCTGGGAAACCAGAGATGATT
This sequence comes from Myodes glareolus, assembly GCF_982192425.1. Classification (NCBI taxonomy): domain Eukaryota; kingdom Metazoa; phylum Chordata; class Mammalia; order Rodentia; family Cricetidae; genus Myodes; species Myodes glareolus. The sequence continues at coordinate 40,772,381 of NC_142043.1, forward strand.
CTTAGAGCAATCATCATCCCGAGAGCCGGTCTTCTGATCTAAAAGGGAAGAGAGCCACTCCAAGCACTTTGGTGGTTGTTCGGAGTTTCCATGTGGGTTCTTTGGGGAGGGCCTCCTTGTCTAATCATGGTGATTTGTGGTTGACTCAGGCATCATCACGGAGGCTTATGTGTTTAGGTACACAGCTGTGAGTCATAAGCAAAAATACCAGAATTTTTTTTTTCCTGAAGAAAAAAATTTAGAGCTAAAAGTTAGGATGTATTTCCAATAAGACCAATTGGATGAAAATGGATAAGATTGCTTTATTTAAAAGTAACAAGGGAAAGTCAGCCTCTTCTGCCTTTAGATCTTTCCCTTTGGATAAACAGATCTCTAAAACCACAGACCTTCTTCGTCCCTGTCATTGCAGAGAGAGAGAAAGAGAGAGAGAGAGAGAGAGAGAGAGAGAGAGAGAGAGAGAAGCTCAAAAGAAATTTGTTCCATTACTAATTGGAACAAAAACTCACAAAATTTAGTAATTTGAGAAATTAGCCTTTTTTTTTTTTTGGTGGATAAATTGTCCTCATCTGCGATATACATTTCAGAATGAAACTTAAATTAGCTTCTTAAAGTGGTCTTGTGACTTTAATTATTCACAAAGTACACAAATTTAATGAGTTTTTAAATATTAAAACTCTTCTCCATTGTCACTATGGTAAGCTCTTAATTTACAGAGCAATTAAGTCAGGCCCCTCATTTATCAGGACATGTGCGTTTGTGGGAAACGTCGTCAGTTTTTATTAATTGACGCTATAGAGAGACTGAGGTGAAATGAATGTGTGTCTTCAGAGGTCGGGTCTGCGGTGGTAGAGAGCTGGCAAGGAGGACGATGTGAGATAAATAGGGGGCCACTGCTCCAGAGATTGCTGAGCTAGTAAGTGGTGCAGTGGTTACCGCTCTCAGCCAAAATGCTCGCGAGAAAATGCCCCCTGAGTTTTGCTCTGGCAAACATCTGTCATGGGTAGTAGCTGAGAAACAGGGAGACTTCAAAGCGGTACTTTTTTGATTATTAGCAGAGTGAGGAGTGTAATGTTCTTACATTTTAATGCGAACCAAGTGTTGATGAGCTGAGAGAACAGAATTAAAAAGTAGCCCAAATTCCCTTTGTTCTTAAGGATGGGACTGACAGGAACATTAGCAGTCAGGAGTATTCCTCTCTGCTTCTACTCTGAGCCACAGTGATGCGGAAGCCTGAGGTGGGCGCTGGGAGTGGAGCCGAGCCAGCACCCCTGAGGCCTCTGTTCATAGTCAGGTGTCCTCTGTTCAGTATAAATTCATGATGGGCAGTCTTGTTCTAGAAAATGGCTACAAAAGAGGAAGGCCCAGTTGAGGTGGTGTTTCTCCGACCACTTGCCTAGAGGCAACAACTTCCTCAAAAATGAGTTCGCTATACAGGTTGATGGAGTCGCTGTCTGTCTGGGAATGCAAATGTAAACACAGAGCAAGAAAGAACTGAGCGGTGTTTTCAGCATTTCAGGCTGTAGTTGGAATGATTGTTCATGAAGAAACTAAATTTGGAGTTGAACTCATGGTGTTTAGGTAGATGTAGGCTATTTCAGTGCTTTCTTATGGAGAGATTTGACAGTCAACCATCTCCAAGAATTTATTTTTATTACATTGGTTTTGTTTGGAAAGGGGAAAAAAAAAGTCTTATAGCTTACAAACTTGTCTTGAATTCACTATCTAGGCCCGTCTGCCCTCAAATTTACAATCGTCCTGCATCAGCCTCCACAACATTCGGACCACAGGATCATATGCCAGGCTTTCCGCGCATTCTTTAAATCCAGGAACTTTACAAATCACCCCGAGAAATACACAACATGGCACAAGTACTTCCTACTGCAGTCAAATTATGCAACTTCCCTCTTGCAGCTTCGTTCCTCCCGAAGTCTAATTTCTCACAACCAGACACGGTGCCCTAGCCCTTTTCTGAATGGAAGTTGCTAGGGAGAGAGGCATTGCTCCCTCCTCGCTTGAGGACTTCGTGGCCTCCAGAGGACCCCAAAATTTCTGGAGACTGTGCCAAGTGAGCCCCTGTAATGGGGGGGATTGGTAAATACACTTCCATACCTTATTCAGACAGGCATCAGAAGCAAGAGAAGAGAGAGAGAAAATTAGCAGCAGGCAGCAAGTGCTGTCTTCTGCAAATACCCAGTAATAAATTGTTCTTTCCACAGAGCGCAAGGCGGATTTTTTTTCCTTCCTAGGCGTCTTTCCTCCTTTGCTGGGGAGTGCCAATGGGAGGCTGGCTTTCCCACCTGGCCCTGGCTGCCTGTGCCCATAAATTTGCCTATGCAATGCCTGTTTACGGGTCGCTGATGGAACACGGAGCCGGTGCATTTTGCAAGTGCTGGGTAGATAATCATGGTAATTGATGTTTGGAGCTGTGAGCTCCTAGGAGCGCAGGGTCGCTTTCTCCCAGTGAGGCCCGGCTCTCTGTTATCAGTCCAGCCCATAATTAAATATCACTCTTTTACAATATGTTTCGGGCTCCTTAATGAGTCTAAAGCAGAAAGAGCTACCTCTTTCCCCTCTGAGCTTTATTTGCTTGTCATTAAACAATGTTATTGAGCTGCCTTCTTTCCCTGTGTTACCAAACCCGCATCATTTCCGTTTTATAATTGCACAATTAGAGCCAAGGCTTCACTTTCATACATCAGCAGGCCCTGCATGTGCGTGCATGTGTGTGTGTGTGTGTGTGTGTGTGTGTGTGTGTGTGTGTGTGAACAGGAAAGAGAGAGGAGGAAATCAGGTATTCACACAGACCACTCAAACGCGTCTTATTTTCAGTAACTGCTATGTTTTGCAAAGCAGGAAGCAATCTCCTGCAAGTCATTTTCTTCTCTCTGCCACCTCTACCAGCTAGCACACTGACTTTCGCAGTGACCTTGTGCTGTGGAGCCCAAGGTCCAACGTGCTCATTGTTACTGGCTTGCATAATCCCACGCCCCTCCCCCACATCTCTCTCTCTCTCGCTCGCTCTCTTTTTTTTTTCTACCCCAAGCAAAATCCAGTCATTTATATTCAGAGGCTAAATGGCCTTCTTTTTGCCCCTATGGCTGGCAAGCTGTATAACACCAGTAATTCCCTCTAACAATTTTCCAAAGAGTCCCTCCTCTTACACACGCGCCCTCCCTTTCACACACATGCATACACACACACACACACACACACATGCACACACACTTCCCCAAGCACACACTGTTGTGCACCCCCCTCCCCAGTCCTAAGCAGCTCTAAGCAGTGCATTAAGAATCTGAAGAAAATCCATTCCCACTCCGCTGCGTCGCTTTCTTCTCAAGTCGTGAACCCATCACAGACTTTTCCTAGCTCTGGGTTGCCACGGTGAAGATTTACAATGCCGGTTATTCATACATCTGCCTTCTCTTCTTTTTCCCCCTTCTTCGTAAATCCCTTGGGCGAGGGCAACCTTGATACTGAGACTCGTAAAATTCACGCAGGCTTATCATCCTTGGTGAAGGCTCCAGGCTGCCTTCCACATCCCCCGCCAGCTCTCCCGCCATGAAGGCTGTGTGGGCCACAGACTTTTATCTTACCAATAGGTGGGGGCTGGGGAGCAGAGAGGGTTCACTATGTGAAACATAAAAGACTCTCTCTCTCTCTCTCTCTCTCTCTCTCTCTCTCTCTCTCTCTCACACACACACACACACACACACACACACTCAGTCACACACATACAACTAAAATAAATCATTTATTAATTTTTAAAATTACTTGTTGGACTTTGGTGTCCAGTATTCCCGGGATGTGGCAATGCTGCATTAAAAGCGACCTGAGTCCCAATGCATCACTCTGAGGACATCTGATCGTGAGCACCCCCAGGGCTGACAGCTCAGACCATGTTCACGCCACTCAGAGAAGGCCAGAAACCTCAACCCCTTTGAAGTAAACAGACATTCCATGGCTACTGAGTCTTTTTCACTTTTCTTGACTTATTTCTTTTTCTCTTCCTTTGGACAAAGTTAATTACCCTCAGTGAACAAGGAGAGGAGGGTGGGTGGGAGACCATTTTCAAGAGTCAGTGGGTTTGAGTGACCGCCTTCATCTAGCCCAGTGATGTCTGTTATTTGTGAGGTCAGGAAAATAAAAGTTTTTTTAAGGATGAAAATCAATAACTATTTTAAGGACAGAAGAAATTTTCCCTTATCTGAAAGTAGATCTGTTACCAGGTGACACGATACAGAACCATGTCTTAATTATCACCAAAAAAATTTGATGTGATGTTTTGTAAATGTTTGTATAACATGTTAAAATATCAAGTTAGATCTTGGTAAGTAAGTGTTCTTCTGAAACCTTTTGATAAATTTTGCCACTTTACTTTTGGCAAATTGAAATACAATCCTGTATTTAAATTTTGTTTTCTAACCTTAAATTTAATTTCAAGAATAATATGTATGTGTGTATATATATATACATATACATATATATACATACATATATACATATACATATGGTCTCCACATTAAATATCCACACATATGGTCTTGCTTCCTATATATTTACTTATTCAAAGTCAATGGAAATCCACAAACATTAAGTAAAAAATATTAGAAATAAAGAATTCACAAATTTTGGATTGCACACCCTTCTGAGTAGCATAATGCTGATTTCATTTATTGATGGTGCCAATGTATGAGTGTAGTGATGCTGGCAGCTTTACCACAATATAGTGTCCTAATAGTTCAGTTTTATAATGCCATAGTTCTCACGGGTGTGAGGGAAGGTCTGAGCCAGGCTTTTTTTTATGTTTTGCCAGATTTATAAATTAAGTTCTACTAGCATAGAACCAAACTAGTCCCTCTTAATGTGGTTGACAGTTGGATGACTGGGGCAGACTGAGGGGCCACAGGCAGTGACACTGGGATTTATCTCTACTGCATGGACTGGCTTTTTGGGATCCTATTCTCTTTGAATGTATACCTTGGTCAGCCTAGACATAGTAGGGAGGGCCTTGGGCCTTCCACAAAACAAAGTGCCTTACCCACTCTTAGGATTAGGGGAGAGGGTGTGTGGAAGAAATGGGAGGAGTAGAGGGAGTGGGAATTTGGATTGGTATTTTTTTAAAAAAAATTCTAATAAATAAAGAAGAAAATAAAAAAACATGGTGAGAATAAAAAAATAAAATAAAAGTTCTAACCTAGGGTAAACACACAGAGGAATCAGCATAGCCAATCTGAATGTCCTACCATCACTGGACTCTTTGGGTACAGTTATCTTTGATAAGGGGCTTTTCTCCCCTAAATTCAGATTGTGGTTTGTGTATCCAGAATTTGAGGAGTATCATGGCTATCTTTTGCACCTGAATGTATGCTTCACCGCCTGTTCTTTCTTTAGATTTTTCCTAGGCTCTACAGGTGCACAGTCCACTGAGCAGACTGAGACTGGCCACCTCGAGGTGTCCCAGTGAGGGGGACTGTTGGGCTGCTGACAGTGTTGAGCACATCCTTGTTCTGACTTAGTTTGAAATGTAGCCCACTTGGCCACAGATTATCTTTCAAACAATGTTAGACTTTGAGAAAAGCTATAGATTTTTAGCTTCTCCTAGTACTGGAGGCACTGTGCTAGGAAAGAGAAATCCAGGTGTACGGGGTGGCAGTGACTTCTCACAGATGTGTGACTTTGAGCCTTTGTTCTGGGGGGGCCTCAGTTTCCTCCTATGTTAAACATGGACAGCATGTTGTCTCATCTTAAGGAACCTGTCTAAGCACCTGTGACCCAACCACAATTCTGTTACATACAGACAACAGCTAGCTAATAATAATCATATTCCATTGCCTCTTGTGTTCTAGACCCTTCCATCCTTTTCAGGGGGCTGTAGAATTACTTATAAAACTTCCACAGAAGCGTCAGTTCCACGGAGTTCAAAGAGGCCAAGCATTCTGAGCCTGTAAGTTCAGAAGCACTTTCAACGTCCATTCTGGTCTAATCTAGTTAGTTTTAGGCAGAAATTTCCTCTTCCAAACCATCTCTTGTCTATTTCCTTCTCTGGTTCATGGCTGCTGTCAGTTCCCGTATCTGGGTGTGAGTGGGCAAACCCAGCATCTTCCCTGACTCTGATACACCTCAAGAGCTGGTTGCATGGGAACCACCTCACCATCTAATCAGAGGTCAAGTAAGTAGACACTTCCCTTTCAAACTTTCACAGCCATCTGTGACTGCTCACAAGCCCAACACTAAATGTCACAGTGGACGGTTGCAGTCACCTTTCTTAGGGACTTGTTGGAGCTGGGAAGGGGACCTTCCATTGAATCCCTGCACGCACGTGACTTGGTTTCCACATTCTGCTGTCAAGTACAGGTAACAATCTCAATCAGCTCCTTAAGGCTCCAGGGACCACAAGCATCAACACTCAGATATCATGAGATACGCTAGAATATACAGTGTCAACATCTTGTTCTCACTGCTCATTATCAACAATCTGCTAATGACTGACAAAACAGAGCCTATGGCTTTCAACCATGTTTTTGACCATGGCCTATAGAAAGGTGTCTTATATAGTATAACAGGACACACCCGTGCCCTCTTCACTCCTACAGAACTCTCGCAAAACAACACAGCGTGTTACCTGTGAAACAAGCTGCGATTTTCGGTTCTACAGACAGCAACTTTCCATTGCTCCATAGACACTGGCTGAAGTCTGAAACTCATGGATGCAAAGCCGTAGGAGCCCACATGGAGGCTCCTATGAACTGGCAAAGCACAAGGACTTCCCTCTTGGGTCTCCCAGAGTCTAGCCAGTCTTGAAGCAGAATAGGGGAGAGTTTCAACTCCTACTTCTGCTGAGCGACAGGCTTTTGGAGAACCCTGTACCACACACTGAAACCTGGGCAGCACAGAGGCCAGGGGGGGAAAAGTAGGCGGTCATATCAAGAGACACTGCACAAGACCTCGAAGAGTATAGCATGAGCCATGTAGAACATTTTCAATCTGCATCTACACAGATCAGAGGAAACCTTCCATGAATGTAACTGAATGGAAATGGGGTTGAAAGTTGGTTCAGGTATTTAAAGTACATACTGGTCTTTGAGAGGACCTGGGTTCTGTTCCCAAGACCTGTGGCAGGTGGCTCACAAACACCTGTAACTCCAACTCCAGAGGGTCCAATGTTTCTCATATCTTAGGGTACCTGCAATCATGTGAACATTCACAGATATATACAAACAGACAGACATACAGATACACACACACATGCATGCTCTCTCTCTCTCTCTCTCTCTCTCTCTCTCTCTCACACACACACACACACACACACACACACACACACAGAGGATAAAGGCCATTTTTAGTACGTGTGAAAATCTGAATTTAAACAGGAAGAAAGGCATTTCATTCTAAAATATTTTGTAAGTCTATGGTGTACTTCCATGATATACTTTAGTCTACTTGTTTTACTGTTAATGGCTATTTTTTCAAGACAGTGGGAATTGCTCTTCAAAAATAATGGACATTTTGATAAATAATGATCTCAAAGCATTTTATAACTTTACAAAATAATTAAATTGAAATGTTTATAAATAATTTGCATATGTGCCATACCCTTTCCATACTCCATACCCTTTTGATGACATGATGTGGCCAAATTGACAGTATATATATATATATATATATATATATATATATATATATATATATCACTGAGGGAGTTATATGGTTATTCTTATTTGTTTTTGAAAACAGGGTTTCCCTGTGTAACTGCTCTGGCTGTCCTGGAACTCACCTTGTAAACCACGTTGGCCTTAAACACATAGAGATCTGCCCACTTGTGCCTCCAGAGTGCTAGGATTACAGGCCTGCACCACCACTGCCTGGATAAAGCTTATGTTTAAAGAATCCAAAACCCTGGTGTATCACTTATTGCACATGACCTATACAACAGGGATAAGACTTTTAACCAATCAAAGTACCAAGAAGACATGGACATGTGACCTTAATAGAATTGCATATTATCTTCTTCACCTACTGTGTTCCGTGTTACCTTACAGTGTAGTATCGATGGTGTCTTTTCCACCCAGTTCTCCAATCTGTAAGACCGTTAAGATTTACTGATACCTGCAAAAGCAAAGTCTCTGCTTTAAAATCTCAGGCTACTTCAATCTTGAGCCATTTTACCCTGGCCCAAAAGCAGCTCTGAGTATCTGACAACATGCTGTACTTGGCTGGCTCCAAGATTCTACCCAGGGTAGCATCTGAGGAGTAAGGGCTTTTTCATATCTACCTACAACCAGCATCCTCCAGGGGCCTCTCCCAACTGCCTTCCATTTTCTTTTGTTTAGTGTCCAAATCCCTTGGTTTTCCAAGCATCTGCTTTTCTTCCCAGCTTCCTTTATAAACTTTTAGAAAGAAAAGTGGAAGAAGGACCGGTAAGGACCAGGTGGATCTAGAGATCCACCCAGAGAGATACAAGTGGCCAGGGGAGCATAGTTTAATGCCACGGGGGGATGCAGAGGCTGGAATCATTCCATTGTACATGTAGGTTGCCCAATATGTGGGCTCACATAGCCCACAGACTCTACACAACTGCCCTACTTGCAACAGAGTAGGGGATGAGTCAGCAGCAACGAACAACATCTATGGGTGAGGTTCTATCTACATGGAAGAAACACCCACCCAGTTCAACCACCAGGGTAACGTTCTAGGTCAGATTCCTACAGCAACTTAGAGGCAGATCTTTCACCAAACATTCCCTTCAGGGCCTCCATGGGAAAAGATAAACAGTAATCTGAAAGAGCAGACATCACACGTGAGTTCACCATGAGGTACCCCTCACCCATGTCTCTCCAGCCACCACCTAGTCTTTGTAACCTGGATGTTAAGTCCTTGATGCCTTTGACACTCTTGGGTGGATTTCTGTTCTTTCATCCTTTGGTCTTTGACGGAGCACAAGATTCTGGGTATGATTTTCTTAATCAAAATGATCATTTGCAGTCAGGGGTCACTTGCAGATGGCTTTCTTAGGCCAGTCTCTCTGAACATAGCTGAAAACTGGTACTCGCATCTTCCGTATGTCTGCCAGGAGACTTCCTCTTGTGACGTTAAAACTAAAACCCTTCCTAAGAATGCTCAGAAGGCTCCCTCTTCTGTGTTTCCATAGCTCCCAAGACATAGCTCCATTTTTATTCTTATTGCATTATATTATAAAACCTCATTGAAGTTATAGTCTCTTTCACAAGTCACATGCCATAAGAAAATGGGGGGGGAGTGGAAGTGCTTCTTCTAGCCCGAGAAATAGGGGTATGGGTGTCAATTATTGGAATTAAATATATGTTTGCTTAATGACTGCATGAGTGGTGGAAAGCTACACTGCCTGATTTACAAACTTCATGTGGCCAGTTCATATTCCTCCCTCCTTATCTAATCAATTAACAGCACAAATATTGGTTTACAGTTGATTTATCATTTTGGCTTATTTAAAGACTATTCATTAAATTGGATATAGAGATAACTTTCCAATTTGCATCTCGGTCACTTTAAACACTTTGCATTTAACTGAATTGCTGCATAGTGAAGGACCATGCCGTATCCCAGTGAACGAAATCACACGAAAAGTCTATTAGGTGTTTACTATACTTACAAGACAGTTTATCTGAAAGGGTTAACTGATAAATTCATGAAAGATAGGAACTTGATAACAAAATGCACACACTGGAAACTGATGAAGATAAATTATTTGCATAGACTTTTCTTGCTGTTTGAAAAGAGACTCCTTTTCACATATAAAATACTAAGGAGTTCTTTGAGGAAGTCTTTTTCTTTATTAAAATTATTAATTTTTGAGAGTTTCATGCAATGTTTTGATCACATTCCCTCTATTACCCAACTCTTCCCAGATCCACCACCTCCCTTCCTCATCCATGCAACTTTGTTTCACGATTTTTAAGCCATCTAGGCCACTCTACACTGTCCAAATACTCTCGGTGATGCGGCCATCCACTGGAGTGTGTCTAACTTACCAGAGGCCATACACACATTCCAAGAGAAAACTGACGCTCTCTTTTCCAGCAAGCAACAACTGATCAGAGCTTCAGGGTTATCCAACTTCATTCCCCATTCTGGAATTTGGCTTGGCTTGAGCTCACACAGGTCCTATGCCCACTGTCACCACTGCTGTGAGTTCATATGCAGCTGCCCTAATCCAGAAAACACTGCTTCCTTATAGCCATGCGCCACCTCTGGCTCCTGCACTCTTCTTCTTCCTCTTCTGAGATGACCCCTACCTGAACCTTGGGAGGAATGGCTATCATCTATGTGTTCCATTCATGACTAATAATTTTGTCGTTGCTTATTCTTTTGCATTTTAGCCCGTTCTGGGTCTCTGAGTTAATTGCCATTGACTTTAAGTGAAACTTCACTGATGATGGAGGACAGATGCAGTAATTTATGAGCGTGTTGATAAGTCATTAGGTGTTGACTTCAGTATGTGAATATTTAGCAAAATAATAGAAGATTCTAACCTACAGCATATGATCTGACTTGCCTAGCCACAGGTTCTTGGTCCAGTAATGACACCAGGTAATGGTTTCATATTGTGGAGGTGCTTTAAGTCCACTCAGAGAGTGGTTGCTTTCTCCCACGATGTTCATGCCACTATTGCGCCACTGTGTGTGTGTGTGTGTGTGTGTGTGTGTGTGTGTGTGTGTGTGTGTGTGTGTCTGTTTCTTGACCACTCAGTACTGTCGCTGGTAGGCTCACAACTGGGTAAGATTGCTGATGACTTTACTTCAGCACTATAAAAGCGAGCCAATAGGGATGAGGATCTAGGTTAGTATCAACTTGATTTCTCCATGTTTATGACTCAAGAATGTAGCATCTTCAACAATAGGGTCTTGTCGAGTTCTGGAGGGTAACCAGGAGCATTGACAATAGACTGTACTGTTTGGGAATCTACGGACCCTCAATGGCCAATTCTGAAAAAAGTATTCATTCCTGGCATTTGCCTTTTAATTTGATAGATCTCTGGTGTTTAGTAAGGGTCTAGTTAGTAAGAGTCTAGTAAGGATGTCTAGTGAGGTCTAGTAAGGTCTTATAAGGGTACCTCGTGAAGTGTCTTGTTAACCCCATTATATTGCAACTATATTTTAATTCATTTTATGTATGTGTATTCTACTACTGGAAAAGCTTTCATTTGTCTGTGTGTATTTGTGTGTGTGTGTGTGTGTGCACGTGCACACACATGCCTGTGCACATGTGCAAAAGTAATTGTTTTCAATGTGACCTCTTCAAATAGAAAGAAGTTGATTTTTTCATGGTTGAAGGAATAAAACTGCCATGGAAGATCAATCTATTTCATAGCACTGTCTGCTTTTTATGATTCCACACTTTCTCTTTGTCTTCTAGTCATGTTCATTGTGATACTAGTGGTATGCTTGGCAAGAGAGGATGATGCTATAAGCTATTGATCAGGACATGTTCATGAATTCTGGGTTTTTTTTTAAGTTTTAAATGTTTCACTGGATGCTCTTCTCCCGAAAGGCAGATAACAGTAGCTGGACAGACATTAGTGAGCAACCATGTCAAAGCTATCCCAGCTAGGTGGTTAGGAGATGTTCGGGTATAGATTCAACATTGTCCTTTGTTCTTCATGCCAGAGACCTTCCAAAGATTATTTCAGAACAACTTGGGAGATGGCTCAGTGGGTAAAGGGCTTGCCATGAAAGCTTGAGGACCTGAATTCAGATCCTCAGCCCCCTGGTCAATCAGCGTGTGGTAGTACACATCTATATACCTGCAGCGCAATGGGAAGTGGATGCAGGAGAATCCCTTAATGCTCACAGACTAGCTAACCTGCCGTCTGTAGTAGCAAATGAGGTCCAAAATAGGTATAATTCACAGCACATGTGCCTCTCTCTTTCCCCCAACCCCCCCCCACAATTTTCAAAAGTTATTTTAAAGAATTCTTTGGACAATCCTAAAAGAAAAACAACTGTTTTGTGCGTATTCTACACACCATATTCTTGAACTGAGCAGCAAAAATATTTTAACCACAGTCTTGCTTACATGTGTCTTTTTTTTCTTTTGACACAACGTTTCTCTTTGTAGCCATGGAAATCTGGAACTCACTCTGTAGATCAAACTGGTTTCAAACTCAGAGATCTGCCTGCCTCTCCCTCCCCAGTCCTGGGATTAAAGGTGTGTGCCAAAGCAATGTCCAGAAGTTACACATGTCTTTCTAAACATAATTTCTGCATGTTTTTAGTGCAATAAGAAGAGTAATATTCACTCTTTTTATGATGAGATAGACATGTTACTGCACTAAGGAGGCATCTAAATTCACACTTTAAATTGTTTATTTTTTGTGTGTGTCTTTGATACATATGCATGGGCATGCAACACTGTACATGTGTAGAGGTCAGTGGAAACCTTTGGGCAGTCAGCTCTCTGCTCCAGGAACTGAATTTGGGTTTGGGGCTTACTTTACCAGGTGACAAGAGTCTATACCCATTGATCTATTTTTCTGCTCCCCCAATTTTGTTCTTCTTTATATCAAAAACCATGCTTTATATTTATGTAACAATAAAACTTACACATTAAATAACTCTATGATAAAATGATGCCATACAATTGCAGACATAAGGAGAAAGGGGGGACTTTTCACATTACAAACCCCTACCGCTCCAAATATTAAATCAATCTTTCTAAATGGGTCAGTGCCACAGATGCATGGCCTGTCTAATTACTATTGGTCAATGGAATCAAACAGAATTTCATTCTTTAAAAAACAATCAAAAAAACTCTACAGCTTCACATGTCTTTGTTAGTGTATATCTTGCTTTCCATTTAAAATACCCCCGTGACCCATCCAGAAGCAGAAGTCACGGGTGAAGGCTGCGATGTGAGAGTGAAGCGACTCCTCAGAGGGCGACTCCAACGCTACCTCTGAGTGGAGCTCTCAGATCCTTGGTCTCAGCCAACTGCTTTGACCTTAAACCATCTCATATTGCATCCATGAGCATTCTAATTGATAAAAAAAAATGAACAAAAATTTCCAAGGAATTAATTGAAAGTGGCCTTCAAAGAACCAAGTTCCCGTCTTTCCTTCCACTTGGTTTTTCTTCAGGCCCCTGCATTCTAAAGCAGTTACATTTAGTAACACGCTCTGTCTTTTCTCTAAAGCATGTAAGTCGAAGTTTTAAAAATAGTTTGGATCAGAAACATCGTTTGCAAAGAAGTAACGGAGGTAGAGAGTGACTAAGCAGTTTTCCAGGGACACTCATGACTAAGCAAGGCTCGTATGGCCTTTGGAGTTTAATTTATTCCGGAGAAGGGCCAAGTTCCAGACTATGCAACTCACACATGAGAAAGCCACCCAAACAAGATCACTTTCCTGAATTTTAAATAGAAGGTTTCAACTGCTTGCAACTAAGCACAAAATTCCAAGTTTCTCTAGATAAGATCCTTCAGAAGAGGCTCAAAAAGAAGATAAAAAGAAAAAGAAAGAAGGAAAAGAAGAAAAGGGAAAAGGAGAAAAGGCTCACTTTTTAATAACCTTAAAGTTACATTGTCTGATGCCTGTACAAAGTGCAAGATGAGGTAATTTCTACCTTCTCTATACATTTCCTAGTCATTGTTGCCAATCCTTAGTGAAACTATCTTTAGACACAAGTAGTTTCCTTTTGAATGTTTGTTCATTTTAACTTCAGTCACATATTTTAAAATAGAAATAATCCAGACTCCTCTGAGTCCTCGGAATATATTTCCTACACACCACAGGTCTGAACACACCAATTTCAGTGAGTGAGTTTGTTATGTAGATGCACTGTGCTTGGAGTGGGAGGTGATAGCTGCGTTATATTTTAAATTCTAGGTTGTCCCTTGCTGTTGATCAAGGTTTCTGTTCTGCCCAGGCCCACAGCTGTCAGCCATTCAGTCCCAAAGAAATCACACAGAGGTCTACATTAATCATAAACTGATTAGCTCTTCTTATTAACTAATTGTAATAAGTTATATTAGCCCATATTTCTTGTCCACGTTAGCCACATGGCTTGGTACCTTTTTCAGCGAGGCAGTCCCATCTTGCTCCTTCTGAGGCTGGGTCGTGGTTACAGACTGCGCTTCCCTCTTTCCAGCATTCTCGTTACCCCACCTCTACTTCCTGCCTGGTTACTGGCCAATCGGCATTTTGTTAAAAATAATACAAGTGATAGGATAAAAGACTATTGTCCCACGGCACTTGGCCAACAGAAACATGAGCAATATTTTATCAGGACCGAACACCTAAAGAGTCTGGAAGAAGTGATGTTAACAATTCAAATCCCAGGGACAGACAGAAGACTGATACAGTTCATGGTTCATGGTTGGGGGGTGGGGGGAGACAGATCCTAAAACTACAGCCTTAGCCAGGAGAGCAGAAAAACAAGTGGAAAGAAAAGAGTCCCCAGCATATAGGAAGGTTTGCAGGCTCTGGATGGAAGGCATTCCATCCGCAGGTCGTGAGCAGGACTGGACGTTAGATAGACGAACAGTCTTCTAACGAGCAGCATGGAGAGAGAGCAGTGAGGCTCTTACAAGAAGAGAAACTGCTCTGTAATATTGCTGTTTTCAAGATTTTCGCCTATATGGGTCACATTGCATTGTTCTATTTTTATGCTGAACTTTACATGCATGGGGGTATGTTTGTATATCCGCCACAAATCCAACTGAAAACAGCTTAGAATGTTTCCACACGGAGAGAAAAGATACAAAGTTTCAAGAACTTTTTAATCGCTTCCACTGAATGTTACTATTCACCCACAAAGGGACTTCCCTTTCCAATGCTAACATTGTTATGACTCAATATATGTGATTTTACATTCTCAGTGTTAGTTCACAATAACCTAAATTATATACATATATATATATGTGATTGATATATATTTATATATATGATTGATATATACTTTTAGAAATAGAAATTAAGCAGCATAAAAAACAAATACATTTTGTATAGAAATGAATGTAACCAACTTGGGACAAATGCACAGAATCATACAAAAGAAAACTGCAATGTATTATTGGGGTTCTGCTATGTACATCTTCTCCCCCAATTTAAGAGAAGACATAACATATGTTTCTAGAGCACTGAACTATATATAAATTCAAAACTGTCAAGGTTTACCATAATTTTATGCACTATAATGGCTTGAAAGGAAATAGTTGCATACATACATGTCCCCAAATATATTGCTGAAGGCAGTATTAGTAATAGAAAGATTATCTACCAAGAATTCTTTCTTTCCAGAATGGTATGGATGAATTAACACCATAAGCTTGAAGTGATAATTTTATGTTAATCATTTCTACATTTCAAAAGACATCAATACTTTGGGGCATTGAGTGTGTGCTCTTAAATATATGTGCATTTGTCTGTGTGCATGTGTGTGTGTGTGTGCACTCACGCATGTGTGTATGCACATAAATGCTCTTTGTATGTCTGCTTTTCATGTACAGGCTAGGTTCATCTTAGCAAATTCCAAATGAAGAATTAAATGTCCTTGACATTCCATCTAATAGACAGTGGGTGGCACCATCTTAAGCAGCGCATGACGGAGCTTTGAATCCGACAGTATTTAGTATTTTCTTTATTTGGGCTACAAACTCTACCCAAATTTGAAGGACTTTCCACATTAGTAATTAATAGGGCCCCATTATGCTAACTATCATCCAACTTAGGACATCTTACAGGAAAGATAAGAGATGAATAATTTGAAGTAATTTTCTTGTAATCATGCCAATCACTTGAGCAAAGTAGTTATTAAAGGAACCGGTATTATGATGAATTATAGGACATCTCACATTGAATACCTTTTCTTATCAGCTACTTATAGTCTGTGATGCTTGAAAAAGGGCAAACAAGTAGAAGTCTATTCGGAATAACACTCCTGTTATTGTAAATAGAGGTTTGTTTAGTAAACCCTGCATTTCAACGAGCCGTGAAAGGGAGCCTTTACCTTACTTTGTGCCCATCTCTTTGAGAAGAGCCGAAGTTCAGGGGCTCTGCTCTCCCCCAGAAGGAAGGCATATCAAGTATGAATCACCTTTGATGACAAGAAACCCTTCCAGTTCAGATCTGCTGAAGTGATTAGACATTATTTATCTAATTAAACGTTCAAAACACATCATTATTGAAAGGAATAAATTTAGTACATTTGTTGAGCAGCGTTAACTGAAATGTAACCACATCATTTGACTTTTTAACATTTTATTATATCTATTAAGTCTTTCTGGGCTTAATTAAATCAACTTATTTTTTACAGTTAATTTAACATGATTTCATTTTCGTTACGGAGTCTGATTCAGATATTACAGAGAAAGCCAACTGTATACACAAATTAAGCTTTGATTCCTCAGGTGTTCCCCCTGCATCTCATTCAAGTCTGCTGGCTCAGGGTGTGTGCCATAATTTCAAGTCAGTGGTATTTTCAACACAGAGACAGACTCATCCCCCATCTTTGGTATTGTTATTTTTTTTTTAAGTGCAGCCATTTTTTTTAGAGTAGAGAGTATTTACCCTGTTTGCATCCTAGATCACAGCTACCATGATCCACAACAAGGAGCCACGTTTTTAATACTTCAGGAAAGCAAATAAAAAAAAAAGAATGAAAAAGCATGAGGGTGGCTTGCTGCCTCGCTGGCTGCTAGACTTTTTAATTGTTCCTTTCGGAACAATAAAAGGAAAAAAAAAAAAAAAACAATGTTGCAGTTCCTCACAAGGAGTAAGTAATGGAACAAGGGCTGGCAGAGAGGAGGCCCAGAACACGCCACTTCATGCTGACTTCTGTATTCAAGGGTGCACCCATCTGTGATCGCATGAAACAGTCTCCTTCCTGTCTCAGGAACCCTAAACCATGAAATGGGGGCGAAGAGAGGAGCAAGATCGAGGCCATGGTGATTGGTGTCAATCAAGGACTGTGGATAGGGACATGCAGGGTACAAGGCAGCCTTTTGGAACATTTAAAGCTGCATTGAGAATCTCCGATGGAAGTTACGACTGGAAATAAGCCGGGAAGAAATATCCAAAGGTCGGGAATTCTAATTAAGCATTTAGATCAGCTCGCAAAGCTTCTTGATTTCCCCCAAATGTTGGGCTGTTTCGTATTCGGTCAACTTTTTACCAAGAACACTGAAAAGGAGGGCTTTTGAACTCTCATCTGACTACCCGGATGGAGAGTTTAAAAGGTAACCGGAGACAAGATTAGGGGTGCTCTATCCCTCACCCGAGAACAAATGAGGGGGGAAAAGAAAAAGTCTAAAACAAAACAACAAAAAAGAAAGGCAAGAAAGTGGGCTTGTGTGTCCCTAGGTACCCTCCCCCATCACGACAAGGCCTGGGGGCATCAACAGCCATGAAGCCCTCCCTGGGCTCCAGGTGCCCATTCCGGGTTTATCCCATGACTACTTGGACTGGCTTTGATTCCCCAGGGTAAGTGTTCATGATCACAAATTTGGCCAAAAGATTTTTCATTACCCTCCAACATTTCTTTTCACCTCCAACCTCTAGGCAGGACTCTGGCTTTCCCTTTGGAGCCAGGAATATAAAGACATGGGGCCATTGGGCTGACCCAGAGGGCCCAGCTGTCAATCACAGTCTCGCCATCTCTGCTGCCTTTCACACCAGGCAGCTGGACCCATCGCTGTCAACCAGGTAACAACCTCCAGACAATAGCGGCCTGAAAGCCTGGTCTAGACACTCTTTTAGCCACTTATTCGCTGCTCTTGGCAGCTGTTGAAGCATAAATAAGCAGTTTGTAATCAGAAAGCTGACATCATCGCCGCGCGGCTGAGAGGAGAGATTGTTCCTGGGCACTGAGCGGGTTTTTTTGTGTGTGTGACAACAGATTCTGGGGTGGGGATGCAGATTTGTGCCATGCTAAGCTGGTCTTTCTTTGATTTACAGAAGACAATTGGATCAGATTCCCAGCTCCAGGGAACCCCAGAATTATTTTTTCATGTTCAGCTCCTGATGGCCAGTCATATCGAATAATAAACTGGGTACATGTGGCACATGAGCGAAGGTGGAGACATGGCAGGGTAGCTTCAAAGTTTAGACAAGGGACGTTTGTTGGGCCATGGGGTAACTCATCAGCCCCTGGCAAGGGATTGTGTGATATAGTATTGGTGGGGGACCTAGGGGCGGGTGGTTACCGCATGAGTCCACCGGCACTGTGAAAGGCAACAGAAAAACAGGCAAGCTTATTTCTGCTTCCTGTGTGTGAGTGTGCCTGTGTGTCTTTCCAAGTGACTGGCAGCCATCCCCAAGAAAGGCATTAGGTATGAGCCATCCACCAGAAACATTGACTTCCCATCCCCTCTACAGCTGAACAGAACCTCTGGTAGATTTTCCTGTTTTCCCCAAGACTGGCTTTGCTTCTAGAACGAGGAGAGGTAGTGTACATTATTTACTTATCATAACTGATTGCTTATAATTGTTTCAAGGTTGCTCCCGAAGGAGGGAGGACTTCTTAGGTTTCCTTCCCACCACTGTTCTGACTGTCCTGATGTCTTCTAATAACACCTGACTCAAACTCTGTTGCTCCACAGTGGCCGAATCCACGCCAAGACACTGCAGACCTTCCCACCTGAATAACCCACTCAAGTCGTGTTGCCCATCTCCAATTTCCTTCTTTTAAAAAAAAGTCGAGTTTTGCAAAAATATTGCCTTCCTGTCGTCGCCCCCACCCACCGAGGGGTTCTGGTATTAGTTTGTTCTAAGTAGCTCATGATTTAGAATACAAAGGCATTTCCAGAGTGCATGTTTAACAAAATGACATAGCAGATAATTGAAATTTATTTGCAATTTTCAAACTACAATAAACACAATTCTCCTTTTCTTTCATTAATAATCGCACGGCTAATGCATAGCAATCCCTCTGCAGCTTTTACAAGCAAACTTGAGCTGCTCTGCTGTAATAGCTGGAAAAGTTAATGTAGCTTGAACGAGGTTTCTAATTGTCCCTGTCTCTGTCATATTTGTCTACTTGAATGGTCCTAAATACCACAGCGATTAATTACTACAGAGCAGGTATTACAAGATGTTATCATCTCTCCCCAACCGTCTGGGTGAATGGAGAGAAGGGGAGATTGTTACAGTGTTTCATCTTTGCTCTTCCTGTAAGACACTTTAACCAGAAGATTTAACGTGTCAAAGTTAACAGCGTTTCTAGCAGATATTCACATTCTAATTAAAGATTAAGAACGTAGTACATTACACTGTGATTTGTCATACATGGCTTGTTAAATAGGAAACCTACCGGGATTCCCTAACATTTTATAAACATTATTCAGGGCTTTTAATGTGGGCAAAGTGAAAGATTGTTCAACTGCATTGCAGCATGGAAAGCAGGTCGCCCTCAGTCCCACCCCCCACCCAGCTCCCAATAAATAACAAAATGAGACAACTTGGGCTGTCGGGAGGCTGGTTTGCAGTGGAGGTTCTGTTCAAGCCATGAATCACCTCTGGTTAGTATTTGGCGGTAAAGGGAAGATCTTTATTATTAACCCTAGGCTTCCTTTTTTCTTCTTATTCTTTCCCCCCTCTCTTTTCATTCTTTCTTTTTTTTCCCCACTTCTGCATTTGGCTGTCAGTTAGCAAAGGAAGGTAAGATTCTTTGTTTGAATTGGAGTGCCAAAGGACAGAATAAAGATGAAACAGTATTGCAATATGCAGCCAGAGCCTTTAGCTGCTTCTAGGAGCCCTGATCGCACCAATTCCAGGACTAGTGGCACAGGACTGGTTCGCATTCAATGATTGCCTGAGGAATAAATTAATGAGGTTACTGAGATACTGAACATTTGCATATTCACGGATGCTTATTAGGTAGCGAGTGAGTGCCAGGTGCACTGAATTTGGGGGAGAGGAGATTTGCTAAGGAGTCACATCTTTCTCTTCCTCAGAAACGGGGTGTCCTGACAGTAAAAAACAATACTCAGGCAAAACTCTTGCTTAATGAACATCTTAGTGGTTATAGCAGCAAGGCGAGCCAAGGAGGGTCAGTCTGGCTCACAAGCCCCAAGGAATCCAACATACTGCCCTAGTTATAGAGAGACCTGGATGCAATAGTTCAGGGGCATAAAGGGAACAAATCCCACTTGCTCCCGCTGCATTTTAGGCTTTAATTACGCTGGTGGCGTGCTCAGCCAAACACAGGATGCCATGGTACCTAATGCAACATGATCAATTGAAGGAGACCTTTACACTGGTAAACATTATCATTGACTGGTTGCCAATCTACGTTGGCACAGGGGAAAGCTTTTCTAAGAAAATTATATGCGAGCCCAAATAGGGGAGATGAATCTGGGCTGCTTCACTAAAGGGTGTGAGCCTCCCCATTTCTTCTGCTAGTGGCTGCTGCCAGGATGGGGGAGAGCATATTGTTTAAGGCATTTGTAGCTCAGTGTGGAGATATGTTTCTGTGTAGCTGTGGGTCGTGGCTTGGAGACTCCCTCAGAGCTGGAGGGCAGATGACATACCCCTCAGGCCGCCAGGACTATTAAAACACAGATTAGTGACTGTCCACGCTTTTCGGAGTACTGAACAGGGGGAAAGGCTGTCTTGCATTTTCCAAATTGTATTCACTTCCATTTTGTAAGACAGACCTTTCTTTCAAAATTATTTTCATTTTATCTTTCAAGAAAACAATGGATAGCTCTCACCCTTCAGGAAATGATCTATAGACATGAGAGTATAGTAAGTATTTTTGAATAACGATGCATATTTAATAACAAGTCCCGTTCTGCCCTCCTACTTCACAGGACCTCTTGTATCTTTTCCCATTCCTGGAAACGGTATGTGTGCACACTGCAAGTGCGTGTGCACAAGGAACAGATACCCACGGGCTCCACAATGGGTGTTCTCTGCACAGCTCAGATCTTTTTTACTTCATTTAAAAATATTATTGCTAACATCTAAAGCTTTTGAAAAAAGACTTTCTCCCCTTATTTACAAATAGTCTCTGAATATGAATTATTTAAGTGTCTTCCCAGGGAAAAAAAAATCAAAGAGGCTCTTAGTACCCATTTCACTGCTGCTAAAACTTAAGCTTTTAATTTATTTTATCAAGGCTCAGAGGGTACAGTAATTGTCAGAACAAGCCCTCCATCCCCCCTCAAAATAATCTACACATGTTTGAAAATTCAATTTCTTTTTCTCATACAAATTTTGATACGCTCACAAATATACAGAAATCAATTATTTCAAGGTGCCGCAATTGTATCCAGGAAACTACATATTCTCCTAAACTAAAGGAATATAGATTTATTAATATGTATCGATAATATCACCTAAGGATCTTTGAAAGTGTATTTCACCTTGAAAGGACCTGCCTGAAGACTGCACAGCAGCGAAATCACTGGGGTCCAGGCTTTTTGTCACACACACAGAGAGCACAGATTTTTTTGATTATGTAGATTTCTTTTCCTACTGCAGTTTCATATGCAAAGCATGCATCAGCCACATCCATGCTATCTCCTAAAGCAGTCATTCTGAAACCCAATCTGGGGACAGTGCAGACTAAATAAAATTTCATTTTGATTTGGCCTCCCGCTGCGAATGGGACTGCTTTGTCTCAGTCGACAGAACCAGCAAGCCAGAAAGGTATGTGGCGCTTTGCATGGCTGGTGGTGTGTCTGGAGGCTCAGGATCGCCTCTGCTCCTGGCTCTCCCACTTCCTGCTTCTCTCTCTCTCTCTCTCTCTCTCTCTCTCTCTCTCTCTCTCTCTCTCCATTTGCTCTCAAGCTGAGTGCTCTGTGCCTTCTACCTGCAGGGCAGAGCGGTGGCTAACCCGCACCAATTGTTGACTTTTTGGCATATGTTTAATTGCTCCTGTGGCTGTTTGCGCCCCCCCATCCCCTCCCCACTGTCTTTGTTGTTATTAGGCTTTGTTTGGGGGTTTTATTTTTCTCCTCTGTCTCTATTTTGTTTTTTGTTTGGTTTTGCTTTTCTCGCCACCGTTGGCTCTCCATGTTTCTCAGGGTGTTGAATACTAAAATACTGGCTGAAAGGGAAGAGCTGCTCTGACGCTCCAGAGATTTCCCTGGGAAAAAAAAAAAATTGTCATGCTGGATTTTATTGTAAATTTGAAGATGCGTTGAACATCTTTGAAGGACTTTAGCTTTCATGGCCCTTCTGAGTCGCCTTGGCAGAAAAGCAATCGCCCATTTTAGAGAAAGAGGGAGAATATAAAATAAAGGCTGTCTTCCGAGGGGACTGGATTGTTTACCATTTTGGTTGCTTCTCCCCCCTGCCCCCTCCCAATGCATTGTGGTGCTTGCCTGCCTTGCTGCTCAATGTGGCTTTCTTTTGAACAATGACCTTCACATGGAGACATCTCAGGAGAGGCCGTTGGTGTCAAAGCCCCTCTCAAACTTGTCCCACCTTTGGAAGCATGGATTGGCGATCAAGGGACAACCTGCTGTGATGTTCTCAGTGGCCTGCGACACAATGGCACAGTGCCAGGGGGGGTGGCAGCCCAGGAAACTCAGTTTTCAGGTCGGAAGGTCTCCTTGGAACTGTCACTGCCCTTGACCAATTCATAAGGCGCCTTGAGGGAAAGATGTGTTTCTCTCTGGTTTACATATTGGCATCTTATTAATCTAAATTAGATTATAGCAAACTGGTTAAGATGGATATAGAGTAAAGGAAAAATAAATTGCCTAAGAGGAGAGCGGGGAGGAACTTCATTCAGACTCAGGAGTTCTGCATAAGTAATTCCACCTAGGAGAAGGATGAATGGGAAGAAATACTAAATGGCCTCACAGGGACGTCGCTTCCTTCCCCAAAGCGAGCACAATAGGTCCTGCCACATAACTTCATACAGGCTCACAAACTAACTTTTAGAAATCCAAATATTGCAGCCTTCTGCCCAAGGGCACTTTCTGATGTGTTGCTGACTTTCAAGGGCAAGCTCTTTGCTCTTGCAGCAGGTGGTGTTCCTGTTGTAGTGCCTCCAGGTTTGAGTTCTACCTCCACTTACCAGGAGCCTGAGGTGGGGAGGAGACACCCCAACAGCGCAGTCATGTGTTCTCAGGCTCCCTACTATGTTCCCATGTAAAACAAACTGAAGAACCAAGTAGATGCTGAGCATGTTGGAGAGACTGCATGTGACTGTGAAGGCAGATGGCCCTTGGTGTAGGTGTCACCATGTATGAAGAAGAACATGGTACTGCTAGGCTTGACCCGAATGTTAAGCTCAAAAAATGGGTGATACCTAACTCTAATGAGTATCTTTTTGCTGTAGACTGACTCTGAGAGCTACATGGTTATTTCATAGATGCTAATGACAATGAAATACATATTTGGTTTTTGTCCAACTCATGTGTTTCTAAGAGCCACTTATTAGAATTTTAGGTATCCTTGGGTACCAAGTGGACGCTCTAAGAAGTAAGATATGTTAAGCGCTAAATAAATTTTCTTTAAATTAACAACTATTAAGCAAGAACGCCTTCTTAAAAATTATAATTTAAATATGAATATTTAAAATATAAAAATATAAATGTAAGATATGGAAATGAAAGTTTTGAGTATACTCTATTATATATATTGATTATACATAAGTGGTTAAATATTTTAAAATATACATATGAATACAGAGACTAAGTTGTTCATATAGTTAGGGTCAACAAGATTATAGTGAGAATAAAAGTTGATAACTGTGTCTAGTGTACAATTCTAAACTTTGGTTCACTAAATATGTAATATGCACCAATGGTTAGTACGAAGCAATAGAATATTATTAATTATATACTCCTTTGGACTCTATCTGCAAGAAAGAATTATTACAGTATGATTTGAGCAACCTTGAGTTTTGGGGGGCATGAGGGAACTTAGTAAAGAAGCAGTGTGTTCTCCTGGGATGTGATGATGAAGTCCTCCCTTTGGTATCTGCCATACCTGAAGCATGTCACCCCCTGAGTTCGCGTGCTCCATAAACATGGCAGTTCTGTGTGTCCACAAGCACTAAATACACTCACTGAAAGCAATGTTGACAACAACTGTAATGGAGTCCCTGGCAGTATGTGAATTTGGAGTCTATTTGTTCTACCATGAGTATCATCTAACCTTGCACATCTCATTATCTGGGTCTGCTTCAACGCAAGGGAAGGACAACTAACAAGAGTTTCACATACACTCTGGCCAAACACAGAGACTTTTAGAGAATCCCTCTACTGTACTGTCCGTCTTGGAGATAGCGATAGTCAAGAATGTTCAGTGAGGAAACGAGTGAGTGAACAATGCAGAAGGAACTCAAAGAGAGGACAGAAGGGGCATGCACTCCACAGTTCCTCTCTTCATACCATATGAGGATCAACGTTTGTGAGGGGGGCAGACTTAAAAGTCTCAGATCCTCCTCTGTGAGCTCCAGAGACCACCTAGACTTGTCCACAGACCTGTGTGCTCCCCGAGGATACTGCTTGCCGTAGTATGCTCAAGCTATCTAAAGAGGACATCAAAATCATAGGAACCTGTGCATTCTGAGTCCAGGTGCAGCCAAAGAAAAGGTCTAGGGGCAGAAGGAGAAGCACAACATTCTCTGGAGGAGTCAGCATGACAATCACAACAGATGTTCAGTTGACTTATATGTTGTGACTACTGCCCAGTGTCAAAGAATACAGCCCATCATGGAAATTAAAGATAAACTAATTTTTTAAAAAACCTATAACAGTTACATGGAATTCATTTTGTATTTCCATAGGTAAAGCCAGGTCTTGGGCTCTGGTGAGGTACCACTGGAAAAAAAATCAAACTTTTAGCCATATTCCTCAAAGTGTTACTGAGTTTTAGAACGAAGCAATCCATACTACCTTAACACAAATACTTATATCCAATAAAAGGATTATTTACTTTGACCACCATGGTCATCTTATTCTGAAAAAAAAACACAGTATATAGAAGTATTTAATAATAATATATTATTCTAGATCCATTGGCTCTATGAAAAAGCGTTCAGATACTTTCTTTATAATTAGGCGACCTCAGAAATTTCCCACAGTTTGCGTGGCAAGAACAAGATTAGACAGAATTAGTCTTTGAACAATATCAAACCCAATTTTGCTCTTGAAGGTGCGTCTTGTTCTTGATCGATCAGATCAAAGCTGTATAGTAAGAGGCTCAACGAATCACAGCTGACCTACTGTGTCTGGAGATGATCTTAGACCACAATAATTTTATCTTATGGGAATGTCCAGCAAATTTGAAAGTCCAGGATAAATAGACCCTAGAGATAAAAAGCTATTCTCTAGAGGGTCTTCTCTAAGAATGGAAGAGTCATCTCAGTCTGTCTTCTAAGTCCACGGAAAGTGAAGGTTGTCCTTAGCACGTGATTAAATAGAGGGATGCCCGTGGTCTGAGTTTCATTGGCTACTCTTGGTTATGTAAAGCATAGGTATTGTGGTCACCAGGCAAAATGGCCGTGCATGAGCACAGAATGGCAGCTGGACCGAATGTATGGTGGAATGCTGGGGACTAGGTGTGTAGGATTAGTAGCCTGGTTTTCCATTGTCAGTGTGTCCAAGCCCAAATGAAAGGTCAGATTCTTACTGTTAGATGTTTGATCCCCCGTTGCTGGGTTCCTCTGCCACTGATGCAATAAGGCGAATCAAGCCGAATTTTTAAAAATCCAGATGTAATAAACAGGGCAATGCAAATCCGAGTACCCCAGGGGACTCTCAGGGAAACAGGGGACAGAACACCAAAGCAAGTGCATCTTTGGGGCAGGTCTTAAACAGCTGGTAGGCGTGGTCCTAGCATCTCGGTGGGAGGAGCTGCCAATGGTGTGAGAGGCTTTCTCAGGGGCGGAGTTTGCCCAAGGAGTTGCTCCAGGGAGCTGTTAGTTGGTGTGATGAGGGCGGGGTTTGGAATGCCTCTCCCACTCCCCCCAAACACCACTGGAGATCAATGATAAGGCTCTCTTTTGAACAATGGCCTTTATTTTGAGTAATTTCATGAGTGACCATTTAGCTTACCTAGACAGAAAGTGAAGGTCGGTGGTTGAGAACGCTGGCTCCTCTCCCAGAGGACTTGGGTTCAGTCTCCAGCATTCACATGATGACTCACAGTCTTTTCATAATTTTGGTTCCAGGGGGTCCAATGCCCTCTTCCGGCCTCCTCAAATACCAAGAATGAATGTGGTGCACAGGTGTGCATGTAGGCAAAATACCCATATACATAAAATAAAATTATCTCTTAAACTTTTTTTTTTTTTGAGAAAGAAGATTTGCAAGATTTGAAAATGGTACAAGGATACTATGGAAATAGAGGAATCCCTTAGTTCCCGGAGTCACTAGGATCCACAGCTGCACATACCTTTCCCCACTTCCTCTAGCACATTATCCTAAAGAACGAAAATAATATAGGAAGAAGACTGAGCCTGGGCATTTTATCCAAATGGAAGAATGAACACCAACTGAGAAAGACGGTTGAAATTATCGGGCATGACAGATCAAAACTTGATTGGACATTTAATTAATTTCTCTCCCCTATCTGCACTCATGACTGATTGAGAGCTTGGGAAGAAGCCGAGATGGGCTGCAACCAAAACACAGACAGTCGATCATATTTCATCTTCTGTACAAGTACTATTGTTACTGAGACTTTGAAGGTCAGCTACATCTGAAAGATCCCAGGTTTTCACTTCCGTGTCTTTGCTCAATGACTCAAAAGAAAAAAGTTAGAGACTGTAAATGTCAATCTCAGACACAAACAAACAAACAAACGGAAAAGGCACATTGAATAAAAATTGATAGTCTAAGACAAGTTAAACTTCTCAATAGCTCCTTATAATATATCTTTAAATGCAGAGAATCAGATATGTCTGCTGTACGAATTTCTCCCAGCAAGTTCCCCTTCTCTGAAAGGAATCCTTAGCACACAAAAGTGACCCCAACTCTATTGCCAATGTCTGCCCTCTAAATCCATGGCGAAACTTCTGCACCAGGCTCAATGGGGCCCAAATAGAGCCAATGTCTCTCTCTTGAGAATTTATAACATAAATATAGAAGCTGGCTTGCTGGAACTGTTGGAACAGAATGTATTCAGTGACATTGTAGAAGATGCAGGCATTTTACATTTGGTCCAGGAAGCTAGAAGCTGGCCAGCTTTTTTCTCCTTCCATAGACCTGTTTGGTCAACTCATGTTGTGTTCTTTGAAATGCCAGCACATATCTCAGCCAATTCCCTCCCTTATGCTAAAGTTGGCGAAAGTTTATTTCACTTGTTTTCTACTTAAAAGAGTGTTGCAATGCCAAAAACATGTGAACAAGAAATTCCTAGAAATTGCTGTAACATTCTAGACCTTCTACCACTTAGCCTAAGGAAAGAAAATAAAGCTAGGGGGAATGAATGCTCACTTAGTCTTTGTTTATGTGCTAAGACGGATGGGTCGCTGAGCCTGATAATGGTTGCAAATTTTCAAGATTCCCATCAGAAATTTCTAGAAGATGAAATGAATACCAGAATGCCACTACCTTGGAGCCAAAGGCTGCCATGTTACAGAACGTTGCCTCACAGGGGTTGCATATCAGAATCCTACATAGCAGATGTTTACATTAAAATTCATAACAGTGGCAGAATTACAGTTAAGAAGTAGCGGTGAAATAATGTTATGGATGGGGACCACCACTTTTTGAGGAATTGTATTAAAGGGTTACAGCATTAGAAAGGTTGAGAATCACTATTATAGAATGAAATGTTCTAGGATGTAGTTCATAGGATAATTTCCCCAAAGATGCCCAAGGCTGCCTTGCTCCTCTGACTTGGTTAGTGTTATAAAATATGCAGCAGGTTAGATGGATGGCAACAGAAAACTGACTTAAAACTCATGACAACAGACAAAAGAGCCGAATGTCACATCACTGAAGGATTCAGGCAGACTCAATCTACTACAAAAAAAAAATCTAGATTGATCAACAGGAAGGTCATAAACGAAAATGGCCATAAAGCAGAAAGTTTGGGACTATTGAAGGCAGCTGAATGAACATATTAATTTCTGAAACAAAATCTTGTGAAGGTTTTCAACTAAACTGCTGATCTTACTGACTCTACCAATAAACTAAGTTCATGAAATGGTCTAAGCTTTTAAAAGAACTATTCATGTTATAAATAAAGCATAAACTGAGGCTTATGTCTACGAAAAGACCACCTTGCAATGTTTTGTATAACCATGAGATGATATAAGTTTTAGTAATACTGCATATACTACATAGTATAATACAACTATTATGTATGTGATATTTAATATGATATAGTACTACATATATCTGTGTAATAAAAGAATGAATATAAAATAGACTGTTTTAGGGGATAAAAACTTACCCGAATGGTTCAAGGGTTTGTTCGTGTCTGAAGGGCAGAAGAAGGGGACTCTAACAATACCATTATCACTTGCCCACATTAAGGATGCATTGACTCCCCTCTAGCCCATTACAAACTGCTGTGCTCACCATTTATAGACTTTTTTGTTTTGCTTATTGAGAAAAATACTTGAATCTTTTAATATTAAGGAAGGATTTTCAAAAAAAAAGTGTGTATGTGAGAACTGACTTAAATTAAAAAAAAAAACTATCTGTGGTCTAGCTACCAGATGATGG
The DNA here is from genome assembly GCF_982192425.1 of Myodes glareolus. Taxonomy (NCBI): domain Eukaryota; kingdom Metazoa; phylum Chordata; class Mammalia; order Rodentia; family Cricetidae; genus Myodes; species Myodes glareolus. The sequence continues at coordinate 40,800,995 of NC_142043.1, forward strand.
AGAGAGCTGTTTTCGCCGGCTATTTATTAGTATTCGGAGAGGGTAAACACTAATGAGGGTGAGGAACTAGGTGGAACAGGGGAGAGGCTTTGGGGTAATGGCATGAAATTAAGAAAAGGGAAATTTAGGTTGATTACCAATTACCAATTGAAAATCTTCTTAATGCCGAGGTCTATTAGACTGTAGGGTAATCTTGCGAGGGAAGTGGTGGGACTCCCATTGCTTGGATGTTTAAAATTAGAGTGGACAGAGCACCATCAAGGGCACCCCGTGGCGAGCCATCTACCCTGTTGTGTGAACAAGTGAGTTCACCTTGGTTGCCTTTATAGGCTCAAACTTCCATTCAAACTGGGGATAGGAGAGGGAAAAAGAAAAGGCATGCAGGTCTGCTCCACATAGCTCAGGATTTGCCCAGATGATCATGGGATCATCTGGAAATATTTCTTCTGCTTCTCATCTGGGGCAGACTCTGAACACTTTGATGAAAGCTCCAAAGAGACAGTTTTGTTGGCAAGAAACACCTTCCCAAGATATATGTTTTCCACCTGGATGCCGACATCTTTCTGAGATTTGTAGAAACCAATATCTTGTGTCAGGCAGCACTCTGCTTTCCAGTACAGTAGAAATTAAAGCAACCAGGCAAGTGACATTTTAATAACATGGCTATTGGGGCATGGTGGGTGTGCATAGTCTCTCTTTCCTAAAAGGCAAACAGATGGAAGGAATGGACGATGAGAAAGAAAGCTAGAAGGAGAAGGGGAACAGATTTGATCAGCAACTGATAAGCATTCTGCCGTGTGCCAGTAGCCAAACAAAGTAGACATGCGTAAAAATGTGAAATACGGTCATTTCTCTTTGTCTGTGGTAGCTCATCTTGTCACCTAAGGGAGGATTTCAGAGAAAAAGGTCTTTTACTTAATGTCTATGTAAGGTAGCATGTCAGTGCAGAGTTGGTTTTATCTGCTGCTGTTAACCATAGGGATTCTGCCACTCATTATAAAATAAAAATACGTATTATGTGTAGGTGATATTGGTCTCTTTTTGGAATGTTCTGGGTTAAATAAACATAACTCAGATTAATGAAAACCCAAAGACATACAGTGGACATAACACATCTTGTGATAGTGTGTCTCTATTCAGAATCACTCATTGAAATTTAGGTACCACTGTGGCGGCAGTGGGACCTTCGAGAGGTGACTGGGTCTATGAGCGGGACTGAGTTCCTGCCCTCATGAGATTGGATGAGCCTCTGTGTTCCCACATGTTTCTGCATTGTCTTTCCTGCACACCTATTTGTCCTCCCTCCAATTCCCTTCATGCACTGAAGCAGCAAAGGCCCTGGCCACTAATATACACTTGGACTTCCCATCCTCCTGATGAGACATCGGTAAACCTTTCTATGCAAGTTACCATCTTGGCTTTTCTCTTAGAACAAGAGAAAATGGACAGTGGGCAAAGATTCACTTCTAGGCTACTTGTTGAATGGAGGGGAGAGTGAGGGCCAGTGATGGGTGATAATTAGACAATCAGTTTCTGGGGTACTTGTTTATGGAAGTAACACAGAAGAGTGTGAAACGTTGTGTGGGTGCAGCAGAGGTCCTGTTCTGAACATCTGTAGCGAGCAGGTCATGTCTTCACTATGATGATGACATCAGGTCTTCTTTGTCCCTGTATATTTTCTACCTTTCTCATGGTAGGGGACTGTAACCATCATCCCTGGACTTCAGAGGCAGGAATTAGAGGCAAAAGGAGTTCAGCACTAGGCTGTGCTCAGTCTCTCTTCTGATGTGTGTGTGTGTGTGTGTGTGTGTGTGTGTGTGTGTCTAGGTGTATGTAAGTCTCTTTGTGTACTTATGCTTGTGTATACCTTTGAATGTGTATATGTAGATCTGAGTGTGTCTCAGTGTGTGTGTATGAGTATGTGTGAATCTGTGTCTGAATGTGTGTGCCTGTGTGTGTGTATATATATGTATGTGTGTGTATCTGTGTATCTGTCTCTGAGTGTGTACCTATCCATGTGTGTGTGCGTATCTGACTCTGAATGTGTTTGTGTGTGTGTATATATATATAAATACATACATACATAAATATATGTGTGTGTGTTTATGAATGTCTATGTATAGTTGAGTGTATGTGCTTCTCTTTGAGTATGTGGGTATATTTCTCTGTGTATATATGTGTTTGTATAAATTTCTGTGTGTATGCCTGAGTGTGCATATGTAGCTGTATGTCTCTGAGTGTGGGTAAACTTATCTGTATGTCTCTAAGTGTGTGTGTGTGTGTGTGTGTGTGTGTGTACACATATCTATATGTGTGTTGTCTAAGTGTGTGTATGCATCTGAATATGTGTATGCATATCCAAGTATGCATCTCTGAATGTGTGTATGTGTGTTTGTGTAGCTGAAAGAGATTAGAACACTGTGTCTTGGGCATCTCGTGTTCTCATGTGTTATTCTCAATTCCCTCTTTTTTTTTTTCTTTGACAAACGCTTTGTGTGTCTGAGTTTAACATTCTTCATAATGCCACATTTCTGTATTCTGACTAAGGCAGTAAAAATATTCCTCCCAAACCAATTCCACACATGAAATTAATAATTTCTAGAAAAGGCTGACTCTTTTCTCTCCTTATGTGATGAACAATTCTTGAAGAACACAAGGATGTGTGGATTTAACACCAGACTACATGCAGCAATCCCTTGCCCTTCCCTCTTTCCTGATACCTAGGATTAAATTCAAGGCCTTGCACGGGTCAGGCAGGTTGTACTTCTAATGAGCTACAGCCCCAAGCCAGCATTCATGCAACCTTGTCTCAGAATTTACTGATTGAGAGACTGTTCACATGCTGTTGCTTGGGAGCTAAACTGATCAGCAGTGAGCAGTGTCCTGAATATAGGCTGTCCCCAACACCCAAAGAACTGACCAGGCCACATCCAGAATGCATGTAGACTTGCAGCACATTTTCTACCTCACAGGCCCGGGATTAAAATCAAAGGGACCAGGCTGGCCAAAGGGCAGCTCTCCAATGAGTTGCACTGTCTCCACAGGGAAGTCAGGGAACCGCCTTCCTGAATATGAATGCATTTGGTCAAGAATCTGTTCTTCTAGGTGCTTGTTCACAGTCTGAGAAACCCTCCAGACACCAGTCAGAGAACCCCAAAGTCAAATGCCAGGTATTGGGCACTGACTGCTTGCTGTTCATCTGAAATACAAGCCAAAGGTTTCTCTGCTGAATGAGCAGTGCCTCGGAGAACTTTCATTCAGATTTACTCAGAAAAACATGGCAAAAAAAAAAATCTGGTAATTTTTGCTTTTTGTTTCTTACATTTAGATTAAGGGGATAATTCTCCCCTTAAACCTGAACATTGAAACTTATGTCTACAATGATAATGATAGTACTTTCTATGTAAATATAATTTCAAATACCTTCATGTATTTGATCATTTAAGAAACACTTAATTTTGCATTACCAAAAGACGAGTTAACTCCATGACAGCTTAGTTTTATTACCTAATTGGTGAAAGGTAACTTGAGTTGAAGCTATGAAACAATAAAATTCATAATAGCCTTGATCATAATAAGAGACTTTTGGCAACTATGGCCACTTAACATTATTTCTGTCATATGTGAAAGTGGGCTTTCAAATGCAAGTAGAATGTTCATATTCCACAAAAAAATTATGACAGCATCCTTGGAATCAGAGTTGATATACTTTCCCTGCAGCTCTGTTTTGGTACCTGGAGCCATGCCTGGTATTTGTTTGGGGGACATGATTGATGTGACAAAGGGTTCTTCGCATCCTAACTTCTCCCATTGATCCCCTGATGCCTTCTACAAATCCTCCTGGCTGTAGCTGGTATGAGTTTGAACTTGTTCTGGGACCAATGCCTAAAGTTAACTACTAAAGCTTTAAAAGATGACAGTGTAAGTTCAGGCGCAGATTAAGAGGTCTCTAAAGGTTCCAGAAGCTTTCTTTGCTCTTCATTGGTGACTATGAAGTGGTACACAGTGCCCAGAAAACAGCCGTTCATGAAGGATGAGCCCAAGGTCTTTACAAAGGGAACTTCATCTGACAAAGGCAGGGTACCTACATCTGTGTTCTTAGGTACTGCGTCTGGGGACAGAACTCTGCTCCAGTTTGGAGCCTCGGGACCCTGCATGAAAGCTCGGCAAAGTCTCAGGGCTGACTCCAGAGTGTTCTTATTCCTTGTGTGCCTAGTCCCCAATGCACAGGCCAGGTGTGGGCACTACTGTTTCCTAAATGCGGAAAGGAAAAGGTGTCTGTCATTTCCAAAGGTCCTGAGCCACTAAGAAGCAGGCACGGGAGTGAAACAAATTATCTAACTGGTATCAAAGTATCAAGCAATATGATCCACCCTCTACTTTTGACTAATGAGGCAGGATTTGAAATAATATTTCAAAACCAAAGGATCGAGAAGCTGAGGTATGTTGAAGGTCAGAAACTCTGCCTTATTCAAGTTTCATATTGCTTCCCTATTCTTTCCCGACCAGATGAACACGTGGAAGTCTAGAAAATCCATTCTGCAAATGAAACCCAAAAAGATTGTATACTTTGATGACATCCCCCATAAAAAATGAGAAAGTTCTTATTTTTATATTTTTAAATCAGTCTCCCAACTTTAAAACATACCTTCAGTTAGGATCAGCAGTGAAGTCTAAGGCCCAGTTTGAAATAAAATCATGGGATCCCTGGTGGACTCGTTAGTTGATGGTTTGCTTTTTGCTTTTTAGGTTATTTTATTGTTATTGTTATTTTTCAACTTGACTCAAAGCTAGGATCGTGTGGAAAGAGAGAGCCTCAGTTGAGAAAATTACTCCATCAGTTGAACCTGTGGACAAGGGTACTGGCTGGCTTGGGGTGTTTAACTGTCATAAACTAGAGTCATCAGAGAGGAGGGAGCCTCAGTGGAGGAAAAGCCTCCATGAGATCCAGCTGTATGGCATTTTCTCAATTAGTGATCAATAGGGGAGAGCCCAGTACATGGTGGGTGGTGCCATGCCTGGGCTGCTTACCCTGTGTTCTATAAGAAGGTAGGTGCAGCAAGTCAAGGGAAGCAAGCCAGTAAGCGGCTCTCCTCCATGGCCTCTGTATCAGTTCCTGTTTCCAGGTTCCTGCCCTATTCAAATTCCTGTCCTGACTTCCTTCCGTGATGAACAGTGGCTTGGAAGTGTAAGTCAAACAAACCCGTTCTTCCCCAACTTGCCTTTTGGTCGTGGTGTTTCATCCCAACAAGTCTGTAGGGCACTTTCTTGATTGATACATTACGAGGGTCCAGCCCACTGGGAGTGGTACCACCCCTGGGCAGGTGGTCCTGAATTGTGGAAGAAAGCCAGGTGAGCCAGCCATGAGGAGCAAGTCAGAAAGCAGCGGTCCATGTCATCTTCAGTTCCTCACACCAACGTCCTGACTGCCTTGAGTCCCTGCCTTGAATTCCCTCAGTAATGAGGTATGATCTGGGAGTTGAAAGATGAAATAAACTCCTCTCTAAGTGACTTTTGGTTGGTGTGTTTTATTGAAGCAGTAGAAACCAAACTAGGTCACTTTGTTCCACAAAGAAGAAAGAGCTTAAGACCTAACAGCAGGGTATTAAGCCAAGCATGGGTCTGTCAGTACATAGGCCCCAACTCAGAAAGTGGCCTTTGCTGGCATTGTTTTTCTTATTCATTGCCTGGTTCTGCTTCAGTCACCTGATTTCAACTGGATACATAGGAATCCTAGCCTCCAGAGCTAGTCATAAATACAGCAGACTGATTTCTTAGTAGGGTCCGGGTCTTCCATAGAAGTTTAGCCAGAATCTGACAGACTTTCTGTTAAGGGCAGGGAAGGGTGCCTGGGTACACTCATCAGCACAGAGCCTGAGTTCTTCTGAAAATGTCCCCCTTAGTCCAAGCCTTGGGGAGCTGATTTTGAAAGCAGCATCTTCAGTTATGCTGCTATTGGAGAGTCCAGAATATTTTCTCCTAAAGAAATACCCAAAGTCTGTAATGCCTTCACATTTGGACATTTATCATTTACACTCGGTATGAGGGACAGTTATTGGGCTTCAATCATCGTATGATTCTCCTTAATAAATCCCAAAGGCAGCTAAGGGAACTTGAACCTTCTCTAATCACAGATCCTACATGTCCCTGCTACTGTTCAGGCATAGGCAGAAGTCATGTCACCAAAAGAACACAACGACATTGCTTGGCAAGTGCATCCTCTTGGAACTATGACGTCATTGGACAAGGAGACCCAGGCGAAGCAATCTACTAGGAAACATGTAGGAAGAGCCTGTCAGGGCCATACTGTGAAATGCAAATTCGGGTGATGGTACTCAGGTTACAAGTGGCAGGTGCATTATCCCAGGCCTTCTGGAGTGGATCAGAAAAAGAAAACCAAAACAAAACAACACTCCCTACACACAGTTGAGCAGAGAAACAATTTAGACCTCCTAGATTCTAAGGCCAAAAGCAGCAAGAGATAAGGTGAACATACGGATGTCTTAGGGTTTTCTGCGGAAGAGGCATCATTAACAAATACCAACATCTTATGTTCTTATGGAGTGCCTTTAAGCTATTCAAAATATAGTCATGGGAGCTAAATGGCCCTGGCAGTTAGGTTGGTGTGCCCCTGTTTCCACACAGAGTCATCCCGTCATTCAATAACATTTGCCATTGCCATTTTGTCAATAAAGTAAGGAAAGCATTGGTTTCCAGCATCCTGGATTTTTGTCGAGCCAAGCAACGCCCGTGGTACATGAAACGCATGTCAAGGGATCTGACGTCAATGGAAATCATCGCAGCTTCATCATGTGCACAACAGGTGCACAAAATAGACGTTCAAAGTGCTTTCTATTATTTGGCTTTTTTGGAATCAAATCAGAATCAAGAACAATAGTGGCCATTTCCGATAAATTTACTTCTGCGCATTCTTGCAGAGTGAGCAGCTGGAAATGAGGGAAGCAGGGAAACTGGGGCTGCTAGCTGCTTAGAAGGTGGAGGCAAGTCCTTCTGTACTATGTATACAGCATACGCCGTTTGTAAAATTCTGCCTTTCATGTGCGACGATAAAACTAGTTTTCTTTCCAGGATTGCATGATTCATTAATACCACACTTTAATAATTAAAGAACACAACTCTGGAGGCAAGAAGTAGCCAAGATAAAAAGTTTGCAGATATTCCATTATTTTTTTCTCAGACAAGTCCTACTGAAGAGTCCGTGGAGATGCGGTTTAATGATTTAAGTTCTAAAATGGGCTGTTTAATAAAATATTGGGTGTTTGTGTAGTTTTCTCTCCCAGGCAGCCTCTCTTAGGTCATCAGGCGCTGTGTTGCTAATGGCAGGAGGTGGGTGATGGGCAGTCCTCCCTTGTCCATCATTCTGTCCTCTCTATGACCATTCTGGTACCTCACCGTGTCTGTTTGTAATTTTTAAAGTTGGGCAGGGAGAGGTTTGTTGCCCTCTCAGTCCTGTTTGTTAGCACACTTTTTTTTTATTAGACATCATCCCAAGTAGGAAGAGGGAGGGAGGCAGGTCCTAGTTAAAGGGGCTCTATAATTGGGTGTAGTGGGATTAAGCTGTTGTCGGAGTACCCTCCTCGTGGATGCCCCATAAAGAACTCATGGCAAAGCATTAATGAGTTCTGAGGCGGAGGAGGAGGGAGGCAGAGCCCTGTTTGCATTGCTGTAGCTCTACGTAGACACAAATTGTTTAGCAGACACTGAAAGGCGCATCGGGCTTCAGACACATAAGCAGTCATTGTCCTTTATAATCATCCTATGCTCCTTCAAGCAGAGAGTTTTTCTCACATTTCAACAGTCATATTCAGTTTTGCTCCACCTTCAAGGCTCGACATCTCTCCAAGTTTTAGATCTCACACAGAGACAAATATGCATTTATGGAAAAACTAGCCTCTTCTTTGTTTTTTCTTTCTTTTTTGTTTTGTTGTTGTTGTTGTTTTAAAGCAAGATATCTGAACGCCAATGCCCCCAGGTGATGGGAAAAGGGAATAAAGTCGAAGAACCCTGTTTTTAGGCATAAAAATGACAAAGCTGTTAAAAAGTAAATTAAATGCAAAAATTCTAATGTGCTTTTATGTTCGAGTTGGGAAGAAACCCCAGGTCCCTCTGCTGAGGTCCAGGCTGCTGCTGCTGCTGCAGGTGGAGACAGAAAGGAAAGCGAAACTGTGTGGAGCATTGCACATGGCCTGATAACGGGCTGGACTGGAACGGGACATGTGACCGGCAACTCTGGTGTGAGCCTGTATCTGTATCTGATGCATTGCTCTGCATTTAAACGGTGTCAAACTAGGCTCAGCCAATCCTCTCTTTCCTGGGTCCCTTTCTAATGTTCCCAGCTTTTATACTGTGAAGCGGGATGTTTTCTCCCCTCTTAATTGCAGCAGGGCTCTTCTGACAAAAGGGAAGTGATGCTGTCAGTGAGGGCCACTTCTGGGCTGTCAGTTACCCTACTCTGATCATTTCTTCGTGTAAAGTGAGACTCCTATCTCATTTCGCTGGACTTTAGTATCATTTAACTCGCCTTAACAAAACCTTCCCTTCCCGAGTCCATCCGGATTCCCAGGCTTCTTTATATTAAACAAGTACGTGGTGCTAGACGTCCTGTCCGACGGTAAGGTTTTAAATACGATTCTTTCTCAAGTGACAGATTCACAAACTATTTCAGTCCCCCAGCAGGCTGTGTGTCCCCACAGTCGGCCCTATACTGCCTCTGTGGAAATCGGTCCAGCTTTTGTAACCTGGAATAGGCAAGCTAGGAAGGGTGCAGGCCTGGAAGCTGAGCTGCTGCTCCCTTGATGTAACCAGAGGAAGGATCTGTGTGTGCAGGAGATTCATTTCCAAGGCAGCCCTGGTGAACGCACTTTCTTCTGTGTTTGATCCATCTTTCCCCCTTTATAAAATGGGCTTCTGTCCTCATGCATAAACCACTAGGCAGAGAAATGAGAAGTCTTTTGCATGAAAAACTAAATCTGAAGGTATGTAAAGCACTTGTCGTAAGAAGTAATTTTTCACTTTCTTTCCATTCGCTTTTTTTATTGCTTTCCAGAATGAACCTCAGAAGCCAAAGAAACTTTGAAAAAAAAAAAAACTAAGAAAGAAAGAAAAAAAAAGAAAAAAGAAAAAGAAAAAAACCTCACGGCTTTCAGCCCAGCCCCAGCTAGACCGACAAGGGAGGGTTCTAACGAGACAGTTGCTCGCTGCCGGCAACAGTTCCCACTTTTGTTTCCTGTGGAAATCAACACGGGGCAAATTGAAAGAGTGATTATTTGAAGGCTCCACAGTCTTCCCTTACCCAGCGTCTCCTGGATTTTCATGGAAACCGGGAGCAGGGAACGCAGGGGAGACATCAGGCTTGACAGTTTCGGCTGCGCTCCTTGGCAGCAAGCTCAAAGTTTGAGCTTTTCAAACAAGCTGCGGGCCGAAAGCTCTGTGCGGTCTGCTTTTGAAACAAAAACGTTAGTTGAGCATCGACTTCACCTTTACCTGTCCCTTTTTGACTTCCTTTTGCTGGGTGATTATTTTAGGGAGAAAAAAAATACCACAGCGGTTCCCATGGGTGGTTATGTGGGGAAATTCAAACTTTGTTCTGTAAATTAACCCTTGAACAATGGATTCCCTCCAAGCACAGCACTAGGCTTATCCAGCCTGAGATTTAGTCCGGTCCTTTTATAAGTCTATTGTTTCTTTTCTTACGGACTTTCTAAAAATAAACCCTGCTCTTTATGAGACTGGGGTGGGGGTGGGGGCTGGAATGCATTAGATACGATTTGCTCAAAAAAAAAAAATCACAAATTAGTGGTCAAATACTGAAATTGAAAACTAGCATTGTCCTTCCATGGATTAAACTTGTTCTGTGTTGCATAGCTAGTGTAGTTCTGTAGAAAATAAACCCTTTTAAATCACCATATTTAAATGTTCAGAATAATATGTTTTCGGACTTTGATTGCCCAGTGCAAGACGATATTTTAACTCAGGATGTTGTCGTTTCATGCAAATACATTTAAAAAGACCAGACTACAGAATACAGCATTAAGCGAGGAAAGGGGATAGTTCTCAGTGTAGTCGGAAGGTAACTTCATGACGTCTTTAGTACCCGTCATTACTCTGTCCTCACCTCATGTCCGGTCTTGCATGTCAGTGAATGCTCTCCACAGTGCTTTGAGGTGCCTACTCCCATCCTTATTCTGTTAGATGGAAAAACTGAAGCCGGGCTCGGCACTACTCAGACACTATTGGATAAAAGGGAATGCAAACTTAGGGAGTTCCAACTCAAAGCTTGTGTCCCTACAAACCACTTCTTTCTAGATCCTTATTTACTCACTCCTGGGCGACAGGAGGGTGGCAAACTGCAAACTGTCATTCATTTCTTGATTGTCATTGTAGGCAAAAAAGAAGGCCCCAAACTGCCAAATGGATGCAGTGGTCGGCACAGTGGATGCTCTAATTGTGATGTGGCAAGAGAATTAGGAGGACTGAGTACTGCTCACAAAAACAGATCCAAAGAAGCAGGGCTTTGATCTGCCTTCCCTGCGCCTTGGCATCAGTGGCTGAGAGAGGGCGAGAGAGAGAGAGAGAGAGAGAGAGAGAGAGAGAGAGGAAGAGGGAGAGGGAGAGAAAGAGAGAAACTTTTCAAAGGATGAATCTAATATTTCTTAAAATTCAAATTTAGTTTATGAGTTGTGCCAATCATGACAATATACACAAAATATATGTACATATGTATATATACATGCACACACACACACATAATGGGTTGATGAATTATACCTTGTGAATACACAGAACAAAGAGATGCCTTATTTCCTCGATTGGATTCGGTAGTGCTAGATTTTGCCCCCACTCCTTGGAATAGCACACAATTATATATATATATATGTGTGTGTGTGTGTGTGTGTGTGTGTGTGTGTGTGTATGTATGTATGTATATGTGTGTGTATTTACACAGTTATATCTTATTCATGAAAAATTTGTCCCCAAATCTCCAACAAATGGTTCAAAGTATGTTTGGAGTCAAACCTTACACTTCGTGTTTTTTTTTTTCCTATGCTTATACATCTATAATATCCAATATTTCCAGTTAGACACAGTATGAAGTTAACAAGGGCTTCCATGACTCCTTTGTTGTTTGATGTCATTATTAATTGATAAAAATGATTACATAGCAAGAATACACAAACACTGTGATTCAAATATGATGACACATAGGTACTAAGCAACTAGTGGGTTGATGAGGTATACCCTGTGGATACACAGGACAAAAGGATGGTTTATGTTCCTGGACACGATTGGGTGGTGCTAGATTTTGCCCCGCTTCTTGAAATGGCACACAGTTAAAAATGTATACGTTAGTTCAGGAGTTTCCCATTTACAATTTTAGAATGTGGTTGCTCCCTGGGAACCAAAAATAAAAGGAGCAAAAGCTCAGGGAAACAGTGATGACGTCTCCGTAAGCATGTCATGTAGCTGACAGTGTCTGCGCTGCAGAGGCTGTGCTGAGGACAGCACTTTAGCTTGGCAACCACTGCTTTCTCGTGGTATGAGTGAGGGTAAGCTCAGACCCCCTGAAGCTAAGGTCTCAAAATTAGGCAACAACGACGAGACTCCAGTTTATTCAAGTTCATAGTACAATGAGAAGCACTGTGGACATGTTTGTTGAGTGGAAATACACACACACACACACACACACACACACACATGCCTATATCAGTATAATGACAGCTATGCTCACAATGATCTATGATTGTAACACGAGGGGCCGGCTTGTTGGGGTTTCTGTCCTGCCCAATACCCCACAACCAGCAATTCCCAAAGAAAATAGCACAGAGTCTACATTAGGTTATAAACTGATTGGCCCATTAGGTCAGGCTTCTTGTTAACTCTTATAACTTATATTAACCCATTATTCTCATCTATGTTAGCCATAATGGCTCCGTACCTTTCTCAGCTGGGCAAGTTACATGCTGCCTCTTCGGTGATCTGCGCAGGAGTGTCAGAGGAACTTCCTTGCTTCCCAGAATTCTCCTGTTCTCATTGCATCACCTCTACTTCCTGTCTGGTTTTCCCGCCTATACTGCCTGCCTGGCCAATCAGCGTTTTATTAAAATATGATTGACAGACAATTCTCCCGCATCATATGATGTCTGCTGTGCTTTCTGTATGAGTCCAATAAAGCAGATCTGGTTTCTCATACTTAACATGGTGATAATCTCAGTCCACCTGAACCTAAAGGCCACATTCTTCCCACGAAGGGCAACACCTTTCTTTAGATGTGTTAATGAATTTTCTTTCCTGCACATAGCTTGAAGATATTCATCACATATTGGTGATATTAACTGTTACTGGTGAGAGATGAGCATCTAGGTACACATACGCAAATGATCTTGTGCAGTCACACATGCACGCAACACACACATACACACGCACAAGCACAGGAGCTCCATTTAAAGCAGCTCCGTCTGAGCTGAGAAACCAAATAAGGAAAGAAGCGATAGACTTGTCAATGAACACCTAGGAAGAATAGATATCAAAAGGTATCTAAAGTTAAAATTAGATCTCTACCTCATAGTGTCGCAAGAATATCCGGCAGACAGAAGTGTCTTAAATATGAAAATCAAGGCAGATGCTTAAGAAGAGAGTGTGGCTCCCCCAAGAGCTTCTAAGAGTTTCTTGAGAGCTGACCACAGAGAAGACAGCACTGAGGCACCTTCTCCATGAAAAGAAATACCACTTCTCTTTCCTGGCCACCCAGTGTCTTGGCTCAGCCTCCTGTGGCACCATGATGACCTCTCATGTCTCTTCTCTCAAAGTTTGTCTGTCTGTCTTCCTGCTCCCCTAATGCTTCCCTGGACTTGTTTAGTTTTGTCTGCCTGGTAACTTTATGGGGCAACTGTTCTTCGGTGATACTGCTCAGAGATAGACATTCAGAATATTATCCTCAGAATTAAAGTTCTAATGACCACTGACTACCTATATTTGGACGTAATTACTGGTGGTTTAAGTATGTTCTCCCAGCCTCTTAACATATTATTCAATTGACCTCTTTATTTTGGCGTACCAGAAGAACTTCCATGCTATAGTTCAGCTGTATGCTTGGAAAGAGTTTCAGGAGGAAGAGAGAATTGGCACAGTATTTAAGAGAACTTGCTGTTGTTGGAGAGGACTGGGGTTGGGTTCCCAGCAATCACACAGTGGCTTACACACCCCTCTCACTCCTGTTCTGGAGAACCTGATTCTTCCACTCCACAGACTCCTGCATGCATGGGGAATACACAAACAAATGTATGCATAAAAATAACAAATTAATCTTTAAAAAACTTTAAAATATTCAAGAAATTTCACCAGTGCCTTCCTGTATCTAGGCACAGGGGTCAGTCCTGCTAGTGACCTTCATACAAAAACCAGGATTCTCAGCATCCCGTCAGACCCCAACCAAAATCTTATTTCAGAGGATATGACGCAAACGTCAAAGACCAAGGTAGCCTTCTATCTTAGAATTCCATTTCTATATACAAAGATATATTTGGGGTGGGTTTTCTTGGTATGTATATAAAAATATACTTATCAATTTCTAGATACTTTGTCTCTAGTATCAGCTGATTGTATCCACCACTGAAAGGTTACAAAGTAGGACATTGGAGAAATGTGTATCCCTCTGTCCTGCTCTAGGCCTCCCACACAGTCTACCCTCACAGGAGTCCTGCTGCTGCTGCTGCTGCTGCTGCTAATGAGGAGGAGAAGGAGGAGGAGGAAGAGGAGGAGGAGGAAGAGAAGGAGGAGTAGGAAAAGGAGAAGGAGGATGATGCCCTTGTTCTTTTCACCCCAAGACCACTTGCTGCCCCAACAATTCAGAACAGTTCCTGGGACATAGATTATTTTAATGTTTGTTTTAAAAAAAAAAGGTTAAATCAACAGCAATACCACAGCACAAATCAACCAAATATCATGAAAAAAAAGTGCACGTGCACACACACATTAATGCAAGCAAAGCTATTCCTCATCGGAAAGCTAGCATGGATATTTTTGAAGGGTAATAAACCAATATGTTTGTTTTGCTAACAATGAAAGTACAACCAACATCCATGAGCAGGGATGTGTTCTGGGGTTTACGTGTTGAGGAGAGAGAAAAACCCAGTTTAGAGGAACAGGGTAGTGTTAGAGAAAAGAATTTGTTCAGAAGAGAGCATTTTCAGACTTGAGAAGACAAACAAGCCTGACTCTCATCAGTAGAGCAAGAATTTGAACCTAAAAAATGATATTGTCAGCATATTGGCTCTAGGCATGACTTGATATAACAAGACATTGGTGATGCACAGATCTGCGTGAGAATCATCCCTACCATTGCATGGTCTGAGAGCTTACTACTTCTTACTCCCAGGTAGTGTCTCATTGCACGATCAGACAACAATTTGTTCGTGGAAGCAGTGGGTGAATATTCAGGCTGTTTCCAGTTGGGGGCTACCAGGGATAAACCTGGATGGATTTGGATGTAAAAGCTTTTGTACATGCATATGTTTCTACTGTTCTTTTATACATAAATTCCAACCAGTAAGTTTGTATCAGAAGATAGATGCTGATTGCTTCTTTGAAGAAAGCTGACAATGATCGTCCGAGTAACTGTGTGAGGTCACCGTTCTGTCAGCCAAAGGGGAGTCCTAGCTGACATTTTCATGGGTCATTTTAACTGTAGCCACCTTCATGAACACAGAGGTCCTGCTTTTTGGTAGCTGGTTCTTGAATGAAGGCCTTTGCATGAAAAGGTCTGTGAGAAACACATTTTAAAGTGCTTGAGTTTCTAGGTGTAAATGAGAATTAATATTTTAAAAACTATTTTGGAATACAAGTCTTTTTTCTAATATATACTTCAGAGATATTTTCATACACTTCAGAGATATTTTCTGCCAATTCTGAGAGTTTATCCCTACTCAGTATGGCTTTAAGGGGCAGAAGTTTTTTCATTTTGATGAACTCTAAGTTCGTAGTTTCATTGTTGTAGCTAAGATATCTAATTGCTCCAACACTATTTTATAAATGTTTCATTGCTTTGATGCATCTGGAAAGTAACAAGTATCCCATCATGGGACATCTACTAATAACATGTCAATAAAGAAAACCCAAAAATTACTACAAAAAAATTTCTGAAACTGCATTTTAACCTTTGAAAAGCTTGAGAACACTGTAGATTCAGACCAGATTATGAGAAATTACATAAAACAGTAGCAAAAATATTCACCCAGTTTTTTTCAATGTAGCATTTCAGATCAGTATTACACAACAGTTGTCAAGATGTGGGCTGTGACCCATTTGTGGGTCAAACGACCCTTTCCCAGAGGTCACATTTCAGATATCAGATGTTTACATTACAATTGGTAGCAGTAGTAAAATTACAGTTATGAAGAACTAATTTTATGATTGTAGGTCACCACAACATTATGAACTGTACTAAAGGTTCCTAGTATTAGGAAGGTTGAGAACCACTGGTCTGGTATGCAGAAACCATACATTGAAGCAACTGGTCAAACTTTTTCAGATTTTTTAAGATCGTGAACACTCATTTACAGATGTTCTACACAATTTAACCACAAGTGTTGAGTCACATGCTGTGGCCGCTCAAGGAGAGAACAGCTCACTTTGATAGTTACTGGGGCAACTTTGCCAGTCACACCACTATTCTGTTCCCTAATGCAATGGTTTTGGCCATTTCATTCTCAAAAATGTTCTAAAAACGGAATCATAAATTAGATAACCCTTCTGAGATTGGATTTTTTTTCCCATTCAAATCCATTCACATTGCTGCAGGTAACAACAGCTTGTTCTTTTTTGCTACCAAATGGAATTTTCTAGGATGGATGTACCGCAATTCATTAAGCCACAACCCTGTCAAAGGACAGACAGGTTGTCTCCAGTTTGCAGCTCCAACGAATAAAACTGCTGCAGCATTTTAGGCGCAAGTTTTTTGTGCTTTGGTTTTTGTTTTCTGTACACATAATATTTTTTTTTGTTCAAATGTCTAAACGCACAAGCCGGAACATATAACTCTACATGGTTAGGCTTACCCTTACTACGGGCAGACACCTTCCTTTCATTCATGTTCCTACCAGCATGGGATGGATCTATTTCTTTTGCGCCTTCCCTGGTATTTGGTGAAACTGCTGGTTTTGATTTGAGACATTCCTCCAGGTGTGTGGAATTACATCCTCCTGGCTTACATCTGGGCCTCCCGAATGACTGGCGCTACCAAGCAGCTCCTCCAGCCTTTCTGCCGTCTGCATCCTCTTCACTGAACTGTTTCTCCCTTTATTTCCATTCATTTATTTATTTATCTTAACAATTTCCCAATTACATTGTCTGCAAATGTTACAAACCTGGTCTGGATCTCATCCTCGTGTCTTCCCAATGGTGTTTCTTTGCCCACTGTGAGTTTTGTTTCTGAGGTAATCTAATTTACATTGTGGCTCTGACGGTGTCCAAGAACTCTTCTGAGCCTCAGATGTGGAAGGTTTTCCTTGTATCTTGTTTAAGCTCATGGCTCTCTTTGACTGGATTTTCATGTAAGGTCAAAAACGTGGGTATAGGTTCTATCATTTTGCACACCACTTCATCAGCATTTTATAAAATGTCAATCTTTCCCCTCAACTATTTTTGTGCATCTTTGCAAAACAGTCACTAGCAAAAGGAAAACCATTTCTCCATCCCACCACCCATCCCCACGTCCCCACTGGATTATCACCGGATATATCAATTATAAACCAGGGCAAGTCCAAGGTAGTTGGCCAGTCAAAAACAAATTTCATGCTTTATGCTTTGTGTACATTTCAGGAACGGGGGGGAGGGGCTTTTTGTTACACTTTGTTTAGTTTTAGAGTTTTTTTTTGTCTTCTTGGTTTTGGGTTTTAATTTTAATGTTTGATTTGCTTTATGTTTGAGACAGAGAGTGAGAGAGAGCATATGAAGTTGGGTGGGGAGGAAGGTGGGAAGAAACTGGGAAAGTTGAGGGAGGAGAAAATGATCCAAATGTAGTATTTGAAAAAAAATTCTAAGGTAAAAGCAATAACAATAAAAATTCTTTCAGGTATACATGCTCTGAGCTTTCTATGATTTCTTTATTTTGTTATGTGTCTTTCTCTGTATTGATTGATACCTTATTGGCTGTAATTACTTCAGCAATATTCTCCCATTTTGTTCTTCTAAAGAATTTCCTTTAGTTTAGGGCCTTGAGTTTCCATATAAATTAAAATCATCTATGTTTGTAGAAACCACTGCCAGAGTTCGATATGGATTACTTTAAGCCAACCGAACAAATTGCAAAGAATTAATATCTAACAGGTCAGGTCTTCCGTTCCATGAAATACTGCATATGTCTTCATTTAGTTAGGGCTTTGATTTAGCTCACCAGCAATGAATAATTTTCGGCTTTGAAATTTTATATATGGTATGTTAGATCCATAACCATTTCATTTTCTTTGTAATAATTATATATTGTGTTTTTAAGGTTTCTACTCATTTGTTACTATTTCATACGATTATGACTGGTTTTTCTATGTTGACTTTGTATGCCAGAAACTTTCTGAGCCTGTTTGATATTCCTGAAAATTCTGTTGAAATTATTTTTATTTAGAAAATTCTGTCCAGCTAGAAAGAGGGAGTCTTGTTCCACTTAGATGCATTCATACTCTTTATTGCCTGGCTAGGGCTCTCAGCATCATGTTCATCAGCAATGATGCAAGTCAACTCCCCTTATTTCTGACCCTGGGAGGAAAAATTCAAATTTTTGTGTTCTGTATAAGGACAGCTAACAGTTGTTTCAGAGTCCATCCTTACAAAATTGAAGCTGCCCTCCTTGTCCATTTTCTGAGTTTTAATCATGACTAATATTGGTATTTGTCAAGTGATTTCCTGCATTAACCAGTATAACCATATCATTCTTTTTCGTTCAACTTATTGATGTGGTGGATTGCATTGATTGCTTATTGTATGTCGAATCAGCTTTGGACATCTGGAAGGAATGCCGTTTGGTCATGGTACATAATTCTGTGAATGCATTTCTGAGTTCCAGTCATTAATGTTTTGTTGTGGCTCTAAATGACTGAGTTCCTGAGAGATGTGGTCTGTTAACTTTTGATCCTCTGTACCCGATATTAAGTACTGATACCAACTTAAAGAAGAGATTGAACTGTGGAACTCCTACTTGACTTCTGGAAAAGACAGCATATTGATATTCCTTTTATTCTGAATACTTTGTTGGGTTCCCAGCAAAGTCTTGTGGTGCTGGAGACTTCTTTACTGAGAGCTTTTTAATCTACCAGTGCAAAACATTTAGAACTTTATGACTATTTTATTTTTGTTGTTTTTGATTTTCATTTGTAGTTTTGAGGAGTTGGGATTTTTTTCATCACTGACATCATCAGCATAAAATATTACAGTCTGTGTCCTTATGTCTCTTCTTTCTTCTTTCTCATTTTTCTATCTTTTTCTTTTTTGTCTCTTTGTTTCTGTTTTTAATGTCAGGGACTGAACACATGGACTGCCTATGCTAGGCAAGACCTCTACCATTGAGCTATACTGTACCTCAGAACCCTTCCTCCCTTCTTGGTGACTACAGATTCTTTCTCAGCGTCACTTGTTTACCTTCTGGTGTCGGTGATGTCTGTACTTTCCTTTTTTGTTCGGTTTCCAATACCTACTTTCTTAGTTCATTCTTTTTCTCACTTTCTGTGCTAATTTCATTTGCTTCTGCTTCATGATCTTACTCCCTTCTCTCCTGTAGTTTCCTGCATGTCTTCTTTCTTTTATTGATTATTCTATTAATCTGTTTTTTCTTTTCTAAAGCAAGCATTAAATGTTAGGTATATTTATCCCAATGCTGCTTTACTGATGCCTTGTGAATTTTGAAAGCTTTAATTTTTTCAGTCTATCTTTTAATTTCTTTTAAAACAATATTTATGTACAGATATGCTGGGTAATTTCCAGGACAGTGGAGAATTATAGGTCAGAGAATATATCTGCATAATTTCATTTTCAAAACAATAGACTTGTTTGTGACCCAGAATCTGGCTGATCTCTTAAAAAAGTCTTTGGGTTCTTTTCAGTTTATATTGTTATCAATTTTTTCTATATCCTGGAATATTTTTTGGTTATTGAGAGAGTTTTGAAGTCTGAAATTACAGTTATGTATTATTTATCTTCTTTTTGTAGCCCTGTCAGTTCTGACTTGTGAGTGAGCTTGCATGTAACTGGTGCTTATGTGTCATGTGTTATATTATTTGTGCATGGATCCTTTCAATTTTTTTGTATATGTGCATGTTTATACATATCAGTGATTTATATATGTGCAGTATTTGTACATATGTCTGTGAAGGTATGCTATGGGTACTTGTGCTTGAATGTAGAGATCAGATCAATGTCTCAAATACATTCTTAGTGCTCACCATTTTATTTGTTTCATTTAGGATCTCCCTGTGAACCTGGAACTTTTAGTTTCTCAATAAGGGTGGCAGCCAGTAAGCCCCAGGAATCTTTCTGCCTCTTTTCCCTCAGTGCTAAGCTCCTAGGCATGCACAGGACCCCATCTGGCTTGTTACCTAGGTGCTGGGATCTGAATTACAATCCTCACACCTCAATAAGCACTCTAAATCACTGAGCCATTTCTCCAGATGCTGAATCCTTTTATTATCTGTGAATGGAGACTGCTTTTTTTTTTCTGGCCACACAGACCCAAATAATCATACAAAAGCTATATTAATTACAACAATGATCAATGACTTAGGCTTATTCCTAGCTAGTTCTTATATCTTAAATGACCTCTTTCTATTAGTCTATGTAACACCACAAAGCTGTTGCTAAGATTCCTGTGTCTTTCTCCTTCAGCAGCTACTTGGCTTCTCACTGACTCTGTCACTTTTCTCCCTGAGTTTAGTTTAATTGAACACTCCTAGCTCTATTCTGTCCTGCCATAGGTCAAAGCATCTTCTTTATTAACAAGTGATAATAAAACATATTCATAGTATACAGAGGGGAATCCCACAATAATTATTAGGCAATTTCTTTGCTCTGAAATCTATTTTACCTTTCATCATTGCAGTCAAAATTGTTTTTTCATATTATTTAAATTACTATCTTTCACAACTCAGTCACTTCACCCTTAATATGCTTTTTTGTCTGAAGTGAGTTTCTTGCAGATAGTATAATGTTGGATCCTTTTTTAAAAATTCAAAGTGCCAATTTTTATTTTTGGATTGGCATCAATAGCCAAACAATTATTGATAAGGTAAATATTGATATCAACCCCAAAATATCTTGTTTCCTCAGTTTTTTTGCTTCTCTATTCTGCCTGATAAAACCTGTGCGTTTTCTCAACAATTCACCATAATTTATTAACAATATCATCTACTATATAGCTTTCTGAAATTTTATTACAGGCTGTTTTATTAAAATTAAGTTTTAATTCATGCCAATCATTTGAATGAAATCCAAGAAAAATTAAAATTTTGTCAGTTTGTAACAGTAACCAGTAGCATTTTTGATGACCTATAAAATAAAGCATGATAAGAAATAGGTTTTTTTTGCACTACAAACTTTGGAAGAAAATAAAAACATCACAGTAATACATAAAATTCCTCAAAATAAAAAGAATCCATAGGTTTTTTTTCTATATGCCAGAGAAACACTCTACCACTGAGCAATACAGCTAGTCACACCTATGAGATTCCATTAAGACACACGTGACCTTGGGGTAATGCATTTCTACCAACACATTCTAATACCCAGAACGTTTGTCGCACCCTGGGCTCCAATAGCTGAGGTCTCAGTGTCTGATCTTCAACCCAAGGAATTTAAATGATGTTATTTTACATCTGAAGAAAAAACAGATTCTGGATTTGTAACTTGTTCTAGCTCCACAGAATTGGGACAATGAGCTTTCAAGTTTTCTATCTGCCTTCCTCTGAAGCATGGACCTCTCTGTGATACGGAGTGTGAGAGTGTCCTACTCACGTCTTTTTTAGGCTGTTCAGCAGCACAACACTTAACCTGAGTTTAAACAGAGACCACACCTTTGTTTCCCAGTCACCCAGACCCAGATAATCACATAGAAGCTATATTAACTACAACAGTGTTTTCCAATGGCCTAGGTGTATTCCTATATAGCTCTTATATCTTAAATTAACCAATTTCTATTAATCTGTGTATCTCCATGAGGCTGTGGCTTACCAGAAAAGTTCTGGCATCTTTCTTCAGCACCTACATGGGGTCTCTCTAACTCTTCCTTTTTTCCTTCTCTATCTTCATTTGGATTTCCCACCTTTCTATATTCTGCCCTGCCATAGGCCAAAGCAGTTTCTTTATTAACCAATGGTAATAAAACATATTTACAGCATACAGACAGGAATCCCACATGACTTGAGTTTTAAAGAGTTGTCTAATGCAATTTTAATTTCCAGAATAATAACTTTCAGCACCTTACTTCTTGATATTCTGCTTGTTCATTTTCATTGCTGTTGTTTCTGTCTTTTGCTCATCTTAATTAGACTCTGGGGTCAAGGTTGCTCTGTTCCCAGCAGGCACTAATTCTAGAGATTTGATATAACATACATTGTGGAAAGGAAACTATAAGGTAGCTTCTAAAATGGCAAACTATATCTTGAGCAAATACTTAAAGACATCAATTTCTCAAACTATGAAACATAAATAATATGTATCTAAATGTATATAAACTGAATATAAGAACAACCTAAGAAGTCAGTCAGCAGTAGTGTATGAGACTCCAAAGCTACAAAGAAACCGTGTCCCAAAAAACAAAAACAAAAAAAGAAAGAAAAAGAAAAGAAAAAAAGAACAACCTAAGAAAATGGATTTTATATCCTGTATGTGGACCTGACTAATTAATCTTCATGTGTCATATCTAATATTTAAATATGCGTGAAAGAATTTATTTGCTCAGCTTCTTCAAAAAGCTTTTATAAACACATGTATTTTAAGGGTGAATAAATCCCACAGTAGAGTTAAGAGTAATGTTCTTAAACCATCACAACTACAACTGTTGATGTGATTTTATATATTTCAATTTCTCCAGAATCATTTCATTCATTCCATTTCCTATGATTTTCAAGATCTTTCTGGGAGTATAAATACATCTTAAGTATATTCCTGACTTACGACCTGTGCAGTTTATAAAGTTAAAGTATCTAGGACCTGGATAGACTGATACAATTATCTTTCAAAATAGTAGCTGTATCAAAAGTGCTTCTTTATTCTGATAATCTTATGAATTCAGGTCAAAATAGGGCAACAAGGGTTCCCTTGGATAGATTTTTTTTTTTTTTAGAAATGACTATACTTATTTGAGTCATTTAAAATAACTATACCTAAATATCACTTAAATAAAATAGTCCATGGTCTTTTTTTCATGCTTGTAACTGAAGCTTAATTTATTCTAGGGTTTTAAACTAAAAAGTAGGAGTTTGAAAAACTCTTGTTATAACTGAATATTTTTATCATTAAATCGTTCTACAATGGCATGCACCAAATAAAGCAATCATAGTAAATTTTCCAAGAAAATTTAGATATCATTTGTCAAACGCCTTTATTTACAGATGAGGAACCAGGTCCCATAGAACAGCAGTGGTTTGTGTAAGCAAAGAATCACAGTGTTGTAGCGTTTGTGTTTTAAAACCAAAAGAGAATGGAGGCAGAAAGTGGCAGTGAGCTGAGGTACCTGCATTCAAAAGCCTTATTGGTTGCTTTCTCTCAAGTAATGGGATAAGTTTCTTGAATCCATGCTACTTGCATGTCTTCTGATTATAGCCTAGTTGATGGTGACCATTCAAGTATATGAAATTCAATCCTCCTTTATTGCTAGCATGTATTATCTATCTATTATATGTGAACACCATGGTGAGTAAAATACACATGAATTTTCACTCAAACCTCATAAGCCCACAAGGGAGACAAGACCACTAATCCCACTCCATAAACACTCCACGATTTTCTGTGTGTGGAAATTTTAGCACCTTGTGTAAGTCAATACATCTAGGGAGAAAATTTGATCAGAGGGAATAATCTCTACATCTGATTCTCGGTAGTAACCACAAAGCTCCGTGTAGATCGTGGCTAATAAAAAGATTCTCTCATACCTCTTTGCAGTATTTTATGACCTTCCCCATCTCTTTTACTTGCTTGCCATATCTGCATGTGGACCTGCCTCTCTTTCCAGGACCAGCACTTGGCTCCCTTGCCATAAATGCCCAGTTCTATTCTTCCTCTAAATGAGCACAGTATGTCCGACTTAGTCTCCTATGCTCCCAGTGGCCAGGGGACTTCCTTATCTGCCCTCCTCTCTTTCCCTGGTCTGTCTCCCATTCTCCCATCAGTTTCACTTAGAAAGCCCTCACTGTGTATTATCCGCACTCAGGTTCCCATCCCCTATCTCCCATCTGTTTCCCAAGAACCCATCTAGAGATACCTATATATCCTACCCGGGTACTGACAACCTGGATGTGTTGGAAAGCAGTGCAGACAACTGATTTTATTTTCATCTCTCCTTCAATAGGTCATCAGAGAAGATTCCTAGTATTGCAAATGAATAGTTTGTAGAGAACTTTGGCTTGTTAAACTCTACAGATTAAGAGGCTTACGTGTGTAATCGTTTGCAAGGAAATGATTACATATTTTCCCTTTCTAACTTTGCAAAATAAAATTGTCAGCTAAGATTCCTTACTGAGTCTCAGTATAATTTCATTATTTCCATTACTAGAGATGTACAAAATTAGTATCCATTCCTCTTTGACATATATGCCAGGCTACCACTACCTCTTCCACAGCCCCTCCAAGAGGCAGGTACTGAGAAGCTCAGGCTATTGTTCCTGTCGGAAAGGTAGGAGCCCATCCATCTTATGGCTTTCCATAGTTCAGTGGTCCTGATCCATAATTGTCCCGTGCAGTTCCCCAGACTCCGTGACAACATAATGTCTCCATCCGTGGATGAGTGGTGCTGTCTCAGAGCCCTGTCTGTATTTGGGTGCCTAATTTCATCTTCCTTGTTTTGTATGCAATCTACCCATCTTTCCATATTTAGCTAAGTTTTCCATGGCCTCCCATCACTGCAAGAAATTTCTTTCTGGCCAATCTGACCCCAGTTATGACAGAGATTAAGTTGGTCTTTCCCTATAAATCCACTGGAAACCCGTCTCCTCCACTTTGAGAAGTGGGCTCAGGGCAATGTTCTCCTACTGGAAGGGAGGTGCTTACGTCTCACTTCAAACTTCTCAGTCTGCTCAGCAAGAGCTGATGAGCGCTGGGTGGATGTTGCCTTTTAATATTAACATCTTTGGTCAGGAAATAAACCCCCAGTGTTTCCCCTTAGAATTAAATCAGCCACTTGGATAGAATTCAACTCACACAAATCCTTATCTCTATACAATGCACAAGGTAACCCTCACTGGCCACAGTCAGATGATTGAAGTCAGAGGGGAGCTTATGCTTCATAACCGAATCCAGTCCCTTCCTTGCCTGATAGATGAGCAAACTAGATCTGGGAATTGTACAGCCCCTACGGAGGCCGCTTGTCTTACTGTGGCTTGGGCTGAGAACATGCGGAAGGGGCCCAATGAGAATAGGAAAGGACACATCTGTGGCTGCTGTGCGGAATCATTAGCACTTTCACTCCGCGCTTAGGACAGGTGATCAGCTAATTCTGAGTCACAAGTCGGAATACGGTCCTGTTTAGTTGTGTTGTTGTGCCTATAGTGTCATAAGAAATTATTTAACCACATCTTTAATAAATGCTTAGTTTAAATAGCAGCTCTCGAGCTTCAAACATGGAGGTAAGGTATATGAGGATTTAGTTACATGCACATCAACATTCGACCAGAGTGCACAGATTAGCCAAAGAAGAATCATAGGAAATGGAACTGGGCAAGATTTACAAGCAAATTGTAGAGAGAAAATAACCATGTGTGGACAGCGACCCTGGGATGTGATGGCTGATGTTATGGCTGGATGTGCCATGGAACCAGCAGCACTGAGAGACAAGAGGGCATCTATATTTACTTTCAGTAATAAGAGCTCACATGTTTACTGGATTTGTCTATGATCTAATGACCAGTTATAACTTCTATGTGGTGACACGTCCCCTATGGTCACAGCTCCAGGTATCTGTGACATGCCTGGACTTTGGGGTTGAAGCAAAGACTAGAACAGTCTGGAATGGTTTCAACCATGCAGTCTCTGTTTGTTTTCATACTTGGCATCCTGAGGCAAAGACGTGTGTCAGAGAAAACCCCGTCAGTACACTTCTGTAGCCAAGCCAGCAGCCTTGGGAGGAGGCAGATGCAGGAACAAGCCAGCAGCCTTGGGTAGGAAGCAGATGCAGGAACTTCCTCATTTATACCTCACAACTAACGAGGTCCAGTGGGAAGCACCCCAGAAAAGTGAAGACAGGACAGAAGCCAGCACTCTCCCTGTATGCGGCAGCATGGCTTGTAGAGCAGAGGTCCCTACCTCTGTAGCCACAGTGAGGAAGGAAAAGTCAGAAGATGTCCAAAGATGCCACAAGAACTAGGTTCCCTGTATACAGGACCAGAAAGCCATTCTCTTCATGTTCAAAAGTGTGAAGAGCACTGGTGAATGACACAATGCCACAGCTCAGAAAGGGGATTTCCAGTAACCCTTTACCCTGGTACATCTGAAAATGACCATAGGAATTTCTGTTCAGTTTAGGTAGATCGCCAAGGCGTGGAAATTGATTTGCTGAGGTACACACGGTGGGTGTGCATTCTTCAGCTGGTAGACATCATGATAATTGTGTAAAGCGATACTATTCGGACCTTTGTGCTTTGGACTTGGTGTGAATGGAATGACAAAGCCATGTATGTCCAATAATGGAAGAGAAGAAGGCTCATGCGGAGAGGCGCCGCCGCTCCACCTGTCCTCTTCCAGGAGAAAGCCACGAAAACTTTCCTCCCTGGCTTTGCAAGTCCACGTCCTCAGTGGAATACCAACGAGGAATGAAGACTTTGCTGTGTGCGGCCCCCGCCAATGTGAAATCAGTTACCAGTGGAGTTAAGAACAATTGAAAGCTTTTCCTGTTTGAAGAGGAGTCTGAAACAATGCCTCGTGATGACTAGAAGTTGTCGTGATTGTTCTAATTGATGTTATTTGCGCGCGCTCTGGGTTTCTTGCGTATTTATGGGCCTTTGCTTATCGCAGGTCATTCTTCGGCTCCAGCTTTCAGCTCCATTCACACATGGAGCTAACAAATCAATCATGGCATGGATGTATATTTCTCAGCCCCGCTTGTTTATGTCAGATGGGCCTGCCATATGTAGTCTCTATACATTTTATGCCCACATGTTTATATCACGCAGATAATCCATCTGAGATTGATTTCCACTTTACTTTTAAGTCCCTGGGACTGACAGTGAAAATATCCATCCTGAAATTCAAGCTGAAGTTGTGATTTTTGCCATAGAAGAACAAAAAAAAAGCGATTTTTTTTCTCTTCTAACTCGGTTATGGATCCATTTAAAGTAATGCCCCTGTGGCTTGTTACTAAATTGTGCTGGGGAAGAAAGTTGCCATCGGGATGCTGTAGTTCTCCAGCTTCACAACAGGCCTTTCCCTATTGCCGCCTCCTCTCCCCCCTAAGCAGCACTAAAAGCAAAAAGATGGTGTGAGGGAAACACAAAGACGGTCCCTTGCAGAGAAACACACCCTGACATCAAGCATCTCCATCAGGGCTGACAGAGAAATGGCATGTTCAATTTTCACTTTATTTACAAACAATAAACATCTTACGCACACATGCTTATCTAACTTTCATATCCCTGGACCCAAAAAAACCCGGGCTAGGAGAACAGCAAATACGCAAGAAGCTAGGGGACGTGCTGGTGCTTCCTCGAGCGCCTTTATCAATGTACAAGCAACAGATACACAGCAGGGAAATGTGCCTCTCCAAGCGTCAGAACGCCACGGTGTTAATTCATATTTACATGCAGCTGTGCACGGCCTTTTCCGTGCCTCAGCACCTTCCCTGTCCACAGAGGGGCGCCGATTGAAGTTGGCATGCAAAATTCAGAGGTCTGATATTTTTGTCCCCTAAATAATTTTCTCACATGAACTAGGAAGAAATCTCTTTTGTGTGTGTGGCATTTGAATGTTCACAGGCATAGACATGTGGGAAGAAGAAAGTGCATCCTTTAAGGGCTGGAACGTTAGTCGTCGCCTGGCCCTTGTATTTCCCTTACTGAAGTAGCCAAATGGGAACATCACCCACAGTGATGGTTTGTAAGCAAATCTTATGGAGAATGAGGGAGAACTGCATTGTGCAGAAGAGTCTAAAAAACCTGCCAAAGCTATTAGGGTCTATTGTGTCATTCCAGCTGCTATACAGGCATACTTCATCCATGTGTCAAAACTGCTTACTACGTTTTTCTCCTAGCAGAAAACAAGCCATAACTACACAATAGCCTTTGTTTGCTTTGAGGCTGGCTAATGCACACCCCAGGGCCACAGGTACCCTTGTTTCTGCACCTAAATCTTCAACTCACACTTTATTGTTCCTGAGTGTCACACAACAAACTCAGAGGGGCCAGATAGAGCTCAGTGCTGGGACCCTCCTTGATCAGACCTCAGTATCCAGTGCCTCGAGAAAGCCCCTGCTCCTCCTCACAAGTCTGTGCTCCCAGGATTCTCTGGAAGCATCCCACATATTGAGGTTCATGCACTACCTGAATAATAACAGCCTGAAGCTTCCACAGTGATTCAGACGTTTAACCACAATTAGAGGCATCAATGAGGCTGGTGACTTTACAAACACAGGTAGGAAGCAAAGAGATGAATGAACAAATAAACAAACAAAAAAAATCCAAGGAAGATGCTTTGTTATCGAAAGAAAAATAACCAGAGCTAGGAAAATTACCCAAACCGTATAAAAATAGCAACATTCCGACAGAGAAACAGAGGCCCCCAGGGGCGGCACGGTACAAACAGAACTAGAACGACCGGACCTTTTTTTTCCATATGAAATTGCGTAATTCCTGGTCCAGTCAATACAAAGGCCCAGTTCTCCAAGCTCCTTTCACGGGGCTCTTCATGGCAGGAGCCCCAGTGTCTTCTCTACTACAGAGCAGACTAGTCCAAGACTAGAGCGTTCTAAAGAGAAGAGGTTGGTTTTGTCTCACAGTTCAGCAGACTGGGAAATCCAAAAGCATGGTGTCTTCATCTTCCTGGTTTCTGTCAAGGACCTCAAGCTGCTCCGACTCCTGGCGGCACAGGAGAGGGCATGAAGAGGATTGAGCAGCCTAAGCAGTTCCCGAAAACCTGTGCTCAAGACAACTCAGCCATCCTTGTGGGAGCAGCATTCCTTCCTTCATGAGAATGGACTCCTAACTCAGACTTCCTAAAGGCCCCATGATGACATAGAGGACCCAGCTGCAGCATGAGTTTTGTTAGGGACAAATCACATTTAAGCAATAGTTTCGTGTCACACTTTCCCATCACACTTACAGTTTTACGATAGAAAAAATTCTTAATGAAATTCAACAAAGAAAACTAATTACACAAATTAAGTAATATGGTAACATATGTGGAAATTATGTGCACTAAAACCCTTGAAGGAAATGATCAGTAGAAAGATACATGTGCACTTCCCTCCCTATGACCTGAGATGCTCTCTTTCTAAGCTTGGCCTATAGCAATCTTCCAACAGAGTCGAAGCCCCGCTTTGACACTTGGAAATAAGCTTCTGTCTTTTCTTGTGTTTGTGATCAGTGTGGTTCACATGACATTGCAAGAGCATCTCTCAGTGTGTGTGTTCCTTTAAATATAAAACTATCCTACGTCTGGCCTGTGGCCCTCAGCTAAATTTATGTAAGTCCAATCTTTAACTCTGGAATCCTTTGAGGGTAGGAAATCTGCCTTGGGAGTAGAAAACAGGTCAAAGTCCCCTCAGGAGGCAAGACTGTGTCTGCGTCTGAGTGTAAGGGAATAGAAGCAGGGGCCCAGAGCACTGTCAGTGGCTGTGGACACAAGTTTGCCTTTGCATTACCTATAAGAAATTTCAGGATCATTTTTAAATCAGCTATTTTTAGAAAATATATCCTACTATGACCTGTATATCAGGAACGTCCACGCCTCTCTTACGACTTACTCTTATTTACCTTACTTAACGACCAGGTCGAAACATTGAGGGAAATACAAATAGATACCAGCCTTAGAGAAGATTTTCAAATCATTTTGTGGCTTTCACGTGAGAGAGTTGATTTATGTGAATCAGGATCACAGGAAGTTAGAAGACTGTGGCACACCACCAGAGATTCCGAGATGAGTTCTGTCTGGAACGGCACCATTTAGGTCTGTGGGTTTCTAGATGGATTTGGGGTGCTGCCGAGGTGCTAATGCAGGGTGCCTCCAGTGCAGAGAGCTAAATGAGTCATTATGAAACTTCCATTACTGCAGCTTCAACTAATGGCTCGATGAAAAGATGTATCAAGGGCTACAAATGTGGTGGCCAATGAGAGGGTAGAGAAATAACGAGGTAAGTTTGTCCAATCTTTAGGTAGATAAAATTCTAATAAGCTTCAGTAGGGGGTAAGTGTTTGGGATTGGATGTTGGCTGGTTCCAGGTGTGAAGGGTTTTCTACAGCCTCGCTGAAACAAGGAAGAAAAAGAGGGGGTAAGGGAGAAGGGAGGAAAGGGGGGGGGGAGAGAGAGAGATCACAATGCTTTCCTAGAGAGCATGTTTCCATGTTCTTGTCATGTGCTTGTTTAGACACTACCAAGTGTTATGTTTCTGCAAAACACTTCAGAGTCTGATGGAAGCTGTGCATGCCACGAGTCATGACGCAGTACACTGAACTCTCTAATAACAGATGTAATAAATGTATTTTGACATGTGCTTAAGACGCATTTCTTCTCTTGACACTACGATGTAAAGATGTACAATAGGAAACCCTCAGACATATAGATCTGTTCTCATCCACATAGATCCCCAAAGTAAGGAACGTGGAGCGAAGAAAATCAAGTGACACATCAGGCTGCAGTCATGGGAGAAGACTTGGTTTAAAACCCCACTTAATCAAGGCATTAAATTCAACATCAGCCATCCCTAGTGAAGGTTCCTACTCAGTCCCATGCCTTGTCCCTAGCCATCTCTAACTGGCGTTGAATTCTTCCTAACATTTAACCTAGATCTGCCTTCCTGTACTCTAAACCTACTACTTCTTGGTTTGTCCCTATTGACTAGTGAGAATAATTTCCCCCTTCCTCTTTATAAAAACCTCTTTACTAGAGTAAAATAGATAGTCCCTTGGGGTTTCTTTTCTGTGGATTTGATGTGTCCAGTTCTCTAAACATTTTCTCAACCTTTTATGAGAAGTTCCCCTTGTAATTTAGCTCTTTCTGTGAGATACAGGATGCCCAAAACCCAGGAACCAGACAAGGTATGTCCGCAACAAGTCAAATGGGGTTACCAGGCAAGGTTTATTCGTGAATGCCTCCTAGCATAGCATAACCAGGGCAGTTCAGTTTTTCTTGGCTGTCTTCTCCTAGACTAGCATTTTATTACATCCTAAACTGCAAGCATCACCTGGAAAGGGGGATTCATTGCCTTTCTCTGTGTGGCTCTCCCAGCCCTCTCAGCAGGGTTGTCCTTTCTGGAATCATTCCATGAGCTGAACCCGTAGCTTCTTACCAGGCTTCTTCAAACAAAGCTCTTGTGCTGAGTGGTAAACTTCAGTTTCCATATTAGAAACTAAAGAAATTCACTTGGTGCACCATTCTTTGGTGCCTAGTTTTTATTTTTAACAGGTATTTTGAGTTCACAGCAAAATTGAGCACGAGGATTTCCCATGCCTGCTATGTACACACATGCACACCTATGCCTGCATGCCTGTGCAAACACACAACCACAAACATCCTCACCAAGATGAAAGCCAGTGCCCCAAGTTTGTGTTAAACATTGTTCTTGGTACTTGTGATTGTGTGGCTTTTGACAAACATGTGAGAACATGTGCCCACCCTGTCCCACATAGTGTGGCTCAATTGGGCTGAACGTCCTCGGGTGTCACCGTATCCTTCTTCCAATTATCCCAAGTAGCCACTGATCACTTTCCTATCATCATGGTTTCTGCTCTTCCTGAACTTCATATGTTAGGGATCATGTATTATGTGGTCATTTATGGGGAATGAGTTTCTTAGTTCTCTAACATGAATAAGTTAATATCATTTCCAGAAACATCTAATGCCTGGATCATACCAGAGTTGGTCTTGGTTATATTTTTCCCTCTGGAACAGCCTAACCCAACCCTGCACATCGTTCTCTCTCTCTCTCTCTCTCTCTCTCTCTCTCTCTCTCTCTCTCTCTCTCTCTCTGTCTCTCTCTCTCTCTCTCTCTCTCTCTCTCTCTCTCTCTCTCTCTCTCTCTCCCTCTCTATATCCCCCTCTCTCTCCCATCTCATTTTTATTAGTTCTTTGAGAACATCCCACCATGCCTTTGGATCATATTTACCCCTCTCTGACTTCCTTCTAGACCTCCTAGATCCTCCCTTTGCTACCCAACTTGGTCTCCTTTTTTTCCACAACAAGTATAGTTTCTGCTGTCCATATAGTCTTAGGTATGTGACTTTTGCTGGAGAGTGGTCTACACCGGAGGCTGCACTTCTAAGGAAAACTGACTCTTCCTCTCTCCATAGCTGTTACATGCTAGTAGCTCAGTGGGTTAGGAAAGGATAGTCAAGCCTTTAGCATAATTGTTGGCATGAATGCTAAAGGGCCATTGTGCAGGAGGAAACCTCGAATCTTCACGACGAAATACATAATGTGAGTTGACAAATATCACCAGTCGTGAGTCCCACAGAGCGGACCCAGGGCAGGGTTGCTGGATTTCAGAGCCTGGGAGTGCTTTTGGAAGAAGTCGGTAGTCTGCTGCTATTCACGGCTTTGGATTTATTTAACCATTGGTTCCTGGTCTTTCAAGGCGGCATGAGAGAAATACAAACATTTTAGTG
The DNA here is from genome assembly GCF_982192425.1 of Myodes glareolus. Classification (NCBI taxonomy): domain Eukaryota; kingdom Metazoa; phylum Chordata; class Mammalia; order Rodentia; family Cricetidae; genus Myodes; species Myodes glareolus. The sequence goes on from NC_142043.1 coordinate 40,833,013, forward strand.
ACAGATGAAGAAACAGACGAAACATGAGGACGATAATGACGACGAGGGGCGCTGTTCTCCAAGCGCTTCCTGAGCACTGCCCGTGGATTTCCACCTTCAGCCCTCCTGCCCATCTCCTGAAATAGACGGTCGTCATTGTTGCTTTCCACACTGCCAGGAGCGTCCAGTCTCTGAACTGAAGCTTTGTGCAAATTAAGTACAAAAGGTGTTTGTGTCTCATAAGTCATGATTTAAATGAACTTTACGAAGTGTTGAAGCCTGTGCACCACATAATGGATTCTCTTTGCCATCTGTCAAAGAAAAATGGCAATACCCAGAAAAGCATGTGTTAAGTATATCTAACAATCACAGATGTAGCTTTAAAAAGGGGGAGGGATGAAAATAATTATAATAGGATGAGGAATGATTTTTCTCTAAAATTTATGATAAAAATTGTTACTTTTTTATAAAATGTTTTTGTGCAAAGAGAAGAAAGGGCCTGCTGAGGATCAGTGTCTTCTAAGCATAATGTGGCCTTTGAGGTTGTGACCCACTCAACTGCAAGCAGTCAGCGTTCACTGTGGATAGGAGAGGGGCTCATGAGAGCCCGCCCCCAACCCTAGCAGAAGAGCTGTTGCCTAGTGATGGCTGCTGGGGAAAGAAGACCAAACTGTATGTGGGGGTGTGCCTGCTGGTAGGGGCCCCTGTTGTAATGGATGGCCCCACACCCATGCACATACAGTGGGCTCTAATTAGACTCTGTAGGGTAAAGAGGTGGAGTTGGGAATGAGGAAAGGAGATGGATTGGGAAAGGCTCCAGGAGGAGCTGAAGGCAGGATGCCTGGAGATTTTGATCAGAATATAGGACATATAGCTGTGAAATTTTCAAAGAAGAAATAAAAAATAAAAATATTAAAAATAAATACAGAATAACTTGTTCTTAGTGATATTCTCAATATTCAGAAAGGGGCGATATTCATTTTTTGTTGTTTTTCAAATTTTTTAATTATTTAAATTTTTTTAATTTTACATGCCAACCACAGTTCCCCTTCCTTCCCCTCCTCCTTCTTCTCCCCACCTTCCCCCCACCCAACTCTGTATCCACTCCTCAGATAGCATAAGGCCTCCCTTGGGGAGTCAACAAAGTTTGGCATATCAAGATGAAGCAGAACCAGTCCCCTTCCCTCGTCAGGGCTGAGCGAGGTATCCCTCCACAGGAATTGGGCTCCAAAAACACAGTTCATGCACTAAGGATAAATTCTGGTCCCACTGCCAGTGGGTCCACATACTGCCCAGTCACAGAACTGTCACCCACGTCGAGAAAGCCTAGTTTGGTCCTATGCAGGTTCCCCAACTATTAGTCCAGAGTCAGTGAGTTCACACTAGCTCAGGTCAGCTGTCTCTGTGGGTTTCCCCATGATGATCTCAACCCCTTGCTCATATAATCTCTCCTCCCTCTCTTAGACTGGACTCTGAGAACTCAGCCCAGTGCTTAGCCCTGGATCTCTGCATCTGCTTTCAGATTACTGGATCGAGGTTCTAAAATGACAATTAGGGTAGTCATCAATCTGATTATAGGAGAAGGCCAGTTCACACACCCTCTCCACTATTGCTAGGAGTTTTAGCTGGGGTCATCCTTGTGGATTCCTGGGAATGTCCCTAGCACTAGGTTTCTCCCTAACCCCATAATGACTCAATCAAGATATCTCTTTTCTTACTCTCCCTCTCTGTCCCTCCCCCCACTCAACCATCCATTTCCCTCATGTTCTCCTCCCCCTCCCCTTCACCCATTCCTCCCATCCCCATCCCCAATTTACTCAGGAGATCTTCTCTATTTCCCCTTCCCAGGGGCATCCATGCATGACTCTCTTAGGGTCCTTCTTGTTACTTAGCTTCTCTGGGTTTCTGGATTGCAGCATGGTTACCCTTTTCATTACATCTAATATCCACTTATGAGTGAGTACATAGCGTGTTTGTCTTTTGGGTCTGGGTTAAAACACTAGATGGTTTTTTTCTAGTTCCATTTGCCTGCAAATTTCAAAATGTCATTAATTTTTACCACTGAGTAATACTCCATTGTGTAAATGTATCACTTTTTTTTTAATCTGTTCTTCGGGTGAGGGGCATGTAAATTGTTTCTAGGTTCTGGCTATTATGACTAATACTGCTATGCACAAAGTTGAACAAATGGCTTTGTGGTATGATTGTGCATCCTTTGGGTAGATGCCCCAAAGTGGTATTACTAGGTCTTGAGGTAGATTGATTCTCAACTTTCTGAGAAACTGCCATTCTGATTTCCAAAGTGGCTGTATCAGTTTGTGTTCCCAATAGCAGTGGAACAATGTTCAAAAGGGACAACATTTAAATGAAGTCAAGATAAAAATACAGAGCCCCGAGTTTTTCTACCCTTCTTCCATCAACCATTTCAGATGGAACTCTGTTTTGACTCATTTCAGGGTTCAACAATTCTATTCCACAAATCAGAAAATGGCGACGCCTCTACTGTCAACCACAGCTCTTAATTTTACAATCTTTCAATAGTTGCAGTTTGGGGCTTACAAATAATATTTGTATGCACACACACACACACACACACACACACACACACGCAGACTCCTTACGCTCCTTTTATACAAAAATAAAATGTGAAATCGCCTTTTAAATTACCGAGAGTTATAACCAAAAATATGAAGAGTTCCAAGCCCACCCAGCCACAGCCTCTGACTCCACAGAACAGACAGGCAGCCCTTGTATCCCTCTGAGCTCCCCACCACAGAATCTGCACGCATCATAAAATGAATGTTTTCAAGGGCCGAGTTGGGGAGAAATATTCTGGGCAGCCATAAATAACTTGGGATTTTACCTAGCCGTGTTGAAGAGTGTCAATGTACGTAAGATAAAGCAGCGTTACAATTAGGATCCAAGCAATTCCTGGCTGTCCAGCATAACTTTCTCTATCCGGACACACCACAAGGGAGAGACAAGGAAATTGTTACAGCTGCTTAGAAACATCTGACTCCCCTTAATATCTGTGAAGTGACTCCAATCTCGAAGCCAAGCTAATGTCCCAAGGAAACTATAACACACCAAAATATCTATTTTTTTTTGTCTTCTTGTAGTCCTGGGGATCAGACCTGAAGCCTCAGACAGGCTATGCTTGCCTCTGAGCTATGTACTCCCCCGGTCCCCACACACACTCTTTAATGCATCTTTTCCTTTTAAAAATAGTACTAACCCCAATATCATACATACACACATTCTTTTCTAAAGATTATTTCCATGAGTCTCACATTGGCATCTGGGTGCAATGGTTCCTTATTTCTCAAAGACACACAAGTTCAGAGTATTTTATTAGTCCAAAACATTGACCTATATAATATATATGATATACACATGTTAAAAAAACCAAAAAATAGTCCTTAAAAACACCCATTTTTTTTTCTGATAACTTCTTCTGCTAATAGAATGCCCAGTTCAAAGAACAAAACTCTTCTCCAGATCCTGAGAATACTGGCTCTTAGTTGCCTCTGAACACTGCCCTGGTCTTATCTCCTGATATCTCACAAGACAAGCAGGGTAATGGGCCAGCCTGTGCCACCATGTGACTCATTAGAGAGTTATAGTTATCCATGCTCCTCTCTTCTCCAGTGTTACAAGCCCAGGGAGTCATTACTCCTTGGTTACTGAGCAAAGGAAGGTGGCTCCTCATTTGCCTTCTCCTCACACCAGGGAGTCTCCAGAAAACTCGCCTCCTCCTATCTTTAAACATAGGATGCAAATTCGGGTGAGATGTAAAAAGGCCTTTTCCTTCTGGCTCCTGCCTTGCTTGCAGTGTGGTTTCAGTTTTCCGAGCAATGGGATCGCTTGCACGCTTCTTTCTTTCTCTTTCTTTTCATATATCTCTGTTCAGTGTGTTGGTGTAACTGAGCTAAATGCCAAGGCAGCCCCTGCTGTGTGTGGTCCGCCACCTGCCACCATCCCTTGGCCATAGAGAGTCCAGCTATTTAACTTTGGAAATGACATTTCTGCGCGGTTCTTCGGAGATAGCAAGGTACGTCAATCACCAGGAGCCCTGCCAATGGCGGTGTCAATGGATTTGAATTTCCCATTGATGCTGGGGTGACAGGGCTATCTCTTTGACTTCTCTGGCTGGTAGCTTTCCTATCACTCAGAAAAGTTTATTTCCCAAGGAATTTTCCTTTGTGATCTCAAACTCAACATGACCTTCCTTTTGTAGTCTCGGGGACCACCCACTGTTTTATCCCCTGGAGGCTCTTCCTAGTCGGCTCCTGGAACACTGGGCTTCTCTGATCTCCTCCAGGCGGACCTTGAAACTCAGAGGAGAATGGTCTGGTTTCCATGTTTGGGAACACCGGTGAAGCATGATTAATAAAAGCTCAGAGACAGAAATTGGGATTCAACCTGAAGGTCAGAAAAGCAAAGCAGCCAGCCACTGGCTCTTACCTCTACTTCAGTCCTAAATGGTGATCCTGCCTCCCAGAATCTCAGAATGAGACTGAGCATAAGCCCTGTCTCCTCCCATCTTATATTCCTCTCTAGTTATAGAATTAAGGGTGTGCATTACCACCACCTGGTTTCTATGCCAAATTAGTGTGGCTACTGGGATTAAAGGTGTGTGTCATTGCTGCCTAGTCTGTAAGGCTGGCCAGTGTGGCTGTTTTACTTTTCTAATCCTTAGGCAAGCTTTATTTATTAAAATACAAATGAAATGCTACTAGAAATAGATTTGAAAGTAACCTTCAAAATATGAATTCTAAAAAAAAAAAAAGCATTGTGTTCATACCAATAGAGAGGTTTCTCCAGTTATCAATGTAACAGTGAAGTTTTGTGAAATGGCCTGTGTATTGTGAACTCTAAAATGACTGGATACACTTTTGTGGCTACCTCCCACATGACTGTTTCTCCGTGGGTCACTTACACATGACAGGTAACTGTCCCTGAAAGACAAGGGTGTGGTTGGCAATAGGCCAGTTACTGAGGAGAAAAAGAATATCTGAATAAAATTCCTGTCTCCTTCATATTTGCGCATCCTTTAGCCTTTAGGCGCCCTGAATGTTTTTATTCCATGCTGGTAGCTTGCAAATTGTGTTTTGAAGGAGTGAGAGATGTTATTGTTATCCAAGGGAAGGCAGTACTTGGGAAGAAGCAGGAGACGTGGGCTGGAAGGGACCATTCTCATTGTCCCTCCTCTCCCCGACACCCAACTGAGAAGGAAGGATGCCTGGCAGGCCTCTCCAGCTACACTCCTATCCTGGCAGAATACCTAAGAGCAGAGAACAGCTGCCTTCCACCACCTGGCCAGCTCTCACCTCAGAAAGCAAAAGGCACAGCTTGTCTAATAATAAAACATACTGTCCTGGAAGGAACTCGCATTTTCCTCTGCCTGGGCCAGACTAGGCTTGTAGACTAGCCCAGGCATGGCTGTCCTCACCCAGGGCCATGGCAAAGGTCTCCAAGCGCTTCTAAATCCATAAGAGAAGATTTGGAAAATCCCTATGTTCCTCAGAATAACCACGTTTCCTGTCTTTAAGAGAGGAATGCATCAATCAGCTTCCTGTTGCTATGATAAAATACTTGAGACAATCAGCTTTAAAGGAAAAAAAAAAGATTATTTTCGGGTTCTAATCCATGGTGGGTTAACCCTGCTATTTTGGTGGGCATAACACATCACAGGAGGGCAGCAGATGGTAGAGCCAGAAACCAAGAAATGAGAAATCCTCTTGAAAGGCGTGCCCTCGCTGATCTAAAATCTAGCATCAAGGATCTAGGGACCCTACCTTCTAACCCAGGGTACTTTGGAGGAGATCTCAGAGCGAAGCTAAAGAATATTTGAGAAAAAAATCATTCTGAAGACCCACATCTGCTATTCCAGACTAGTTCTCACAGTTCTCAGCCAGCATTCTGGCCACCTTTGGGCTTCATTGAATGTGTTGCTAGTGCAAAGTCAGTTTTTCAGTATTTGATTTTCTGACTCGTGTTTTGGTCTGGCGGTTTAGGGTGGCCACGAGAAACCCCACTTTCCCCTCCTGCCTTGGCAGCTATTAAAACACACACACACAAACACACACACACACACAAACCTCAGGAAAGACCGAGATGCAAATGAAAAGAGCCAGCTGCAGCGTCATTTTAAGCTGATGATTTAAGAATCTGGTTTACCTCCTGTCCACACCTGGTCCTTCCCGGTCTGAATCCCACACAGGCATCGCCTGCTACCATCGTTCTTAGGGCCATTTTCCAAACTCTGCCCACATACATCACGCCTGTCCAACCCAGAAGGAAGGTGGAAATGTTTCTCCTTTATTTTTCCTACACTGGAAAAGTGAAGCAAAAGTTTCTTCTCTCCAGGGGAAGACATAAAATAGAAACTAACGAGTACAAGAAGCATTCTTAGCAAGAGTGCCTCCCAACTTTCTTCCCTTCTTAGTATGTCTGGCTGTTGAAGCCATGGTTGCATGGTTGAATATGAAAATTAATAGTATGTTCAGATTCTAAGGTGTTTATTTCTAAACAAAATGAAATCGTCTCCCTGCCAATCTGGAAATGATACTCGGTTTATAAAAAATGCCTGTCAGTTCCTTGGCAGAAGCCCTGAGAGAAAAATTGCAAGTACAGACAAAGCTCCTTGAACAAGTAGACCCACTGTGTTTGTTCCTGAGTAAGCAAACCTACTGTTCAGGCTTTTGCGCAAGCAGAACTTCCACACTTCTGCCATCCCCTCTCCTCCTTCACTCACTGTCTTCACAGGCCTTTGATTTCAGCTAGCAAGATAGCCTAATAAAGCAACAGACCACACTCTACCCTCACTTTATCTGGAAACTTCCATGGTAATTGTTTGTGTACAAGATGTCCATGTTGCTTCCCACCAGTGTCTACACAGATCCAGCTGGCGGTAGACTGATGGGCAAGCAAACAGAGGCGTGAGCAGGCTGTATGTAGAAGAGATGACTTAGTCCATGCACTTCAGGTGTGCAGTGCAATGCATGGAACTTTGAAAACATGGAATGCCATGCAATATTATTCCTAAGAAGGTTCTGTGAGCACCACGGTAAGAGGCATGGGAGGACGGTGAGTCTTGAGAAAACACAGCTACTTTCTGAGAAAATGTTACTGCTGTTATTTCAAGTCACATTTGTGTGTGTGTGTGTGTGTGTGTGTGTGTGTGCGTGCGTGTGTGTGTGTGTGTGTGTGTGTGTGTACACATTTACTATGGTGCATATATGAAATCAGAGAACTTAAAGAAGTCAGTTTTCTTCTTCCGCTGCGTGGGGTCCTCAAGTCAGGAGATTTGGTGATGAGCGCTTAGCTATCTCACTGAACATCATAGTTCTTATTTTATAAAAGATAGAGTGAATCTCCAGGCATAGGAATGATTTCCTGAAGAGTTCATGGCAATACTAGTGCTGGTTCATTTTTAAATACTTATAACAAAACAGAGATACTTTGCAGGTCTTGTGGGATCGGAAGTTACCGGCGTTTCATTTATCATCGTCACCATCGTTGGTATATATGCTGCGCACCTCTGCAATAATCTAGGTCTGGGAACATGTGGACTGGCATGACGACAGCAGGACAGCAGACAGTACAAAGGGCGAGGTGGTTAAGAACAGCCTATGGCCAGAGAAGCACCTCGGGGCAGCAATGAGTTTGTGGAGGGCTGCTGATGCTGATGAGAGGGATCCTGGCAGAGGGAAGCATCAGCAGCATTTAGCCAGAAGCAGAGACGGGGATTTTGGGAGAATGGGCAATATGAGTGTAGAGGGTACCACTATGGTGGAAGAGGAAGCAGATTCTGAGAAGTACACTGATAACTGAGGTTTTTGTACTGCCTGGTTCAGGCAGTTGTTAAGTCACAAAGAAATCACACAGATGTCTACATTAATTATAAACTAATTGGCCTATTAGCTCAGGCTTCTTATTAACTCTTATAACTTATATTTGGGACTTAATGGCTGCAGAACCGGGTGGGACAGAAATGTCAGTCAACAAATGGTGCCCAACTTGTGGACCACTGGATCCACCTAAAGCCTGAAAGAACTTGGGAAGTAATTCTAGACAGAAAAGAATAGACTTCAGCACGACTTATTGATAGCAGCATTTTCTCAGGTGGGCTCTGTTTGTTAGAGGCAAATGTGTCTCATTTAAGAGAGGCTTCCTGACTCAGCTTTTGCTGCAAAAAATTTGCAGCTCTTTTAAGAGGCCCTACCACAAAACACTTAAATGGTGTTTATGAATTGCCGAAAGCATGTTTCTCAGTGGTGGTAGCGACCTTGAAACACCATAGAGTTGTGGCAATAAACATTGCTCCAGCCAGTACCTCTGCCATGAGGCTAGACTCTCAGAAAGCTAAGGAATGGGCTGGATCCAGCCATGAAAGCTACAGCTTTAATCCTAGCCATATTGCTTAGCAAATTAAAGACTCATGTGGTCAGAAAAAGAGAGATACAGTAAGATAGTTTCAGACAAAAAGGTCTCTAAACAGTTTACAGTGTGTTTAAAAATATTTGTAGAAAAAAAAGGGATAAAGTCCTTAAAAGAAAAAAGAAAAAGAAAAAGAGAGTAGATGGGTGTGATGGCACACCCCTTTAAACCAAACACTTGGGAGGCAGAGGCAGACATATCTCTGTGAGTTCAAGGTGTGGTGGCACACTCCTTTAATCCCAACACTTGGGAGGCAGAAGTAGGGGGGGGGATTTCTGTGAGGTCAAGGACAAGGTCTACAGAGTGAATTCCAGGACAGCCAAATATACACAGATAAACCCTGTCTAAAAAAAGCCAAAAATTAAGAATAAAACTAAAAGAAATAGAGGTTAAAATAAAGCTTCATAAAGATGAAGAGAGAGACCCAGAGAGTCTGGATAGTGCATATTTTTGTTTTGTCTTTAAATTGTTTGATGACTGGTGAAGGAGCAAAAGCTGCTAAAAGGCATTTGACTATAAATGCTACTGGCTTAATCAAATATATATATATATGTATATATTTATATATATTTATAAATAAATATAAATATTTATTTATTTTTAAATAATAAAAAGAGAGAGAGAGAGACTTCAAGTCAGAAGATATGTTACTTGGATAAGAGGTTTTGCTTTTGTTTCCATAGGAAATGAAGGATTGTGGATTCATTCTGCATTAACAAAAATCAGGTATGACCAAGGAAGACCCCCTGAGAAACCTCTGATAGGAGGAATAGCCCAGATGTCTGAGTTCTACATTCAGCACAGTTCAAATACTGCTGCCTGAGATGATCAAGCATCACAGGATACTCCAGTCAGGATCTGACCATAATTCTAAATTTTTTTTAGGTTCCCATAAAATTATCAGTGCCCCCAATCAGCAGGAAGTAGCCTGGAAAATTACACCCACATTCCCCCAAAAAATGGATTATGGATGTTTACCTTTGTTTAGAATGTTGGTAACAAGTTGTTATAGATAATGGTCAGTAGAAAAGCTAAACAAAGGAGATTTGATTCAGAGTTCTTGTTTAAAACAATGGAGGGGGGGTGCTGTGGAAAAATCGTCTGTACCCTGTCACTTATATTTTAAATAAATGCTGATTGTCCAATAGCCAGGCAGGAAGTATAGGTGGGGTAACCAGGCAGGAAGTAGAGGTGGGTCAATGAGAATTCTGGGAAGAGGGAAGTTTCAGCCTACAGTCGTCAGTTAGACAGAGAGGAAGCCAGACACAGAGCAAGCAAGATGTGACTGCCTCACCGAAAAAGGTACCAAGTCATGTGGCTAACACAGACAAGTATTATGAGCTAATATAAGTTATACAAGTTAATAAGAAGCCTGAGCTTCTTATTAATAGACCAATCAGTTTATAATTAATATAAACCTCTGTGTTATTTCTTTGGGACTTAACGACTATGGGAACCCGGCAGGACAGAAACCTCAGTCAACAGTATACATGACTAGAAGCAGTTCAGTAGACCGGAGCCAAGGATGGCTTCAGGATCATTATGGAAACAGGACCAAAGAAGGAGGAAGTAAGCAAGGGCCCAGTCCAAAGAAATTGCCTTCATCCCACAGGCAATATGGAAGCCTGAAATTATGTCGACTATGATAAAGGTGAACTGGAACAGGGGATGGTGATAGTGACAATTATATCCCGTCATATGGATAGTTGGGAAACAAAGAACTGTACCGCAGGTGGACACCATGGTCTTTAAACTGAGTTAAGTTTCTGTCCATAACAAATGAGGATTAACCAGTGAGGTCACACACAACACTGACCAAGGCTGCTATCTTAAGATACTTTGATTTACCCTTCAATGTTACATGTTGTAGAGCTCATAAGCACTCAGTAGATTCCATGTGTGTTGGTTGTTTTGTTGTTGATATTGCTTTTTTTGTCAACTTGATACAAGCTACAGTCATCCGGAAAGGAAGAACATCAATTTAGGAATGACCTCCATCAAATTGGCTGTAAGCAAATCTGTGAGGCATTCCTTTTCTTGACTCATAATTAATGTTTGGTGAGGGGTGGCTCACTCCACTGTGGGCAATGCCATTCCTAGGTAGGTGGCCCTGGGGTGCATTAGAAGGCAAACTGAACAAGGCATAAGGAGCAAATCGGGAAATTGCATTCCTCCATGGTCTCTGCTTCAGTTCCTGCCTCCAAGTTCCTACCTTGGCTTCCTTCTATGATGGACTGTGAATAGGACAAGTAAACCAAAGAACAGTCTCCTCCCTGTGGTGTTTACCATAGCAATAGAAAGCAAACCAAGATGCTGCATTCCAATTTTGAATTTGGATGCTTTGCTGAGCAGAGCTGATCCCTTTTCACAATGCTGAGCAGCAGCAGTGAGCCTTGACTCTCATTCAGCCTTGCCATCCTGAGGGGGAAACAGGTCACCCTCCAGTGAGCTATGGTGTGCATCTGCAGAGCTGGGTAGGTCAGGAGTGTAACACTTTCCACTAAGTTTCCCCTGTGACAGTGGGTTTATCAGGACAGAACATCATCCTGCTAAGGGGCTGAAAATCAAATGCAGTCTAAAGCTATGTAAATTATACATGAGATCTTTGACTCTGACTAACACGTGAGCAAAGGCTAGGTAATGAGTTCCTTGGACTGTCTGAAAATAGTGCTGCTTATGAAGACTCAGGAATCCTAAACTGAAGACTTTCATCTAAATACACTAAATTTTCCCCTCCAGAGAACCCAGGTTTCCTTTAGAATTCCTGCTTACAGATTTTTAAGTGTGGTCTAGAATTTGGACCTTCTTGGGGCATCTCAATTCTTTATAAAGGTGATTTGGCCAAACAAAAACTCAGGCCAATTCTGTTTCAAATTCCCTTGGCCTCCACAGAGCCATCAATTTAAGCTACCTTCTGTCTGGATGTCCCCTGCCAACAATTTGCTGCTTGGTCACTGTTTCCAATTGCTAAAGTGACCCTGAGTTGCAGTTGCTGGAGAATGCCCTGGTTCAGGCAAGGTGGTGGAGACACCCTAGAACACAAGGATGTTTCATTGACCTGGTAGTCCTGGCAAAGACTTAAATAGCCACATTTTCTTATGCCATAAGATGTTAGTGGTGTGGCATTGGAAATAGGATGTGACATCAAAGGCAAGAGGCCTCTCTGTCCCAAACTCTGTCCTTTGTCCTTTGCCACAGGATCCTAGCTCTAGTTCATGACCTACAATATATGGGAAGAGATCTGTGCTTGAAGGTCCTAAAGGAACTTAATAAGATTGTATTAAAAACCCCTACCTAATCCACCAGAATGGACTCTAAGGACCTGGGTGGATTGGTGCAGGAGAATTATCTGTATTCTGTCAATCATGTATTTTAATAAAACGCTGATTGGCCAGGCAGGAAGTATAGGTGGGTCAACCAGACAGGAAGTAGAGGCGGGGCGATGAGAACAGGAATATTCTGGGAAGGAGGAAGCTCCCTCCGCCATTCCTGTCCAGATCACCGAAGAAGCAACATGTGAGCTGACAGCTGAAAAGGTACCAAGCCATATGGCTAACGTAGATAAGGATAATGGGGTAACATAAGTTATAAGAGCTAATAAGTAGCCTGACCTAATGGGCCAATCAGTTTATAACCTAATGCAGACTCCGTGTGATTTTCTTTGGAATGCCGGTTGTGGGGTACTGGGTGGGACAAAAACCCCAACAAACCAGCCCTCATGTTACAGTGGATGTCTGAAGCAATGGGCAGTATGTATTCCCATATACACACTATGATTGCTTTCACACACACAAACCTGTATTATCTTCAGATTTTTCACTTCTACTGAATACATCACAGCTCTCTGTAGCACGCCTGAATTTTGAGCATTGCTACATTATGCCTTTAATGAGTGAAGTAAAGATTACATGGACACAGGCACATCAACACCCTACCATTTTACGGATAGCTGTAATAGCTACCAAGTGACCAGTGAGCAGGAGCTATCCACTATGGGTGTGCTGAACAAAGGTATACTTCCTGAGTGGGACACAGGGAGACAGCACCATCTTGTCAAGATATTTGAAAGCTTACAAATTCTTTATATCTGAATTTTCCTCTTAATAGTTTTAGGCCACATTTACCTCAAATAACTGACATTATGAATGGGAGGGAGAGCCTGCTGTGCTAGTTTGAACACACCATCTGAAAATTAAGCATGTAACTTTTCTATCAGCTCTAAGATGAAGCTCAGCAAAAAATCTTAATGCTTGAAACAAGAGTGAAATACCACAGCAGAGTGTATAGGGGCACAGGTCTGTCATCTTAAACTCAGCCCTAGAGTGAGTCAGCAGATCCCTACCAATTGAGGCCAGCTTGGGTTAGACAATAAGACCCTGTCTCAGTATATTTTAAAAGATTCAGAGAAGGAACTCTTTTGTTCATCCGATACCCTACCAGGGCTCCTGGGGTACAGCCTTGTACCCTCTCTCCAGTTTCTATGGCTCCTTGACAAGTGAAGGGGAAAATGCCAAATGAACCAGCAGTCATGGCATCTACTTCAATGAAACATGGGGAGAAGTTGTATCTTGTGGTGGCTGTTATAAATGCCAAGAAATTCAGTTCAAAGACAACATTTCTGAGTGTTGAGAGTGGACAGGCAGTTATAATTTCATCTGCTCATGGATATATTCATTCATTCAACAGCTATTGAATGTCTTCCACAAATTACAAAGGTAAAGATTGCTGGGAGGCATACAAAAGGCAGATCTGCGTCATTTACTCCAAGAGCATCCAGTAATTATGTGTGTGTGTGTGTGTAAGTCTCTATGTGGGTATGCGTAAGTGTTTGTGCCTGGGGAAGCCAGAAGGGAACAGCAGAATGCCTGGAGCTGGAGTTGCAGGCAGTGTGAACCATGTGATAGGGTTGGGAACTGTACTCTGGTCCTTTGCAAGAACAGCGAGTATCACTCACTGAACATGGAGAAGTCAAGCTGGTGCCTACCTAGAGCCTGCACCCCCTGCTAAAAGTGTTTGTTGTGCTGGATGAGACTCTGCACACTCCCAGAGAAGAAAGGTAGACCCCAGACCAGCTACAAACACTGTTGTCTACAGCAGAGATTGGCCTGCATGATACACTGGAACAATAGTGGCAGAAGAGTTGTGGAAGAAGTCAGCCACTAACTGAATGGGATTAAAACCCACGAGATAGAGCCCATGCCTGACACTAACTAACCAGGTAATCAAGAACCTGAGAGTAGACAAGCTGTGATACTAGGGGAAAGCCAGAGGCTACTGCTTTGCTAAAGGAGAATTGGTATAGGAGGTCCTTCTGTTCATGTGCTACTTTCATTGGTTAGTGAATAAAGAAACTGCCTTGGCCTAGTTGATAAGGCAGAACTTAGGTAAGCGGGGAAGACAGAACTGAATGCTCGGAGAAAGAAAGGTGGAGCAGGAGAGAGAGGCCATGGAGCTGGCAGAGACAGACATGCCATATCTTTCCCAGTAAGCCACTGCCATGTGGTGATATACAGATTAGTAGAAATGGGTTATATCAAGATATGAGAGTTAGCCAATAAGAGGCTAGAGATAATGGGCCAAGCAGTGATTTAGTTAATACAATTTCTGTGTGGTTATTTTGGGGCTAAGCTAGCCAGGTGGCTGGGAAGAACAAGTGGGCCCTCTCCCTACAACAGAGAATAGAAATGAAATGGCTCCTAACAGCATTCTGCTATACTCACCTATCATCAGAGGATTATCCTCCTTCAGTAGGTGGCACCAACCTCAGTGGCTCACAAATGGAAAATGTGCAGTGAGTGAGAGACCATGGAACACTCGATTCTATATGGGATGTCTCCACCAAACCCCTCCCTTCAGGCCTCAGAGAACTCTGTGGAAGAGGAGACAGAGTGTTAAAGCCAGGAGGGATGGAGGACAGCAATGAAACAAGGCCTTCTAGACACAACAGGGCTGATGCATGTATGCACTCACAGAGACTGTGGTAGCATGTACAGGACCTGCATGGGTCTAAGCCAAATGGGGTCCCAGAGCAGAAGGAGAAACCACTGAGTTCTCTTTACAGCCCCATGGGAAAGACTTTTTCCTCCAGTCAACAAATGAATGAATATTTAATTGGTGTCTCACCCACTGTTTCACAGACCCTAATTACATGTAGGAAATATCACAGAAAGATGAGCCATCCTCCATTGTGTATAGAGCAGTCTTCTCTTCTGCTGTATAAGTTCTGTATTCCCTAAATATTGTAGCTGAAATGTAAGATGTATTTAAATCTTCCAAATCAAATTATCATCCTGCTAAAAAGATTGATCACTTAAGAATGAACAGCCAATACATGAAAAAGGTCATTTGTTCACAATTCAAATTAAGTTTATGTGAGACATATAAAACCTTTTCTACAAATTTTGCTTTATAGAAAATAAATATGTGTCTGTTTTCAAGATTTTAATACCAAACACCAAAATCCTAACATCCTGTTATAGGGCCAGTACAATACCAGGTTAGCTTTAGAAAGTCATTAGTTGTCTTTGGCAGAAGAAATGGTGCAATGTGCAATCACTTGCTGAATAAAGGTGAGAACTGGAGTTTGGATTTGCACAACCTAAGTAAAGGACAAATGGGTGTGGAAGCCTCCAAATGCAGAGACAGAAGATCCCCAGAGCAAGCTGGCCTTATCGGCATTCTAGGTTTGATTCAAGGACTTGTATCCAAGAATAAGTTGGCCAACTGTTCTTGAGAGTTTTCCAACATCAACCCTAGGCCTCCACAGGCACACACATGCACAGAACACATGCTAACATGCACACACACACAAGTATATGAGACTAAGACACATATACATAAAAAGGAAAAATGAAATTTATTAAAAAGTTAATGCTAAACACACATTATTAAAAAGAAATTCCTTGGAGAACATATTGTTTTAATTTTTACAAGTAAAAATCACCATGATTTGGTTGTTAATGCCTGCTCCCCCAATCAATATCCATGTGCTAGAGACTTAATCCAAAGAACGGTACTTTTAGAAGGTAGTGATAACTTTAAGAAGTGGAACCTACCTAAATATCATATAATACAGATGGGATAGCTCCAAAAGGAACTGCAGTATCCTAAACCCTTCTTCTTCTCTCTGTTGCTTCCTGACATAATAACTAAACTGCATGCCAATTTCTGATAGAAACCTCCAAAACTGTGAACCAAAATACTTTATCTCCCTTTGTGGGGTGATTACCTTGGGTATGCCAATACAACGGGAGAAAGTTACAATGGTAACTGAAATACATTCAGTTAACATTACTTAACAATCTCAACTCTTTTCTATTCTGGGAGAAGCTGTGATCCTCACTTCATAAGAGAGTAGTGAAAGCAAAATATTTTATTTTTCAACCTTGTAAAGTTGAATGTTGGATTGAAGAAAAGGCAAACAGCTGGTGAAACAATGGAGCACCAAATGGTGGTTTTTATAGCCCCTGATCATGAAAACTTCCTGCCCTATTTTTCCCTTTGGTTTATACCTAGGGAGTTAGACCCTTTCTCTCTTATCTAACACAGTATATGATCTTAATTTCCCATCTTTCTGGGACTGAAGATTCCATTCCCTTTAATGACACATGAACTCAAGTATATAGCAGACTTTAAAGCTTCAATCACAAGATAAAAGAGAAAGGTTCTAGGTAAGCAGGATTCTATGGAAAGACAGACTGAGGGCCTCCTGCTTATCTGTGATTCTCTGACGAGCTCATAGTGCACAAACCTCATGCTGAATAATGAATAATGATGATTGATTTCTTATATCTTCCCTCTCATGTAAAAGTCGTACAATCATTCCAGTTCTTCAGACCAAGACCTCTCTATCTGTCTTCCTAAAACCCCATGAACTAATCTATCAATAAGTCCTACCTGAAGATACAGAAAATTAAAAAGAAAATAAACTTTCCCGTAATATATTCACAACACATTTCACTTCTATGATTCCCCAAATGTAAGCAAACTCTTTGCATCAGTAATCAAACAATTCTTAACAGACAGTGCTGGAGCCTACTCTGGCCACCTCTGCTTGTGAAGCCCTCAACTCTCAGGCTCCAACAATGCTTGTTCACAACTTACAGACCCCTGGTGCACCACATACCACTTTTCCACCCAGCCAGATCACATTTTATGCCAAGTGAATCTGCCTGTACCCTTCAAAGGCACCTACCTCAACACATATAACCATCTGCCAGACTGAGAACAGGACATACATTCCGCATGCCAGTCTTCTTTATTCAACTGAATTTATTCCATCTAAGTCATATCTAACCGTCTTAGAGTTTCTACTGATGTGACAAAAACACCATGACCAAGAAGGAAGTTGGGAAGAAAAGGGTTTATTAGGCTTACACTTCAGAATTGTTGTTCATCACTGAAGGAAGTCAGGACAGGAACTCAAACAGAACAGGATCCCAGAGACAGGAGTTGATGCAAAGACCATGGAGGGGAGTTGCTTCCTAGCTTGCTTTCCATGGTTTGCTCAGCCTAACTTAGAGAATCCAGGAGCAGCAGCCCAGGGATGGCACCCACTGTAGGATGGGCCATCTCCCATTGATCACTAAATGAGAAAATGCCTTACAGCTGGATCTTGAGGAAGCATTTCCTCAGCAGAGGCTCATTCCTCTGATCACTATATAGCTTGTGTCAAGTTGACACACAAAATCACCTGGTACACTGACCATCAGGCAAAACACTACAAGTAAATCCTGTGCTCTGTCCCATCCTGCTGTCTTCATATCAGTCACAGAACCTACAAAAAAAAGTCCACATGCCCATAACTTATCCCAAGGATGTAAACGATATAAAAAAAAGATCAAAACAGTAACCAAGCCCCCATAAATCCATGATCCCTATAGGAATTACCTAGATGAACTCCAAAACAGATAATTTAAAAGATCAATTCAAAACTTCATCAAAGTAACTAAGGGGTTTAAAGAACACACAGAGAAATACATCAACAAACTGAAAGAAAAATAGCTTAAAGAGAATAAATGGCTGAGTGTTAGCCAAGAAAACACAAACCTAAGTAAGACTGGTTGAAATGATGAAAACAACCCAGGATTTAAAAACTCAGTTTGTTAAAGAGGTAGGAACATTGAAGAGCACTCAACCTGAAGTAAAGGTGGGTTTGTAAAACTGAATAACCCAACAAAAAATTCAAGGGGAAGCTTTGAAAACAAGTACAACGAATCAAGCAGAAGACAGAGTATCAGGACTTGGATATGAAGCAGAGTAAACAGACCAAACAGGCAAGCAATATGAATGTAAAACACAGAGGAAAGAGGGGGACATGCAAGAAATATGGAAAGCTAGAAAAGACCAACTTTTAAATTATAGACATAAAAAGGAGAAGAAACTCTGATCAATGTCATAGACCAGATGATTGCAGAAATCTAAAGAAAGGCACAACCATTCATATAGAAAAAACACACAGAACATGAAATAATAGACAAGACCAGGTAAGAAATTCCTCACAGTACATCACTGTTAAAACACTGAATGTACAGAACAAAGAAAGGATACTGAAAGATGCAAGAGAATCACAAAAGTCACATACAAAGGAAAAATATTAGGATAACAGCTGATGTATGAGTAGAAATTTTGAGAGATTCAAACAATTCAAGTTCTAAAAGACCACAATTGCCAAGCTTGATTAAGGTACCAAATAAAATGATTTGCTACATATGAAGAATAAATAAAAGTTTCCACACTAGAAACAGTCTTTTAAAAAATGTCTATCCAGAAGACCAAATCTAAACAAAACACAGGAAGGAAAACTTTAGGCTGAAGAGAGGAATAAATGATATAGGAAAGAAACTGTAGAAAGAAAACAGAAAGTCATAATTATAATTGAAGCCCAACATGCTACTGATATAAAAGCAACAATACAATGACTGCCATCAACATACACCTTTCACTAATAGCTTTAAAACCCCTGGTTTCAATTCTCCAATTAAAAGATACAGGCTGGCTAAGCTGACCACGAAACAATATCCATCTATCTTCTGTCTATAGGAAACTCAGCTTTAAAGATAGACACCACTTAGAGTGAAAGACTGGACAAATATTCCAATGAAATGGAACCAGAAAGCAGGCAGGTATTGCTTTCTGATAACTGAAAACAACAACAACAAAAATCTTCAAACTAAATATATTCAGAAAAAATAAAGAGGAACATTTCATTTTAATCAAAGAAACATCCAAGAAGACATTACAACCCTAACCATATGTGTCAAACTTTTGTAACACTCAATTTCATAAAAAGTGTACTCCTGGAATTAAAGATACAAATTAACATCAACCCATCAGTATAAGGTGATTTCATTATTCAACTTTCTTCATCAGAGTTGTCATCAGGACAAAAACTAAGCAAAAAACATCAAAATTAAAGCACATTATGTGTTCAAATGGGCTTAATAAATATCTCCAAAACATTCCATCCAAAAAATGCTAGTCAGTAGTACATAGAAGCCTTTCTAGAATAGATCACATCCTTGGAAACAAAACAACTCTTAACAAACTCAAAGATAAAAATAACTATACGTGTCCTCTCTGACTTTAATACAATAAAACTGGAAATTGAAAGTAAACAAATGTAGTAATTATGCAAACTCATGAAGATTAAATTATTTATTTCTGAATGATGAGTCAAAGAAGAAATCAATAAAGAAATAAAACTTACCTTGAATTAAATGAAAATGAAAACACAACACAGAAGAACCTCTAGGATATAAAAGGGCAGCTCTGCCATGAAATTTTCCAGTTCTGTATGCCTACGTTAAAAGATCAGAATGAAGACAAATAAATGACTTAATGATGCACCTCAAACATTTGGAAAAACAACAACAAACTAAAAAGAAATCCAGTAAATGCCAAAAAATAGTCAGAGCAGGAATTAATGAAATATAAACAAAGCAAACAATGAGAAGGATTAACTACTCTGAGGGCTGGTTCTTTGAGAAGATAGGATTGACAAGAACCTTGGCCAAACGAAAGAAAAAGATGACCCAAATTAACTGAATCAGAAATGAGCATGGAAGCCTCACAACACCAAAGAAATTCAAAATATCATAAGAGAATGCCTACATGCCATTAAATTAAAAAGTCAAAAAGAAGCAAATTATTTTTTAGATTAATATAAACTATAAAATCAATCCAAGAAGTTATCAACAATGTATACATATTCATAACAAACACAGAGAAAAAAGACTAATAAAACATCTTCTAATTCTAAAAGGTCCAGGTCTAGATGGTTCACAGAAGAGTTTTTCCTGACTTTCAAATTTACAGTCCATCCTCCTTATTTTTCAAAATGGAAACTTCTTAAAATAAAGGGGAACATTCACAAAGTCCTTCTTTGAAGCCATTATTACTCTGATACCAAAACCAGGTAAAAACACAACAAAAGAAAACTACATATATATATATATGTATATATATGCATATATATATACATATATATATATATACTTTCATCAACATGGAATCAAATATCCTCAATAAAACACTTATAAACCAAATACAGACATGTATATCAAACAGATTATCTACCATAACCAAGTTTGTCTTTTCCTGGAGATGCAGGGGATGGGTCAACAGTCACAAGTCAATAAATAAAATAAACTACATGAGTGAACAGAAAAAGAACAATACCAGATTATTTTTTTAAAAAAATGCAGAAAACACGTTTGACAAAATCCAACACATTTTCAAGGTAATAGGACTATAGGGAATATACCTCAAGCCAAGAAATACTATCTATGAAAAATCCACAACCAACATCATTCTAAATGGAGGAAAAACTTTGAGGCAATCACACAGAAAATAGGAGCAAGATAGGTATGTCCACTATCTCCACTCCTTTTTTAACAATGTTCTCAAAGAAATATCTGGAGCAAAAGTCAGAAGGACATTAAAGTTATACAAGTAAGAAAAGAGGAAGTCAAAGTATCCCTATTCACAGATGGTATACTATTATACATAGGAGGCCCTCAAAATCTTACCTGAAAACCTTTACAAATGACCAATAACTTTTGCAAAGTGGCGAGACACAGAAGCAACTTGTACAAATATATAACTTTTCTGTACACTAACATCAAATATACAGAGAAAGAGATCATGGACACTCCTGCTCACAATAGCCTCAAGGGAAATAAAGTATCAAGGGACAAACTTTGCCTAAAAGATAAAGGACCTCTACAG
Source organism: Myodes glareolus (assembly GCF_982192425.1). Taxonomy (NCBI): domain Eukaryota; kingdom Metazoa; phylum Chordata; class Mammalia; order Rodentia; family Cricetidae; genus Myodes; species Myodes glareolus. Next base: position 40,853,662 of record NC_142043.1, read on the forward strand.
TGGAAACTTAATATCTTTGAAGAAAGACATAAAGACATGAGAAACTGGAAAATACATATTTTCAGCTTAGTAGAATTAATACTGCAAAAATAGTCATTTTACCAAAAGCCACTTACAGGTTCAGTATAATCCCAACCAATATCCCATATTCAAAACATAGAAAATAATAATCCTAAAATTTATGTGGAAACATAAAGAAAGATCACAAGTAGCTAAAACAATTCTGAAATAAAAGAAAAATGATTGACAGATTGCCATTCCAGGTCTCAAAATACATTAAAGAGCCATGGTAATAAAAGCAACATGGTACTGGACACACACACACACACAAACACACACAAACACAAAACAGCATGGTACTGGTATTGTATTTTCTTACATCTAAAACAATGTAAGAAAATAAATATAAGGCCCAAACGTAAGTACAAATAAATACAGCCATTAATATTTGACAAAGATGCAAGAAATGGTGCTGGGGAAACTAGATATTCACATGCGGAAGAATGGAAATATACTGTACTTATCACTTTGCACAAAAACTAACCACAGTGGATCAAAGACAAGATCCAGAACCTGAAACACTGAAACTACTAGAAGAAAGCATAGGGAACATTTAAAACTAGCTATGAGGTTGAGCAGAGATGCTCAAAAGAAGAAATAAAAATGGCTAAGAGATATTTCAAAAAAATGTTCATCACACCTAGCAGTTAGGGAAATACAATTTAAAACAATTTTAAGATTTCATCTTATCCCAGTCAAAAAGGCAGAGATCAGCAAAATACACCGGAAAGCGGTGGAGAAAGGGAACACTCATCCACTGCCGGTGGCGTTGCAAATAGTACAGCCTCTCAGGAAATCAGTGTGGAGAATCTTCCAGAAGCTGAAACTAAATCTCTCATATGAACCATATACCACTCTCTGGTATATGGCCCAAAGGCCCTGACATCCCACTCCGTAGACACTTGCTCAGCCATGTTCCTTGTTGCTCTATTCACCATAGCTAGGAAATGAAACCAACCTACATGTCCTTCAGTTGATGAAAATGTGGTGCATAGACACTATAGAGTACTACTCAGACATCAAAACCTAAATCCTGAAGGTTGTAGGTAAACGGATCAAATTAGAAAAGATGATATTGAGTGAGTTAACCTAGATTCAGAAAGACAAATATTGCATGCTTTCTTTCATCCGTTCTTTCAAGCTCCAAATCTTCAGACGTGAGTATGTAACTTGGAGTAACCACAGAAACAAGGAACGTCAAAGGGACCATGTGAGTGTTGGGGATGGGTAAGCAGTGGAGAGGGAATAGCTAAGTAGAAATGATTCTCAGGTATACATGGGAAGAGGGCTTGATTAGGGAGTGGGGTGAGAAGTAACACAGAAGTAAAGGGAGGATTTTAAATAACAGGAATGTCTTACCAGATATTAATATTTCTTTGTCTAAATTACATATACTACATACAAATCTGTGCAAAAACATACATAAACAGTTTAAATGCAATTTCCCTACCTAGGCAGACAATGCTGTCTCCAAAAGTCATATACTATCCAACAAAAACTCCAATATCCAGTATGAGAAACCCTATTTTGAGTTGTTGGTCAGGGGAATCCAACAGACTTATAAAACTTCATAGGCTATTGCTGTTACCCTTAGCTGTCTCCTACCCCAGAGTTTGAAGGAAAGTCCCTATTGCTGAAGACACTATATCCTTTAAGCACAGGACTCAGAGAATTTGGGCTCCTTCTGACCTAAAACCCTCTCCCTGAGTTTTATGGTACCAGAAGGTGTCCTGCAAACATTCAAAGGAGAGCAACAACTAAAAGCCCTACCCAGTATGATCAGCAGGGCACAATGAACCTTAAGGTGCAATAGTGGTACACATAGTTTGGTGGTAACAGATAGATTACTAATGGGGCATAAGACTCATTCACCAAGAGGTGAATCACACTTGTACTGGAAACCTAGCTAGTAGGCCATGGATCTTGGAGGAGAACCTACTAAACCCGTGTAATTGTAACTACATTCTGAATTGCAGCTCTCATGTCTCAACAGATAAAAAACTTCTCTTTTCAAGGGATGGAAAACCACAGCCACAAAAACATGCAGAGAATAATTATATGGTGCCCAGTCTCAACTGACACATCTAGACTACAACTCCTTCATCTAAGGCTCAGAGATCATCACAGAAGAGAGTTGAAAAGAGTATAAAATCTAGAAAAACAGAGATCTTCTATGACATTGTGTCTTCTAACAGTGTTAGGAAAACTATATTCAAAAAGTCTTATCTGTAACATTATGTGGACTGATAGGGTTGTAGTTACATATTTTTTATTGTATATATATACGGTATATTTTTAATTTTAATTAAAATTAAATTAATTAATTTCAAATTGTGTATATCAACAATTTAAAAAGTCATGATCTTGAGAAAGAGAAAGGAATGTGGAGAGGAGGGATTGGATGCAGGAAAGGGAAGGGGGAAATGATATACTTACATTTTAATTCAAAAATTGAAAACAATTTAAACAACACACACAGGCTAACATGATAAAACAACATGATACACAAAAACATACATGTAGATTAATGAGCATATACAACTACAGCCATTTGATATTTGATAAAGATGGAAAAATTACAGTGGAGAAAACACAGCATCATCAAAAAATTGTGCAGGGGAAACTGGATGACCCCCTGTAGAACAATAAAGCCAGAACTCTACCATCCTGGTCATATCTTGTTTCCACTTCCTCCTTCCAGCTCCTGGGGAGTCCCTCCTCTAAGTCTCCGTCCCTAGTTTTTGTTTCCTTTTAAAAAATGATTTCTTTTTATTTTTAAGATTATTGCATAATTGAGAAATTGCATAATCTATCCCTTTTTACCCCTTCTCTTTCCTCTCTCCAAACCCTCCTATATGCCTCTGGGTTCTAGCTGTATATTTGGGAGTGTAGGACCATCCACTGGAACATGGACAACCTATCAAAGGCCACACCCCCAAGAAAAATGCCTTTGCTCCCTTACTAACCATCCACTGCTGACTTCAAACTCCCTGACCTGCAGATCTTATAATCTTTCCACCCATCTTTCATGATATCCACTCAGCCTTGGGTGAGTGATGTGTGAAAAGATATGCCTTGTAGGGCTGATAACTCCACAAGTCACTTAGTCATTACACTTTGACCAAGTCATGGGTCTACATTAATTACATGCATGCAGACTCCTCTGCCACAAGGACAGGAAGCTGCACTAATCTCTAAGAACAGAGATACATATGTAGAAGGCAGTTTGATACTGTGTTCACTTAGCAAAATAAACATTCACACTATGGCCTTTGACCTTGGAGATCTTGGTTCTTGACCAAAATTATCATACCAGATATGAGATTTTTATGACATGGATTTCAAAGAGCTAGATGAAGGAATCCATAGGGTGAGGTCTGGAAGGATCCAGAGAAGTGCATATCCTTCATGCAGTCTTCATGGTCTCCCAGTTTCAGTGTTCATTTCTCCTGGGAGGGATCAGGACCCATCCTGAGCACAGATTTTTATGATCTGCTATCAGATAAGATAAATCAAAGAATCTCAGCACCAGCTCCAGGGCATACAAGTAGAAGAAAATTAGTTTCCATGACTTGCCCTTAAAGATAAATTTAAGTGCCAGGTGATGATGGTGCAAGTCTTTAATCCTAGTACTTGGGAGGCAGTAGCAGGTGGATCTCTGTGAGCTCAAGGCCAGCTTGGTCTATAAGATCTAATTCCAGAGCATCAAAGCTATACAGAGAAACCCTGTGTTGAAAAAACAAAAATAGATAGATAGATAGATAGATAGATAGATAGATAGATAGATAGATAGATAGATAGATTCTAGTAATTCTGCCTTGAGGAGTGGGGAAATGAGGATGTAGGAGTGGGGAACAATAAAATGGATAGGGAGAGAGAGGGAAGAGGGAGAAAGAGAAGGGGAAGGAAAAGAGAGAGAGAAGGAGAGGGAGGGAGAGAGATTTCTGAAGTCTGTTTTGTTTCTGGAGCCATAAACACTTCAATATTTAAAAACAGTCTTTCATCTTTATTATTCAGAATCCACTTTGACACAATAAGAATAAAGCCAGCTCTGAGCCAAGAACCGTGAAAAAACAGTCACCACTTCACATCCTATAACACTTCATCTTCAAATTATGTCCATATCATGACCCGCCTACTGCCCAGCAAGCTAATAGAGTGTGTAGTCCATACCCTCCACTCTGGGATGGCTCCCTTCCAAACACCGAGGCAAAACACCACATCCTCAGGGTGAATGGCTTGCTGTCCCTTAATCTCACCTCTTCCTGCTAATCTGTTCTCATCACGCAGGCTGCTTGGGCATAAGTCTACTTCCGGTTTTCCACAAACGGAACCATGGAGACTGAACATGGGGCTAACCGCGCAGCGTGTTGTTTTTCTAGAGATCAGCAGGTCCTCCCTTCCTTCCTCACATTGCTAAAATGCCACCTTTGTAGCTTTCCTTTTGATCCCACCAACTGCAGTGTGCCTGCTCTCCAAAGACCTCTTACAGTCCCCAGCCTCTCTTCAAAGCTGATAATGTCTTTCTGTCATGGTGTGGTCTACCTGTTCCTTGAGAATGCCATCCTGCAAAGGTTGGATTCAGGCCATTTTTCTTCAGTGCTGTATCTCTAAAGCAACTCATGATTCCTGCGTAGCTGTCACCATGTCTTTGTGGCACATGAATAACTGACTTGTCACCTTCTGTCTCCACAACTCTTTATTCCTCTGCAATCACTGTGCCACTGTGTCTGCGTTCTCATAGCTCACTGAAGTTCCTGACCCACCTGTCTTTCTTTCCCTTAAAACCCAAGAACACTTTCTATACCTGCTGCCTTTGCTGTGCCCTCTTTGGCCCTGCTGACCTCACCCAGTCCCCATGCTGCCAACACTACTCCATGCTGTCTGTCCCTACCCTGAGATAGCTTAGCATTGCCATTCCCACTAGTAGGAATCTGTATATTCCCTGGGAGAACTCCCACTTTCCAAGGACAGACACCCTCGGGTTCTCTTCATCTTAGTCAATGACAGCACACACCAATAGCTACGACCCTGGATTTTCCTCCTTTGCAAATGTCTCATGCTTACTGATTATAACTTCCACTACACTCAGTCTGTGACCATCCTCACTACTATGACCTTGAATCCAATCTCCTTCTTCAATGGCGTGAATTACTGCCTTTTATCTGACTGCCCTCCACTCTTTCCAGTGTGACCTCTTAAAGCTGAATCACAGGGTGCCTCTGCTCACCACTCCCCAATCTTCCAGCCTCATGCCAGCATGTCTAGTGAAATCTAGACCATTCTAAGTGACAACTCCCCAGGGCCTCTCTGTTCTCAAAGAAAAGTTCTTTTTCTTCCAATGATACTGGCATCCTCTTGGCTCACCGACCTAGGAGCCCTGGCATTGATATACCTGGAACCTGCCATCCTCCACCATAGCCCTCCCAGGACCCCCATCCCTCCTCATTTAACTAAGAAGTCCATTCTGACAACTTTATAAAGCACTTCCCTGCAGTTCATAAGTCACTGAAGTCTGTTATACTAATTTGTTTACATCTATTACTAGGCAAATAAGCCTCCTTAAAAACTAAAAGTTGCTATTTTACTCAGAGAAAATATGACTAGTACAACATAACTAATTTTTGACAAATGAACATTATTTTTCAGAAAACACTTTTACTAAAAAGGAAATGTATCTCTCCTTGGGGGAATGAATTCCCTACTCGATGTAACACATGACCTCTACTTCACACTATATACATAAATTAACTCAAACTGGGTCAAAAACAAAGTTGGGCAGTTTAAATTGTAAGACTTTTAAAAAAAAAGAAAATGAAGAAGTAAATCTTTGTGACCTTTGATTTGATGGTAGGTTCTGCAATGTGACACTCCTAAGACAGCAACTAAAATAAATAAATAAATAAATAGATAGGTTCTTCAAAAACTGTGTTTCAAAGGATTACATCATATAAATAGAAAGAAAGCATAAGAAATATTCATAAATCATGTTTCTGATAAAGGCATATCCAGAATATATAGGGAATAAAGAACTCTTAGAAGTGAATAATAAAAGCATAAATGATACAACTAAAAGTGAACAAAAGGAGGAAACCACAGGTGGAAACAGGTTCAGAAGGGATGCTCAGCATCAGCTGTCACTAGGGAATAAATGTCCCTGTCACCACAGAAAGACACAGTCACACCCATTACCATACTTACAATGAATAGGGAAATAAGTGACTGATGCACAGGGAACATGGAGAGGCTGGATGTGCCATACACTGTTAGAACAATATGCATGGACTCGGCAACTCTGCAAAATAACTTGGCAGTTCCTTCGAAGAGGAAGCCAAGTTACTACATACATCAGCAAGTCCTATGTGAAAGTCATTTTAAGAATCTGATAGTTGGTATGTTAATTTTAAACAATTAAAGAGAGTTTGAATGGGGGTAGCTTGCATGGGCAGAGAAAGATGATCTAAGTAGCTATAGATAATATTAAATGAAAATTCCAGCATCAGGGCTGGATACCTCTAAAGTTGCTAGATAGAGAGAACTCTAAAGTCCCCAAAACGATATAGGCAATTGCTGCTATTATGGATTGGCCACCATAAAGATCTGGTAAGATGTAATTGCTGAAGATACCTCATGATCTAGTCACAGGACATAAAGAAATCAAGCCAGAACTGGACTAGAATTTTCCTTCCTGGAGGATTGTCCTCATAGTCCTGGAGCATGCTATGTAGGCCAGGGAAGAGTTGTCATTAACAGTCATTCTCAGCTATGGAAGCATGTACAGTACTACCAACAAATAAGGGAGGACACATCTACTGATGTAACAGTGGCACATCTGTCATGGAAGAAACCAACCATTTTCCATTTGAATTTGATGCACATGCCACAGGAGGAAATTTATGTCTTGTACTACAAATCTGGTTAAAATCCCATGGCTGGGAATGTCTAAGGTCCTAGCAAGGTAGCTATGGTTGTGGCTTTGCTAAATTGGTATGATGATACAACTTTCTGAATAACTACGGCCATAGAGTAGTGTTGCTATTAGGTTTGGTCAGAGAAGCTTCCACTGAAAGTGGTCAGTGGAAACTAACTGCAGTGACTCATAACTGGTCAAACACTGAGAATAACTTACAATTGAATGCTCAGGCATAAGTGGAACATCAAGCCGCTTGCTTCAAGGCTGAGGGAATATCATAAACTAAGGGACAGAAGGAACGTTAGTTCAGGAGGAAAGTTGAAGGATGACATTGAACACTGATTCCCAGTCATGCACTCTTGAGCGTGTAGCAGCTGGAATTACCTGCATGAGATTCTGCCTGTCAGAATCTAGTAAAAGATGGAATAGGGGTTTGTGAGTTTTAGCTCTTCCTAGGGATTAATAAACTGTTGTGCTTTTACAGGGAGATTTTCTTCAGTGAGAAGAAAGGTCCCCATGTTCCTGTAAACAATTCGCCATTCACACCCTATAAGCCACACCAATGAAGTTCGTTTAGTCACTTAAGAAATAAAACATAAGCGGATAGAGGAAACTAGTTGGGGAAAGGAAGGGAGATGAGAGACAAGAAAGCCTAAAAGAGGTAAAATACAAACAAATGCATACGTGTATGAAAACGTCACAATGAAACCCATTGTACATAAGTACGATATGCTGATAAAAATTAAAACATGTATTCACTCAAATATTCATGCATTACTGTTCAGAGCAATCATAATAAGAGGGTCATAATAAGATGGCAACAAAGATGGTCATCAATTGATGAATAGGAAAATAAAATTCACACCACAGGTTATCTTTCATTGGTCAAAAGAAGGAAGTATTGTCACATGGTATGGTGTAGGTAAATATTTAAAACATGTTAACATGAAAAGGCTGTTACCAAAGCCATACATTGTACATTATATCCTAATGGCATGACTAATATAGATAAATCTATAAAGGTAGAGAATAGATTAATGCCTGTCTAGGACCAGGGGGACAAAAAGATTGAGCTGATAAAGAACTGAAGAGTTTATTCCCAGGTAAATAGAGTTTTAGACTTGATTGTGGTGATGGCTGAAGTAAATCAATTACATCTTTATTTATTATCTGACGAAAAAGGGGAACCTGATGGTGATATGGCTCCTTTATCCCTTTCACTGCTGTTTACCATGTGCTTAGAATAGTGCTTGGCACACAGTAGAAGCTCAATAAGCATTGTGGTCACTAACCCTAGCCCAGTACTGAAGAGACTGCAAACAACAGTGCAAATCAGCACGCAGCCAGAGCTGGCCTGAGCAGGCAGCCGTAGCAGGGGTATCTGGGATTTTCCAGAACAGGATAAATATTTTAGATTGAATCGTTTTATTAATTGGAAAAAATGTGGTGTTTTTTTTTTCAGTGAGCTGTTTGATAAGCAGGAGTTGCTGCATTATTAAATGTTCTAATGAAGTGGCCTCTTGCAGAATTGTTTCGTCTAAACACACTGGAGTCTCATCTTCATTTTAACTTCGCTAATTAAGTTATACAGAATGATCTGCAGCGGGGATTTCGGGGGAGACCAATGGCGGCACACACTGGGTACAGTGTGCCTCTGATGCTTCCTGCCCTTCCTAACAACTCGGTGTAGATACCAGCCAAATCTCGCTACTTCTGTCGCCCGGTTAATCCTTGCCTTCATGAAAACGGTAGTGGATTTCCTAAAGAATCCAGCTGTCAGAGCAACAGCTGCCTGTGTCTTCTGCGGTTTGTTTCTTCCTTTTAATTTTACTATTGAAAGCAAAATGTGATTTTAAACTCCTTCATATTCAAAGTTCAAATTTCTCCACTGCGTGCTGTAGAGAAATACTTCCTCTCGCCTTGTGTAGCACTACAAGGCTATTTGTGGATGCTGCAGTTTTTTGAATTAAAAAAAAAAAAAAGGTTAGTCCCAGGAGTCTACCTTGAAAAGACACAAACATTCAAATAGCCAGTAAAGTCTGGGAATAGACCGCAAGGTCAAAATGCAAATGTCCATTTGCTACCTACAGTATCCCACAAAGCCTTTTATTGAGTTCAAGATTTTTAAAAAATATAGCAATTTCCCCGTAATCCTAAACCCAAAGCATTTGAATCACACACACACACACACACACACACACACACACACACACACACACACACATATATATTACACCAAATATTTTCACTGCTTCGTTTGTTCCAAGCAAACGTAAATTTCTTTCTCTTCTCCTGGCCCCCGCCAAAAAGGGCTACACAAATGAGATGCTACAATAAATGGCATTAATTGTTGTTAGTCAAACATGTCATTGGTTATAAGGAATCATAAAGACATATCTTTCAAGAATTCTAGAGGTGCAGCGGGCTACGCTAAAGCCTGTGTTTTTCTATATGAAATGTGCTGTAATTGGAAGTGACACCATCAAAAACACCTTTGTGCTTCATATTAATATATTTCAAATGAAATAGCTGTGTGGAAAGCTAACTGTGTTTGGGTTTTCTACTCTTCGTCTAGGGTTGTCATGGTAAAGAAAATATTTTTACCCGGGACTGGGAAGTAGTGGTCTGGCACGGGCTGCTGCGGTGCCTGCCGATGGATGAATGGTGTCTGCATTGGCCCTGAGCACCGCCATTCTCACCGGTGGTAGCTGGGGTCCTTCTGGGAGTATCTAGAGGGGAGCTTAGGGAAAGGGGAAAGCAGCTCAAGACAAAACTGGATAGGAATCCACAGCAAATATTTAAGACATCCGTGTGAAAACAAGTGTAGGAATGTAGAGATGAGACTTCTACTAGCCAGCTACCATCCTTTTATTTAATCAAGCATCACAGGAGAACTAGAAAAATTCCACGGCAAGCCGCTTTGTAAATTCCAGTACCAGACAGGATAAAATACACGGAACAAGTCTAAGCTTCACCTGTGTTCCCAACTAAGGACAGCATGTGCTGAAAACTGAACTCCAGTGAAACAGTGTTGGGGCCGGGGGCAGGAAGGCTACAGCCCTTAGATCATGGTGAATTAATGCCCTGATTACAAAACCAATGCGGGCCTAGAGAGATAGCTAAATTGTTGGGCAAACAGAAGGATCTGAGTTAGGATCCTAGCATCCACTTAAAAACAAAGGCAATCACGGTGGTGCATCTTTGGAACCCCTACACCAAGTGGAAGAAATAAGCATATCTAAGGACTTCCTGGTCAGCCAGTCTGGCTGAATTGCCAAACTCCAGGTTCAGTGAGAAACTCACTAAGAGGGAACAACAGAAAAGACTACAAACATCAACCTCTAGTCTTTGCATCTACATGTTAAACATATGAATGCATACCTGCACAAACACACTACACACACACACACACACACACTCACACCAGGTAGACTTGACAATGTGATTTAGATGGCATGCTTTTATGTGTACTTGGACATCTCACCTTCTACTATGAGATGTTACAGCCAAATATCCTCCTTCATACATGGTTTTCTCCAGCTATGGGCTCCCTGCTCTTCAGCATCCCAGCATCCATAACTGTAGAAATAAATCTCTATTCATCATTCAGTCTCATATATTTTACTATAGAAGCCCATAAAAACCTAAGACAAACCCCTATTTCTAACTTGAAAAAGGCCACATGGTCCTCTGACTAAAAGAAAATTGCATATTTACCTTTAAACTATGATGAACATGTATCCAACTTATACTTGTGTTTGGCATATTTCCTGTAGTGCTCTTGGTTGGAAGTGACAACTACTTATATTTGAATGTATTTTTTTAAGTCACACCCAAGTATCTTTTTATGTAGATCTAATACTTTTCAACAAAACTCTCCTTTGTTCCCCAGCCAGAATTCTCTGAAGTCCCAGACAGGACTACAGCTCTGATTTTTCTTGAGATGGGTGAACATTCCTCAGACACCTTTTCCAATAAAAATTGAGCTAACATCCCAGATCTTAGAGTGGGTATACTTTCAGCCTTGTACTTGAATTTCTTTTCCATTGCAGGAGTACGAAAAAAAATTATTCCTCCTTGAGATGTGTATGTGCTTTGAGGAAATAGCTGCCTACTGCCAATTTTAGGATACCTGAGGTCTCAAAGGTTGGGTGGTAGGCCTTCACCAAGCAAAGGAACAGCATGTACACTGGCCAGTTACGATCTGACATTAATGCCCTGCTCTTCCCCTATTTTATGCATTTGTCTCATTTTTAATTGCTGTGGGGTATGCTTTTTCTAAATTTCTCCATTTTGTCTAGAAGCCAGAATAGACAAACTATAACAACAATAAAAAAATGTAGTTGGAAAAAAATTCACTTCTTTTGACTCAGAAATATAACCTCAAATTAGCAGGATTGAGAAGAAAATATTTATAAAATTTCTAATGTCCAGGATAAAAATGTGGGGAGGTGGGGGGGTTATATCCACCACTCTCTATCCTTCAAGGTTATTCTACCTTCTAAAATTACATGTATGTGGGTGGGGCATTTGACTCGAGGGCAGATCACTTTTCTGGTACTTATAGATCACCAGGTTCCATCTCCAATACTAAGCAAATAAATAAATATGCATGCTCACCTGTATAGTGTTTTCTATCATTAAAATTATGTTGTTCCCCTTCCTAGCCACAATGACATTGCCACAAAAATGCTATTTTAAGCATATTAACCATTTACCCAACATTAAATGTTTCTGTTCTAGCGTTTAGAACTCACTAGATCTATTCCTATTTTTTTTTAATATGTCTGGTTGGATTTGTTTCTCATAAGCAAAAGATTTGTTTGTTATAAGCTCACTCTTCCAGTGCTAACCCTCCATGCAGTGGATGGGTTTCCCGTGGCATTCAACACAGGCATTGGCACGTTGGAAGTTAGCTTTGCTAATGTTAAGCATCCTCTCCTCATTTACTTCTAACCACAATTCCCATTTGTTTTTCATAACATTTTCATATTAGTTTTTTAATTACCTGAGAATGCTAACTATTTCTGAGGAGATTAATGGTTTCCCTAGTCTCGAAAAAGCAATGGCCTGGCTCACATTAACATCCCATCCAATGACAGTCTCTCTCCCAAAGTCATTTGTTCAACACACTTCATGCTCCAAATATTAGAGAAAGCTCAATCTTTTGTCACCAGACACAATGCTAGCTAGCTGTAGGCTTACTGCCATGCCTTTTATTGTGTATTCCTTCTATATTTAATTGCAGAGTTTATTTAAATCAAGAAGGGACGTTGAATTTTAACAAATGCTTTTTTGCCTCTTATAAGATGATCCTATGTTTTGTACCAGATGTGTCAATGCTTTGTAACATATTTATTTGTTGAAAATACTGCTTCATTGCTATCTTCCAAGAATAAATCCCAATTGGTGATGATGAGCAAGACTTTTAGAGCAGTGTTGAGTTTGTTTTGCTAGTATTTTATTGGGGACAATTATATTTGTGTTCATCGGGGAAATTGGCCTGTAGCTTCTGCAATCCTTGCCTAGCCTTATTAATAGGGTAATACTGACCTCATAAAATGAACTTGAAAGTGTTCATTCCTCTTCAAATTTGTGTAACACTGATGAAGAATCGTAATGAATTTCCCTTTAAGTGTTTTGTAGCATTTGCTATACCAGTATAATTCCTTACTACATTCTAACACTAATCCTTATGACTCATAGATGAAGGTAACCCTCCCACACTATCAAAGAAGTTTCTCTTTACACTAAATAAAAATCATTGCAGAAACCCACAACTGGACACAATGCAGACTTGGATGGATCATGGGGAGCCTGGGACTAGTAGATACATGTCCAACACTGCTCCTGTACTTAGGGCTCAGGGAACATCACAGAGGAAGGGATGGAAAGATTCTAAGGGTCAGAATAGCAGGGAGTCTTATACGAGACTGTGTCTCTTTGAAATGATTGCATAAACAAGTCCTGAACGATGACAATGTCAATAGAAATGCCAGTGCAGAGTCGGAGAAATCTCAAGGCAACCCACCCCTAGACAAAGAACTACAGACAGACCAGACTACTGCGAGAGAAGGAGCACTGGTCTCTCCCAGGGATGACCTCCCTAATGGGTTATCCAATATCCATGTACTGGTTATCCAATATCCATAAAAAGGAAGGATTTTTTTGGAGAGGAATGTCAATTTAACTGGATTTTTTATAATTGTGTTGTAGAAATTTTAAGGGGTCATTTCTTGATGTTTTTCTGCAGTATAACTAGTTTTATTAGAAGAATAATTAAAATCTTCTTTGACTTTTGGTTTGTGAGTTTCCCATAGATTTTTGCAATTTTTGTTTTCATAGATCCTTCCTAAGGACCCTGTACTCAAAACAATTAATTTCCCACTGATAAAGGTTCAATTTGGATTCTCACAAAACCTTTACATTTTTGTTTCTTGCTATGGAGATGGATACTTTGCATTGGTATGGATCTTGGTCTATTGATACAAGTTTTAGATCAATTTTGTTATATGTATATTTCTGCTCTTGATTAAGGTATTGTGTTTGTGAAGGCTCATCTAAAAATGTAATGTATAATTAAGAAATATAGGTAAATGGAGAGTCCTCAGTGAGGACACCACTAGGCTCACCGCCTAGACCATTGTGTTTACAGTCTGTGGGTGGCCCTGTGGCCCTGCACTCGCTTTCTTCCAGCAGGGCGAGAAGCAGTGGCAGCTCCATGTTGTGGGCTGAGGACTAGCCCCCTTCAGTACTGTCATGTTCTTTTCCCGCTGTTGTGGTGCTCACCCATATCCCTCCCAGACACTTTGCCGCTGTGTTGTTGTTGTTGTTGTTGTTGTTGTTCTATTGTTGTTGCCATTGCAGAGATACTGTGGGCTCTGCACACCTCGTCTCATAGCAAGGCTGAGACTAGGGTTTGGGTTCCAGCCTCTGGGCTGTCCCTTGGTGACTGTAGGACTAAGGATGAGGATAGGAGGGAATCGGCTTGGCAGCTGTGTTTCTCATTGATATAAGAAGCTACAGCCTGCGGGGATCGGTTAGGATGTGTGCCCTGATGGAACAGTACCCGAAGTCTGGAAACTGCATACACATATACAACTGAATGATGAGGAAGGGCACTAGATTATCTGTAGGTCTCTATATTGCCGTCATTCAGAGGAACAAGCTGTGGTTGGTCGATCCTACACCCTAGCCAGGAGGTCAATTGTTCCTAACATCAAAACAGAAGAACGCCTTGACACGCCAATGTTCTGAAGTACTAGGGTCTTGGGTGTGGCCATGATTGTGTCAACCACACACTCACTCAGGACTTCTTCCTTTCCAAAGGATGCCTCTGTTCAGACCCCAGTTTTGCCAGACTGTCTCTTGTTTGTGCAGATCAAAGAGTTGACCTATCTCAACTCTTCAGGTACCAAAAGGAAGCAGCTATTGATGGCAGGGATAGATAAGTTTTTACATGGAATGCAGAAAACCACATTGGCTTCTCCATTGCTCACTCATTCTCACATTCATAGCATAGCAGGCTGTAATTTGTCCGTGGTCTTAATGAGGAAGTGGGTTGCTATGCAGTCTCAATGAACAGGTAGTAAAGGAAATCACAAAACAAAACCAGTCATAGAGAAAACAGATAACTGTAAGTCATTCCTCCCTAGTTTCCTAATGCACATGAGACAAACCCCCCAAAATTTAGGGTTGCTCACAATTTTAAAGCATAATGAAAGGAATACATATTCATTAAAACTATAGCTAAAATTTCGAATTGTGATCTTTCCCAAAGAACGTGAAATAACAGACTTTTCTACAGTGTTGTACAGTGCTGCAGTGACTCAACCCAACCCTGTCACCTAGTAACCACAGGGGAGGTGACAGGAGCAGCAGGCTATCTTCACGGTAGAGCCATGCTTGTTTATAGGTTTGCTGGGCTAAGTGCATTTTCAGCTTGGGGTATTCTCGAGTTATGATCCGTTTATTACATGATAACCCCACCAAAAATCAAGGACCACTTTCCATTGCTAAGCAACACATCCTGAACTTGTTCCCATATAACTAATGGTCTATAATAGATTGCAATGGTTCTTTTAACTGTTATCAATAACTCTGGCCTGGAGTGGTGAGCGTAAAATGAGAACGTTTTGGATAGCAATTTTTAAAAGTGATTAGAGAATGTGCCCCAAGACTTAGGAAACATACTGGCAAATTTTCTTCCCAAATGTTTTTCACTTTATATTTTTACCAGATGCAGAGACATCTCTTGGCCTTTTATCGTAGACCAGTCTAACTTGGCACTAGCTCATTTTGCCATCTTACTGCGGTATCAACCCTAATTTTCTGTTCAATAAATCTATGTTGAGCTTTGCAATTCCACAAGCAAATTACATTTCAATTTTGGTGTTGGGTTTAATGAAATCCTCTTCTTTAAAGGCTGCTGTGCTGTGTTCCCAGGTTTTCACTGTTACAATATTTCCACAGAGACACTGAGGATAGTTTAGCTAACCCTTCCTCAATAGTCTAACATGTCCTCCAAAAATACAAAACCTCATTCTCAGAAAACAAAGTCACGTGATGTAATTTAATTTTATTCTCTTGTTATTTTTGAAGAGCATGTTGTATTAAGGGTAGATTTTGAAATTTGAAATGTCTTTGTGATCCAGCACATGAACAACTGTGTTGGTTAGCTTTGGTTAACTTGATACAAACTAGTGTCCCCTAGGAAGAGAGACCTTCAACTGAAGAACTGCCTCCATCAGACTGGCCTGTTGGCATATCTGTGGCCATTTTCTTGATTAACATGGGAGAGCTCAGCTCACTGTGGAAGGTAGCACCTCTGGGTAGGTAGTCCTGGGTTGTCCAGGGAAACAAAGTAAGCCAGTGTTGGCAAGTAAGCCAGCAAGCAGCATTCCTTCATGGTGTCTGCTTCAGTTCCTACCCCAGGTTCTTGCCTTGAATTCCTGCCTAGGTCTTCTCAATGATGGTGTGTGATGCTGAAGTGTTAACCAAAAAATTCTTTTCTTCCCGAAGTCGACTTTGGTCATAGATTTACCGCAACAATAGAAAGATAACTAGGATAGCAACTTTGATGATCATTCTACTTGAATTTTAATACACTGTGCTTTCTGGGGTGTTAGATTGTAGTATGCCAATCCAGTGTGGTTATTGTCATAGTGCTCACTGGAGGCAAACCAGTGTTGCCAAGGATGAAGAACCTCACTTAAGAAACTGTGTCCAGCAGATTGGCCTATGGGTATAACTTTGGGGGGAGTGTTCTTGGTTACTAATGGATGGAGGAGAGCCCAGTGCACTGTGTATGGCGATGTTACTTCCATTGGGAGATTTCAAACCCGCTAACTTCTCCTCTAGTCATATGAGCTACTAAGCTGATCTGTTATTTTTCTCTATGTTTTTATAAGGCATAATTCTAGAATTTCCATTTAGTTTTCAGGTATGATTTCTGTGTTCTGCTATGAGTCTATATATTCATTCATTGTGTGTACATTTTCCAATATGGCTGCATATATAGCATATTTATAATGACATTAACACTTCACTTGTCATAATACGCCCAAAGTTTGTTTCCTTTGATGATGTCTTTTTTGTTGTTAATTATATTTTCTTGTTTTGTCACATGTTTAATGTGCTTGTTTTAATCCAATGTTAGACGCTAAAAACAGCATGTTGGGCATTCATTAAGAAGTTTGATACTGTTCTATGAATATCCAAATCTCTATGTTCCTGAACTGTCTTTTTTCTCTGTTCTTCAGCTTGCTAATAATTAGAATATTTTAAATCCATTAACCTTTAAGGCTCATTTTTGTGGTAGCAAAAAGTTAATTTGGCTAGTCAAACTAAAATCTGTCTGTGAGCAATAAGTTAATAACCAAAATCACTGTTGAATTAGCTCATCTTTCAGATGCTGGGGTGTTTTGCTGATGCTGGTAATGATGACAGCAGTAGTAGTATGGCGCTGTTTTGCTTTGTTGTTGTTTTTTTTCTGGGAGTTCGATGGTCTCCCGCTATCTGCTGTTTGAAGGGAACCGAAGAACTCAGGAATGAAACTGGTTTATGGCTCTCTCCTCTTGCAGCCATATTCTTGCATAAGTTATATCCTGATTTCTGGCTTATCCAGCATCAGAAATGGTATCCTGACACCTCAAGTCTATTAGGGCTATGGTTTTCTGGTTAGGGAGTATTCAAAATAGTAGCCCGAATGATGGAGGAGGGTCATCGGTCTATGTGTTACTCTCGTTGGTTAATTAATAAAGAAAACTGCTTTGCCTGATAGGTCAGAATATAGGTCACGTAGGCGGGGAAGACAAAACAAAATGCTGGGACAAAGAGGACAATGAGGCAGACGCTATAGCTCTCCTCTCCAAGATGGATGCAGGTTAAGATCCTTCCCCGTAAGCCATCACCTCGTGGTGCTACACAGATTACTAAATATGGGTTAAAGCAAGATGTGAGAATTAGCCAATAAGAGGCTAAAACTAATGGGCCAGGCAGTGTTTGAAAGATACAGTTTCCGTTTAATTATTTCGGGTAAAGCTAGCTGGGCAGGTGGTGGGAAGTGGCCCGCCACTCCTCCTTTTACACCCGTAGGCCTTTCAGTCCTGCTGCCATGGTCTGTCTTTACCGGTTGTATCACACTCTCTCAATCTTCTCTTCCTCTCCATCTCTGAAAGGTTGCCCCAGCTTGTATGACTGTCTTTCCGTTTGTCTTACTAACTCGTGTTTTTTCATCTGCATAGGATGGTTAATCCTACCAAGTCACCTCACACTTTCTAGTAACCAGAACCTGGGCTGTGGATTCAGAGGCTTTGAGTTCACAGCCATAAACGTGTCTGTGAAATTTAAATTATCCACAAATTCAAACTGTCTTCTTTAAACATCTCAAGCACAGGTAAATCTTGATATGTAGTAACAGGCCACAGAAATGAAACCTAAGGAGTTAGTAATACTGATAATCAGTAAGACTGCTTATTTTCTGTATGTACAGTCAGCCTTCCGGTGTCTTATGTAAGTGGCAGAACATTTGCATATACCCCACGAATATCCTTCCCCTATACTTTTAATCTTCTATATCTTCCTTATATTGCCTAATACAATGTAAATGTTATGCCAAGATCACTCCTCTATAACATTTAGGGAATAATGACTGTATTAGACACTAGCGATTTATGTTCTTGAATGTCCTGTTTTCAGATGGTTGCATCTTTTGGCTAAAGCCCCAGATGGAGAGATGAAGCTGTAGTCACAGAAATGCAGCACTGTCTGCAGCCATTTGAGAGCTCCAGCCAGAACTCATGTTGAGATTTACTCTCAATGGTGCAGCAGTGGGAGGTGGGATCAGGTGAGGCCTTCAAAGGTGATGCGATCATAAGAGGGGCTGCCTTAGATCATAAGCGGAGTTACCTTCCCGGAGAGCACTACCTCTCTGAGACTGTACTGAGTTAGGTGGTCCTAGCAGGAGGTAACCTTGACTGCCCAGCCATGTCTGCACATAGCCACTTCCTCCCACTCTTCTCCTTGTGAGGTGAGCCTTGTGTGGCCCAGAGCAGAAGCCGGTGGTACTCACATTCCCTGCTTTTGCGCTTCCAGAACCATAAACTAAAGAACTTCTTTTCTTTACAAATCATCTGTTCTCAGATATTCTGTTGCTACAGCAGTGCCTAAGCCCAGTCTCATAGCAATAAATCAATTTCATCGTGAAGGGGAAATTAACTTCATGATGCAATTGAATTGTGAAATTGGCCTGCATTTCAAATCGCAAACACAGAACTTCTTGGAAAGAAGTGAAGTTGTGGAGCTTTCTATTAGTTCTTTCCTATTGGTACCTACGAGCCACGTGTAATTACTGTGTACTTGCAATATGATTGGTGCTAATAACTAAACTCTTCATCATATTTAACTTACAAGTATTTGATTTTGACATATAACTCAGGCCCACTATGCTCCATAGCACAGGGAAAGGCAACTGAAAACGGAAAGATTGGAACAGTTAACGTCATTCTTGATCTGTTAATCAACCTTAATGTGTTTTATAAATCAAGAAAGTAGATAGTTCAGAGACTTCATGATATCATAACAGCATTTAATCATCTTTAAATACACACACAAACACACACATACACGCAGAGAGACACATACACACACACACAAACATTTACATGGCCATTATAATTTTTGGAATAAAAATAATGATGAAAAATGCAACAAGACAACATGGATTTGTTAATAGATTGAGCACTCCCTCATGGAAGGAACCCAAGTCATGAACAAACTCCCCCGTATTCTCCCTTATTGGCATGGTGGGCACATATATAAGGTGAAGTCACATCACGCATAGCAGGTAGCATTTTTGGTCAAGGGAAAAGCAAGAAAATGAAAATCATTTCAAGGACTTCCTTTATACCCTTTACTTTATACAGAGTAAAGAATGGTGCCAATTCCAAAGAAATTCCTCCAGAACTGGGGTGGTTTCTGAGTCCATATCCACTTATAGTTAAAGTCTAAGCCCAGTAGCTGTATTTCCTAGATCTTGGTGATAGATTCCCCTGTGAGAAGAGCTGTGCAGACTCTGGAGTGACAGGGCCTGAGGGAAGTCATTGGAATCCACTCCGCATTCCTTGTTACTTCATTATGCATGAAGTTACACAGGAATGACTCACCTCAAACTATTTTCCCTTGAAATTTGCAGAACTCATATAGTTGAATTCCAACAACCCATATGCAAGTGCAAAATGCTACCAGAATGTATTTGGGAAAGCCATAGAAATGTAGAACTCATTGATTAACTGGGGAGATAGCTAGGCTAAATGCCTGTTTTGCAAGCATGAGGACCTGAGCTGACCTCTAGTACCCATGTCCGAACTCAGAAAAGATGGTGTCACTCTAGTGTTAGAGAGGTGGAGATAGCAGGATCTGGAGGGTCACTGGCCAGACATTCTACCTAACCAATGAGCTCCAGGTCTCTCTCTCTCTCTCTCTCTCTCTCTCATACACACACACACACACACACACACACACACACACACACACATGCACATGCACACGCACACACACATACAAACACATACACAAAACAGGGAGAGAAAGAGTAGAAATCAAACTCTAGTTCTTATTATTTATATTTCAGTCACGCAGAATAAATCTAAATCTAAACTGCCTTTTCTTTGGACCACACCAAATTCTTTCCATCTTAAACTACCTTTGGAATCACAAGGCAAACAGAGGGAGAACGGCAGAGCATCCCTGAGCCCAAACAATTGCCATCTTCGAAATGAGTGGCCAGCTGAAAGCTTGTCCTAATTAAGGTGTCAACACAAACTGTCTGCCATTGTCTGGTTCTAGAGCGCATCGAATCTGATGTGTTTTCCCTCCCTGTCTCTGTGTTTCTATTTCTGTGCAGAACGGAATAATCAGACTTACCTGACTGATCCAGTTGCTCCGCATGCTAAGGCAAAAGCAAATAAAAGCATTCATTAGCATTATCCACCCAGAGAATCCCTGAGTCATCACAGTTCCAAATATGTCAGAGAGGAGAATGAAACACAACTTCAGATTTCATTGTATTAAACCCGTTCCAAATAGCAATAGGCGGTGTTGTGATCCTAAAGACTGTCATCGACCGTCTAGTCTGTAGTACTTTGCTTTCTCTCTTCTACTTTGCCTTTCGGCCTTCTATCATGGAACTAGTAGGGATGACGTCAGAAGTACCAAATGACACAGCATTCTGGGATGTGATCTTGGCTGCAGAAACAAGTCTCTGCTCTTCATGTATGAATCCTTTGGTATCTTAAATTGAACGTCTGCCATAGAGGCATCCTTCTGCTGTCAGGAACTGTTGGTGATCTCTGCTACTTGATAAGGAGAGTTGTGTTTTTATTTGAGGATGGGATGCTTTTTCATTTTGAATTATTGTTTGGTTTGCTTCCCATACAATTCCATTTTGAACCCCCGGTGCATGCAAATTGCCTTATTTATTACCTCAAGAACAGGGTCCTATGATTTGTGTGTTTGCTCAGTTCCTGGGCGTTATTGACTTATCCCCATAAAGCGTTTCCATGACTTTCGACTCTGTTTTGTTTCTTTTCATTAGTCTTTGTGCTTGCCCCTGTTAGCTTGTCATTTGCCGCATCTCAAACAGAGAGCTTTCACTTCTTCATCAGAGTCTGAGAACTGATATGTTTAGAAATTGCTTTTCTCCATTTATCAGCCTTCCTCCCACAAGCATTCTGCAGGGCCACCCTTTGCCCCAGACAGAGCACTGTGAGTAAATGGGAAGACCCTCCGGGAACCAGAATTGATCCAATAACTTCTGGAAAGTTTTGTCTTTTTGAGAAAGAGGCCTGGTTGTATCTGGGTTTGGTCTTAAACCTCACATAACCCAGACAGGCACAATAAAGTCCCATATAAATTGAGTCCCTATAGTGGTTTTGAAACACATTGGTATAGATGGCTAAGTGATTAGAAAAACTTGCTGCTCTTACAGAGGACCTTTGTTCTGTTCCTAGCACCTACTTTGGGATCCAACACCCCTCTGTCTCCTGAGAATACTTGCATGCAGTTTGCTGTCTACTAACAAGCAGGAACACACACATACACATAAATTATTTTTTAAGTGCTCAAAAATAGAGGTTGACGGAGTCAAATATGGGCCAGCAAAATGTCTACGGTACAAGCCCAGGGATCCAAGTTCAATCTTTGGATGCCAGATAAAGGTGTAAGGAAAGACCTGACTCTACAAAGGTACCTTCTGTCCTCCACAGGCATGTAATGATCCATATGCCCTCAAAACACACCATGCAAATAAAATAATGATAGTAATAACCAACTACTTTAATATTTTTTACTTTAACTATTTTTTTAGTTTTATAAAATATAAAAAAATAAAATTATGTGCTGTTTTTAAGCTGATCTCAAGAACAAACTGTGTTTTATTGTGTTGATTCCTTTATTACCCATTTTGCCCTCTGAGAAGACAGAAAGGGATACGGGGGTGTATAAATAAAAATTCTCGCACCTAAAAAGACATGTTTGTCCTTGGCTTATTTAGATTCCCTTTCTGTTGATGACATCCTCGCAACATGGTTTTGTCTCTAAGGTGTGTCAGCTGAGTAGATGGATTCACTTTTGATTCTCTCTGCAGTGGGGGCCGTGGAGAAGCGTGTTAGGTGAGCAGTGCAAGGTGTCCCTCACAGGTACATCCCAAGGCGGGCATGCACAAGGAGACTCTATCCACAGATCTGTTGCCGATGCTTTGCTGTGAGCATTGGAGGATCCGCAAATGGAGCAGTAGGTGTGTGAAGACATCCTCAAAGGAGGTTGGTCATTCCTCTGCATGTTCTATCTCACACCCCTAAATAGTCAAACCCATGAAGATCTGGGATCTTTATTTTTTTTCTCACTTTTATTTTTTAGATAAAGAAAACTATCTTTTTCCATTTTATATACCAATCCCAGTTCCCACTCCCTCCCCTCCTCCCATTCCCTCCATTTTCCCTCCCACTCCAACCCTATTCACTCCTCAGAAAGGGCAAAGCGCATTGCTTCGAGGAAGGACCAAGGTCCTCTCCACTATATCCACATGGAACAAAGTATCCATCCAAAGAGAATAGGTTCCTCCAAAAAACAGTACAAGCGGTAGGAATAAATCCTGCCTCACTGCCAATAGCGCTGCAATCTGCCCCAGCCATACAACTGTCACCAACATTCAGAGGATCTAGCTTGGTCCTATGTTGGTTCCTTCCCTGTCTGGCTGGAGTTGGTGAGCTCATATTAACTCAGGTAAGCTGTTTCAGTGGGTGTCCCCATCATGGTCTTGATCTCTTTGCTCATATTCTCACTCCTCCCACTCTTCAACTGGACTTTGGGAGCTCAGTCCAGTGCTTCACTGTGGGTCTCTGCCTCTGTCTTCATCAGTTGCTGGATGAAGGCTCTATGGTGACATTTTAAGATAGTTCTCAATCTGACCACAGGGCAAGGCCAAAATCTGGGACCTTAAATAGGACATCAGAAATAACCTCTTATCCGCCATCTCCAAACACAGCAGAATGAGCTAAGAGTAAGAGTCCATGGCATCCCTATCACAGAACTGCCACCAAGGGCGATCCTTCCACCACCATTGTCGGTCTTTCTGACAATTACTGCTCACCTACATGACTTCTGACCTCTTATCTCTGCAACTTATTTAACCTCCTGGAATTGCTTTCCGCATATGATTGTTACGTGAGCTGAATGAGACAACTTAGGAGATGCCCAGGGCAAAGCTATAAAAATCCCTATGGTTCTTGTTGATCAAAAAATAGTATGTTGCTGAAGACAATGGTGGGCATTTCACTTCTTCTACATAAGGGAAGGGGCATTGTGGATGGTGCCAGATCTTGAAAAGTAGAGAGTAACAGTCACCCTTTCACACGCTGTGGCAAACAATCCGGAAGTGTTTGGTGCTGTGGCCTCTGACAAGACAGAGCGTCAAATCAAGAAGCTGGGACAGGAACTAGATGGTGCCACCACAGAGGGTTGGAGCAGAAGGCAGGTTTGGGAAGCTGCCTTTGTCGGGTTTCTGTTGCCACAGCAAAATACATCTAACTGGGTAATTTATAAAGTAAAAAAGTATTTCTGTCTCGTGGCTTTGGAAACTGGGAAGCACAAGAACACGATAACAGCATCTGCTTGACATCTGGTGAGGGCTTCCGTTGCCATGTCCTAGTACAGCGGAGGGGATTCATACAGAAAGCCAAAGCAAGCTCACCACCTCAGGTCCTCCACCTGTACTTACAAAGTCACCGGTGTCACCACGTAGATTCCACCGTTGTGAAATCCCCGTTGTCTCTGCGAGTCTCCAACTTCCAATCCAACTGATACACAACTATGGAAATTAGATTTCAGTGAATGAACTTTAATAGGACACAGCAAGCCATAGCAGGAACATGATGTAAATCAGGGGCGAGCGACCAAAGCAAGATTCCCTGGAAATGACAGAGTCTGCAGACTCTGGTTGGTGACATCTCATTTGCTTCCTGGATCTCCAGATCTCATCACTAGTGCCTGGGTTGTAGGCTAACCCGCTTCCTGTGTCCTCACTGGGTCACGAGGACTTTCCAGGTAGACCAACAAACTAATAAGGGACTCTCGTTGAGATGAGGTTCCGTTGAGAGTCCAGGCAGCATCAGTCCAGCCAGGTCTGACAGTTACAGCGAGTTTCTACAAAGGTGATTAGGTGACATCCTGTTTCCCTGGCTCTGTGGTGACTCCTATCACACCACTCTGTGGCTGTAGACGCTTGTATGGATCAGATGAGCAGACACCGCTGGTGCATGCTAAGGAAATGGAGTTGTGAATGAAAGGTACACTTACCTACTCCCTCTGGCTCTCCACAGTGCTGGGACTGGCCAGGTTACCGGCAGCCCTAATTATCTTCCCGGTGGGAGCTATGGTCACACCCTAGATGACACGGTCTGTGATAAGGTTTTCCTAGACTAAAGATAGACCATGCAATTGTTCTGAACCTAATCAAGAAAGCCAAGGCAAGGGGATGGTAAATATTTAAATGTAAGTCATATTTAGCTATTTCAAAGCAAGCAATGTGCTAGCAAAACATTTCCTATGTGTGCTTTAATTAAGCAAAGATGTGGGGCGGCTATAAACACTGGATCTTACAATCCACGTTCACGCCAACAAACAGAACAGCGCTTATTAGTCTTGTTCCCTGAGTCAAGGAGCAGCAGTTTCACGTCAATGAATTTGACTGTGAAGAACAAAGTGTTTCAACTTCAAAATTGTCATTCAGAAAAGATTTCTGAGTACTCTTTTTTAAAAATTGGCAGTTGTCATTTAATGTATGATGTGATCTAAAGCGTATTATTTTTTTAATGTCACCTAGGAGATCTCAACAGCTTTCTGACATTCTTAATCTCTGGTATAATTGTCTAAATTGATGGAATATCTTTTATTAACTGATGGAGGCACATCCTGCCCTTTCAGAAGTCAAATAAACAGGTGTGATTATTCAATTCTCTGAGTTCTCAGTTCTTTTGTCTTCTTTTTTTCCCTTTCTTTGAACCCTCCCCAAACTCTCTGGTAATGATAGAAGGGTGCCATTGTTTTAAAGATAAGAAGCACCCAAATTTCTTTCTCTCTGACCTTTGTAGCTTTAAGGACAGGCAGCTTCTGCTGCAAACCAGTTAGAGCATTTCCATGAGGGGCGCACATATTGCTCATAATGAGGAAGTATATTAGGTCCTCGTCTGGTCTCAGAAAACAATTGAACCAAAATGATGTCACTGGGTGTTTTAGAACTATGGAGATAAAGCAAAGACTGGAACATTTTTGCAGAGTACAGTCTGTGGAGGTTTGCAGAGTACCTGTGTAAGTTTGGGGCTTAGATCAAATCTGATGGACTTCAAGGATACCTGCCCATCTTCCGATGTAAACCGCCCATTGACACCTGTGAGCTTAACATGGCCAGAATAAGTCTCGCGAGAAGAACTATTGGGAGTGCGAGGACGAAAACAATCCAATTAAAACTTCCTGTGACATGGTGATGGTGTTTAAATCTCTGAAATTCCCTACTTTTCAATGGAAGGGCTCGGATTCTGTTCCCAATTTATTCTAAACTTAAATCTGCGTGCCTTCGTTTAGACTGTCCACAGCCTTCGTTCCAAATGGCCATGTGCACCAGAGGCAATGGTCAGTACTCGGCTAAGCATCATCTTTCTCTCCTGAGACCTTAAAAACATGCACATTCTACAAAACCCCGTGAGGTCCAGCTGCCATGGCAGTGACGGAAGACTACTGCCATTCATTCTTGAGCAATTGTAAGCTAAACAGCACTGAAGGCAAACGTACAATAAAGCGTCTTCATTGGTACCCAGTAAGTGGGTCCTGCTTGCCCGCAGTGGTTCACTCCACTGGAAGTACCACAGTGGATGCAGTGCGTGTAGGTAGGGGAGAGACGCCAGCGCACGAGAGTCGTAGCAAAGGATGCATACAGTAATACATAAAAAGATTCATTAAGAAAAACAATAGAAGAGGCAGCCACAGTCATTGGCTCCAGATTCATACCTCTTCAGAACGCTCATCCACAAGAAGCTTTGTGATATGCCCCAGGTTTTAATCGTCTAGCAGCCTTTATTATTATTATTTTTTTATTCCTTTTCTTAAAAGATGGTTGGCTTTGAACGTTGGAATATGCAAATACATGTAAAAGGCTGACTTTCCTGACCATTTCTTTGTGTTTGGGTATACATCTCTGTATGTCATGATATTTCCACACGCACTGGCTTCCTGGCATGAAAATGTTTATTGCGCTCATTAGCTAAGAGGGTATCGGCACTGGTCCAATGAACACAGATCTCCCTTCTGATTTCAGTCATTAAATTGCAATGGGATTCACAAGCTTAACATTGTGGGTGTGAGAATAATAAGATGGAACTCCATCTTTAGCCCAGTTACCATGGAGGCAGTTAAAGGTCATGGTGGCAGCTGCTAACTAGTTGCCTTTTGAGCAGCGTTCCCCCTCTGCTCTGTGTTTTCCAGCACTTTCCTTGCTGTAAATCGGCCATGGAATATTCTCATCCCTTGGGGTGACACACTAACCCCCTCTTTAAGACGAGGAACTCCTGATTTTCCAGACAACGGTTGCCAGGGCCCTCCACTTTTATTTACGTATTTCGGAATGACTATAGAAGCAGAAAGTAAAACTCTTAATAAAAACACACATCGCTGTCGCGGCGGCATCCTGAGTTACTTTCTCATTTCCTGCACACCACTCTACATCGCCAACCCAGAGGGGGGAAAAAAGTGTACGGTAAACTCCCATCTCCGTTTAAACTGGTAATGGGTTCAGCCACTGATGCATTCACGACGAGAGACATCAACTTCTTCATTCGGTCCAAAGTCCTAGAAGTTAATTCCGTGTACTGCATGAGGTGTCAGGGCAATTACCTCTGATCAGCCCTATTTCTCCGCACTGCCGGGCTTCTTGCCCCCCCCCACGCCGCCCTCCTCCCTGTTTACAGACTCTCGTCACCGCAACATCGCAGCACTTCCGCTCAGCCAAGCTTCTTAATCGAAAGGGTTTGGACAATGTTGGATTTGCAGAGTGAAGTGAGGGAGGGATGGAAAATTAAAAGTAGCCAAGCAAAATAAAGCGCAAGGCAAGAAAAGGAAAGCACCACAGAATATTCCTGTTGTCAACACTTCGTTTCAATAGATTCTAAAACTCCTGGGTTTTTTATTTTTTATTTTTTATTTTTTCCCCCCCGGGGAGCCTTGCCTCGTGTGGCCTCACTATACGGCTGCTATATTTTGAAATATTTGAGAGGATGTATTGCTTTAAAAAAATTAGAAAAACTTATTTTTTTTTTGTTCTGTTTAGCTATGTCATAGCTATGTGTAGCTGTATAAGCCAAAATACAAAGAAATTTACTGGGGAAAAAAATGTTGTGCCTATTTTAAACATACATTTATATAACGTGTCATTTCATAAAAATAAATTAAGTATTATATGAGCCAAATGTTTCAATTCCACACAAGAGTGGTTTCTGGGACTCTTGGCAGGGTGCCACTATATTCATTTTTATTTCAAACACAATGTGAAGTCTTTAATTTTAACATACTTGGTAACTATAACGGTTAGACGGCGTTTGCTACAGTAATTCACCCTCATCCTCCCCTGATCCTGCAGAGGTTGCATTTAGGAACAAAAAAAATAAGTTAAGAAAAAATAATACTAATTCTGAAGTCAAACACCGGGACCCAACACACCAAGTTTGTGGCTCTGGGTTTTGGTCCTTGGCCTCTGAATTCAATAGCAGCCAACTAGAAAGACAGAGGGTGGATGATATTGTTGCCACCTGAGACAAGTTTCCAGCTCTGGACCTTGCTCTACAGCCGAGACGAGAGAGGTTTCTCTTGGCCTATTGATGGAAGTCTTTCTGTGCCTGCCCCCATTCGATGACAGCCAGGTCCTGGGCCAAATTCATACGCAGTTCCTTCATTTTCTGCAAAGACTCTTGCAAGGGTCAAACCTAGACATGGACAGGAAGACCGCAGAAAACCTGGGCTCCCTTGAATCTGTCATGCCCTGCTAGAAATGGAAAAGGCTGGTCCCAGGAAGGAGGAACCGTGTGGCAATGACAGAGACATGCCTAAATCTATTCATGCCCAGAGATGGTCCTGAGGGTTCCAGCGACCTCAGTGGCAGATTGATATTTCCTCATTAAAGGGGTTGGGTGGAGGTGACAGGGGAGAGAAGTGATTTTCACTCGCTGGGTGGCTGTATGATGGGGAACACCACAATCACACGTTTCGAGCGATCACGGAGACTTCAGCGCCCCTCTTCTGAGGCTGCACTTCAAATCAGAGAATTTCTTCCTGTGCCTTGTTTACTGTTGATATTTTCTGGCTGATTGGAGAGGAATGACATTTTGACAATTTACTGTAGCAGTAAGCACTGTACAAACAAAAGGTGCTGATGAGAACTGGAACCCATTATTATGTAAATGACGGCTGAGTAACACAGAATCCAGCTCCCAGTCACCATCATTGAGACCAGTTTTACTCAATGATAATAATTTTCATGATTGCAGACTTCAGAGTGATCAGAAATACGCTTTAGCTGTTGCATTTATCTACTGCTGGTACTTGACCCCTAATTAAATTCCGAAACTTTTTTATATAATAAAGTAAAATACAGCTGACATTTCTGCTCAAACAAAGAGGCTCAGACACAGAGCGGCCAAATAAGATAAAGGTGTTTCAGACTTACCTCGCTGTATTTATAGTAAACACAATTGCACGGTGTGTTTGGAGCGGGAGCCTAAAGTTTAAAACGCAGATGTGCGTTTTCAAGTGATTTTCAATTCTATGTCTGAGCGCTGCTCTTCTTCAGTGATTCAAAATCTCTGCAGTCTCATCCTGGACACGTCATAAAGAGAGAGAGAGAGATTTAAATGCTCTCAGTAAACAAGTTCTGTGCCTACTTTAACTCTTCCATGTTAATATTTGGACAAATCAACGTGGGTGCTCAGAACTGTACTAATTAGGGGGCCCCACAACAGCTCCGCAAGCTGTCTGGGTTTTGTAAAAGTGAAAGTTTTCTCTCTTTTTTTTAATCCCAGAGTTGTTCTTGTCTTGAAAAGAGAAAGCCAGGGCAATTTTTAAAGTAGCGTTTTGACTTTAATAAAAGAAATTAATTGGCCTCAACAGATGTCGAGCTGAAGCTACAGCCCCAGCCTCATGCAGGTATTGGCTTTCTATTCATTCATTCATTCATTCATAGGATGGCTGAAGCAGGGGAGCCTTTGGTTAACATGTCCTTAGTCTCTTGTAACCCTGCCAATGATCCAAAGCATTGGTTTACCTTGGAGTTCTTTCACTGTTTCAGGGCAGGAGGAAAAAAAAAATCTTCGTCTTGAATATGTTAATAAATACAATCCAGCTTAAAGGGGGCAATTGTGTGAGGCGGGTTTTTAATATTTCCTTAGATATAACCCTTTCTAAGCAGGCAGTTCCCAAACCCAATGAGCTAAGAAGGTAATTACTTAAGTGAGTTTCGCGAAGGGTAGAAAGATGATTGTGCCACATTAAATAACAATTGTGTCCTTAATGATGTGTTGGGCTATAATGCAAACATCCCTCCACCATCGCAGGCTGGCGCTCTGGTGGACCTTCCTAATGACTCTGGGGGCTCGCATCCTGCGCTACACCAGGCTTTCAGAGCCTATGTAAACATGAAGGGTGAGGTAGATTTTTTTTTTTAAGCTGCGCAGCCTGCAGCTGCACGGTCATTGATAAATTAGCTATGAATTGCTAAAATACTTCATCGGAATGTAAACAGGGTTGAAGCTCTGTAGCTTGAAAAAAAAACAAAACACAGGAATGGATTTGGAGAGAGAGAGAGAGAGAGAGAGAGAGAGAGAGAGAGAAGGCTTTGCTTTCAGAACACAACTTTCCAGAAGGTTCCCTATTTGTTGCATCTATTCATCCTGATTTCCAGGAAATCAAGAGAGTGGTGACATGGGGGTCTGGTGGGAGGGGTGGTTTAAAGATTTTTTTTTATGTTGAAGATGGAAGAAAGTATAATTTAGTATTTGGTATGAATCTTGGATAGAAACGGGAAACAATATGGCCGTATGTTAGGTTTCCTCACACACTGTGAGCATCACACCAGTGAACTTAGCGCAGGAACAATGAAGAAAGGCTAAAGGAGACAGTTGTGTGCATGCTGGGAAGCACCTGGCTGCTACCTAACTTAGAGGAAAACTGTTCATAGTGATGTGATGTAAGCTGAAAAAGATTTAGGGTAAATACTCCTTACCCGTAATTTTTTGTCTCTTTCAGTTATGGTTGTAAGGATTGTTTCCTCCGTAGTCTGCAGTAGAATCTTCTTGTAGACATGCGTCTTAGATTCCCACAAGGTCTTAATAAATTTGAATAATGAAATTTAAATAAAAAGGTCAAAATGTAATGAACCATTCACATATTGGAAGAATACTTTGTACTAAGTGATAACAATTTGATGAATATTTTTTACCCACTTCAGAGAACAAAGGTATCAGAAACTCTTCTAAAGCTTTACTCAAAATGTGAATTGCTATAAGAACTCAAACAAATTCCTTATTTTTTATGTTTGTTGGTTATGCAAATGGAATGAAGACTCTGGGGCAACAGTAGAAACCTGTTTTAGAGAGACTCCTGGCCCAGAGGGAAGTCTGTGTTGGATGGCTCCTATGGATAGACACCTCAGAGGTGTCCCCAGTCCAGTTCTACCAACGCCTTACCACCATCAGTAACACAATGTGAGTGCCTGCAGTGATTCAGGAGCCTGACTCTGCTGATCTCAGTCCCTACTCCATCCTCACTATGAGAAATAACACTAGGTCTCTGTGTCCAGGCCCTGGTTCCAACCATGCGGATTGCAGATTTGATGTCTCCTTCCCAGCCATACCAGTCTTGGGAGACAAAGATCATATTCCCCTGCTTTGTCTGTCTGCAAATCAAGGCCTATTTACAGCATAAGCCAGGAAGGCTCAACTGGAGAGACAGACCAGTCAACACTGAAGCCTAGAGATCGCAGTCCCGTGGGAAGGAACATTATGTGATGGCAGATGTAGTTTCTCCTCCCTCCCTCCTATAATCTTTCTCATCCTCAGATGGGAGGTCTCTGGACACCATGCAACCTTCATGTTACAGGGAGCAGCTTGCACAGACATGAGTAGCTCACTATTCTGTGTCCATTTTACAAGCACGAGGAAAAAACTATGCAGCATACAGTATTCCCCAAAGCTGCAACATCTAGAAACAGCAGAATCATCCAAGTGGACCGTTACTGGGCAGTAGCTCGTATCTCAAAAGGCTTCCTCTTTTGTTTGGCTCCCAGTGGTTCAAGTAACCCTATCACATGGGAGGAACAAAATCCATGGGACTTGAACCTAGTGTTTGAGGAAGAAAGCATCTCAAAATATGTCGCGTGTGCTTTAATTTCTGGGAGAAATCCACTTTATCAACAACATTTGTACACAGATGATTATGAGCAGGCAACTATTCCCAGCCCCCGATCCATGTGAATGTCTCAGAACAGCCCTGGAAAGTGGGTTCTATGCTTTCCATTCCCAAGTCAGAGTAATTTGAGTCTCTAAAAGCCATGTGACTGGCCGGAGACTACAAAGCTGGGGAAGGAAAGGTGAAGACCTGGGTTGCTTTGGGTCTCCCAAGCCTGCATCTGTGAGCTAGCAGCTTAGCTTCTACCTAAGCAGCCCCCAGGGAGCTGTGAATGTAACCAAGACAGCTACACGCCTCTTGTGAATGCCTACATTGACTCCTCTAAGATAAGGTGTTCAGATGTACTGAACTAGATGTCCAACTAATATTAGGAGCTTTTCTCCTACCTTCCCATTAAAATACCATACACCTCAGTCTAGTGGCCTCCAAGCAGATGTGTTTAATGATGCTCTATACTGGGGCAAATTCATGCCCAAATTTTGGATGTTAGCAAATCTGATTCATATGTAAAATCTTGCCCCCCCAAAAACCTGTTCTCAGAGCACTTCAAGAAAAGATGTAACATGTTATGATAAAACGCCCAGCACATAGAACATTGCTATGACATTAAGAATTGCAAGGTTGCTCATTGAGAATGTATTTGTTTGGTTTTTCATCTTTAAAGGAGCCTTTCCACCAGAGACCTAGCCTGTGCTTCCCAACAGCACTGCAAGATGGCCCACTTTCCCCTAATACTTTTGGGAGCATAAAACAGGGCATTTCTCCACAGATCCAAATAACCCTAAAAGGAGGCTGCAATGGGAACATCCATAGAGACCCTGCTGGCCTGCAGTTATCCTGGGTCTTATATGAAAATAAGCCTCTTCAATACACAGGCAAGAGCCCTGGGCTCATGTAGGACATCAAAGGTGCTTTATTTTCTTACACAATGGTGGTCTCAAACTGTGTTCTCAGGAGACAGACAGAGACAGTCACAGAGCAGGAGGTTGAAGGAAAGACCTGTGGAGACACCAATGCAGAGGGGAGGGTGGTAGAACAAGCCAAGACACAGGGAGAAGCCAGGCTGCTGAGCATCACAACTCAGTCTCAATTAACCCCGAGAACTCTGAAGCTGGAATAGGCCATCCTTTGAAGTGGCATGAAGTTGGTGAAAGCAAGTCAGATCTCCCTTCATCACCCAGGAACTGATGTGGGATGCCCTCAGGAAAGGTGTGGTAGAGGTAAGAAGCTCTCTCAAACAAGAGCAATGTCAAGGGAGTGTGACAGATAGCTGTCAGCCACCACCGTGCAACTGATAACTGGAAGGGAGTATGAGGGTGCTGAAGGGATGCGAGGACTCAACATCTTGACCACCATTTGCCATGTCTTACCTTAAATCTAGAACGTGGGAGAGTAAGTGAATTCAGAGTCAACAACACAGCAATACCACAAATCAGGGGAGAGGTCCCTAGTGGTTTGTCCTTCTACTGAGTTTAGCTTTCTAGGTAGGAATCATCCTTTGAGAGGGATGATAAATTATTGAAAGTCTACTTGAAAATAGCAAAGAGAGAGCGTGCTTGTGTAATTCCGTTCCGCTCTACAACGGAAATAATGGAGCAGGCATTTAAGACATGTATTCATTTTCTCAATGTGGAACATAAGGCATTTTCCTCAGAGTGGCCGTAGAGGTGATTTTAAAAGTTAAAGGCTGCTTTTATTTATTTTGGGGTGTGTGCGTTCAGGTGAGTGCAGGTATATGAAGAAGCCAGTCTTATCAAATGCCCCTTGGAACTTGAGTTACAAGTAGTTGTGATCTTGGTATGAGTTCTGGGTATTGAACTGGAGTCTTCTACAAGAGCTGTGTCTACACTCTGAACCACTGAGCCATTTCTCCAGACTCAAAGTGGCCTTTGTACATGAAGGTCAAATTAGGTTGCTTCTCTGCTCAAAAATCTCCCCAGTTTGTATGTGGCCAGCCTTGCTAGCACTGGCAGATAAACCCCTCTCATCTTTAGACTTTGCCTCCTATCAGTCACTCACCCCTTCAGCCATGTTGCCTCGGATATGTGGACCTTTGGGCTGCTTTTCCACTACTCCTACTATGCCCTGCTTTGGGCCTCTGCACCTGCTGAACACTGTGCACTGGGTGTTTTTGCCCCCAGACACTGGCAAGGTTCCACTCAGACAAGTTGCCTGAAAAACACACCCCATGTCAGGAAAGGCCTCATTCTTGCAGTCTCTGTCCTGCCTGCTTTCTCCCCACAGCTCTTATCAATTCCTAACAAGGAAAAGCTGTGTGGCTGCATTCTCTACAAGTTCCTGAATGCATTTGTGTTGACAGAGGTTTCTGGCCCACCAGGTCCCACAGCCTTTCAGTCCCAAAGAAACACACAGAGGTCTATATTAATTATAAACTTGTTGGTCTATTAGCTCAGGCTTCTTATTAACCCTTATAACTTACATTAACCCATAATTCTTGTCTGTGTTAGCCATATGGCTTGGTACCTTTTATCAGTGAGGCGTTTTCATCCTGCTTCCTCTGTGTCTGGGTGACGACTGCAGACTCAGTCTTTCTGATTCTCAGAATTCTCCTGTTTTGCTTGCCCCACCTATACTTCCTGCCTGGCTACTGGCCAGTCAGCGTTTTTTTTTAAAGCAATACAATTGACAAATCTTTACAGGGTAGAAGACCATTGTCCCACAGCACTTACATATGTGTGTGTGTGTGTGCACACGAGCATGCATGTGTATGTATACATATATAGGAATATATACAGGTATACACATACATATATACATGCGTGGTCACACATGTAAAATATATGTATACACATGCATATTTAAATACACACTCATACATAAAAAGGGGTTGATTCATATTCTCCTTTATCTTTTAAATAATCTCTATACTATTTATAATATCCAAAGACTATATAAATAATTATTATACCATTTTCATTAGGAAATAATGATGGGGAAAAGTCTGTATGTAGTCATCACAGATGCAAGTTTTTTTAAAAATATTTTTGCTCTGACATTTGTTAAATTTACTCGTAAAGCCTCACAGATTCCAAAGGCCAACTACACATACTTATGTACATGCGATTACAGCCCACACATATATGTATATGTGCATATTAAATGTATGTGTGTACTGAACTTATGTTCTCTAACATCCCAGTAAGTCTTGGATCAATTCCTGGCACATAGCAATTAGCAATTAAGTGAATATTTGTTGAGGAAAGAGTGGACCAAGATTTAAGTTTGTACTGCACCAACGGACAAAGTGTGGCTTGCTTAAAAGTCACAGGATTGACATTTGAATGAAAGAATGAGAATTCATCTCAGCTAAAAGAAAAGCATCTAATAAGAAGAAATAAAAAATTTCTCTTTTAAAACTTACAATCCACAATTTTTATCACATCCCATTGCTGGGCACCCTATTCTGAATTCCTTGAAAACAAGGCCCATGGTCCATACTCATTCATTTCCTAAACTCCTAGCACTGTGCCTTAACTGTCTTGTACACTTACTAAATATTTTTTGAACTCGTTTGACTCAGCCCATCAATAAATCCCAGTTGGAGGCAGAGGCTACGGGTACCCGATGCTGCGTGAATGTAGAAACTCATGTGTTCCCAGAGTCATTACGCTTTAAAAAAAAATCATTTTTAATAGCCTGAGACTAGTGCACCAATTTTCCTCACTAAGTTTTCAGGCAAAGACTTAGAAAAAACATTCAACATTACATTGCTATTTAAGAGAATTTGCTAGCTTTCCCAGGAATGAAAGGCCCATTGACAAGAGTTGAGGAGTAAGCTGGTCAACAGCATTTATGGGGTGGACTCTGTGCTCGGCCTGCCATGGGCTGAGCCACTGTCTTAATGACCCAGAGGAAGGCTCAGGAGGTACTTGGCCTTGGGAGGGAGGTGTGTGGGGAGCTTGGCTGAGTTCCTTTATTTTCCTTTGGTGAACCAGCCACTCTACCTCCTTAGGAGAAATTGGTAGTGTGCCTTGCCATGGGGGAATAATTGCCCCCCCTCTTTTAGAATAAATCCTTCCCATGGAGCCCTTGGAAAACTGAATCCTTCAACACTCTTGGACACCCCACACCCAGTTGCCCCAACTTTAGGACATTCTGGCAATGAGGGTGCAGAGTTTCAGCAACAGGATTCCAGCTTAGCAGAAATGAATGGCTACCCTGAAATGTCCAATAGGGAGTGTCCACCATGCATTCAAACACAAACCAAATGGCATCAGGTCCAGATCAAAGCATGAGGGAAAATCAACCAAGGGCAAGAAATATAGAGAAGGGCAGGAACCAGAGCAGCAGTTACCTAACACATGCAAATACACAGTAAAGCTGGGACCAGTGACAGGAAGGTAGTCCATGATTTTAAAAGATGAATGTCCTGTAAGCGCTCACTCTAAAATCTATGCACATAATTTCACTATATATTTTAGTTCAAAATTTCCCTCTCCTTCCCCCGACTCTCGTGTGTGTGTTTGTGTGTGTGTGTGTGTGTGTGTGTGTGTACAGGCTAACCTCAGACTTTCACAGCTTCTACCAGTCTCCCAAATGCTAAGATTACAGATTTTTCTTATACAGACTTATATTAGCACACCAGGCTTTTGTAGTGAGTGTCTGCAGTTCAGTAGTTTTGTAGTGAGTGTACTGCAGTCAGTAGTGAGTCTCTGCAGTTCCCCCACTAGGCCAGTACATGGAGTGGGTGCTTGTAGAACTTAGCTCAATTTGGGAAATAACCAGGCTAGCCAAAGGATAAAACTATTATTTTTTATTTATTATGGGGGGACAGCTCATAAAACAGGAATGAGAAGTCCAAGCTCAGCTGTGCCCCGTGAGAATCACACACAGAGAGAGCACCTGGGCCACTCACCCATTTTACTCTCAGTCCCTGAAAGCCACACCTTAGCTTGGATCCACCTCTTAAAGATAATTGACTAACAAGGTTTCCCCATCACCTCCCACTTTTGTCTAAAGAAAAGTGATCCAAACCCAATACAAAACTATACACAACAGGAACAGATATCAAGTATAAAATTACAAACAACATAAACAATATTAAGCAAGGAACACATGATAAATGTTTTAATAAGCATTCTATTTCAAAGAGCCTAAATCTTGCATCCAAAGTAAGCTTGGCTAAATCATGAGAGGAAGGTAACTATGACTATCTAATCTTCAACGCCATAGAAGACCTGAGAAGGGAGACAATATTACTTGACTAGGCAGGAAGTGCAATCAAGCAACTTCCAAAGCAAGCAGTATATGATGGAGACAATTGGTTACCCAAGCAATCACCCAAAGTCTCATTTGCAACACTGAAGCAACCAAATTTGGCTAAGGCCTAGTGTAACTGACAGACCATTTTCAGAGGCAGGAATCATTTCAAAAGTGTCTTACCCTGTCTTCACAAGGTTTGACAGTCTTTTTCCTTTTGTCCTGCTTATCCAGTCTGGATACCACGTACTTTGTCAGTGGTTGAGGCATGGGCAGTTCCTTGCCCAATGATCAATTATACCAAGAAGAAAACAAACTCCAAGTGTAGTATCTTAGGTGCTCAACATTTTCTCAGGAATAGATTGGTGCTGTCAGGAGCAATTATGTCTCATGTCAATAGAACCCTAAGTTATTTAAATGCCATGTTCTACAGATCCTTGAAGTGGTTGAAGATTACCTATCTAGGAGGAATACAACCTCTATGTATGTAAAGAACCTAATTA
Organism: Myodes glareolus; assembly: GCF_982192425.1. Taxonomy (NCBI): domain Eukaryota; kingdom Metazoa; phylum Chordata; class Mammalia; order Rodentia; family Cricetidae; genus Myodes; species Myodes glareolus. Next base: position 40,890,862 of record NC_142043.1, read on the forward strand.
ATGTGACTATATATATAAAACAAACATGAACAACTATTGATATACAATATTTAATACCTGTATAACTTAAGGACTAAGAGTTCATGTCAGAATATTTAATAACCTGTAAACAAATGCACAGCAAATGACCTCAAAATGTAAACAATGTATAAATATCTTGATCAGTAGTAAGAATAATACATAATGCAATATGAAAATATATCCTAAATGTTGTATCAATATAGAAAATGTCCTAAACAGAGGTAGAAGAATGCATGTATACAATCTGACCGAATAACTTTGCATAGGTGTACAAATATTATAAACAGAAATAACAAATATAATTTCAACTTGTATTAATATACAAAAACTATACCAATGTAAATTATCTAATAATAATAGCTCACAAGTACTCACTCTATTACCCACTATTATTATCCTTTTTTTCTTTTTGAACCTACATAGTTTTTACCCCAACCCTCTATCTTATACAAATAACAATCAACAACCTCTAAACGGTGTTCCCAACCCCGAGGACAAACTTTTTTGGGAGAGGAGACATTGCCCTTTAGAATTATTTCCTGCTATCATGGGTGTGATGTCGTCTTTATGAGATCCTGCAAAAGTAAAATGATGGCTAAGTTTCAAGATTACTGTTTAGTATAGTTGCAAATTACTTTTGAGCAGTCAATAAGGTTTTTTTTAAAGTTCTTATTTGGAGTTCTGGTCAAAACGTCACGAGAAGGTGCACCATTTCAACAGCTGGTACCAGTATTATGATGTCATCTCAATCAAGTGGAGTTGTTGCTGTGGGGTCCCATCTTCTTCTGGGAAACTTTGAAGTTTATTGCAGGAAAAGGATCTGTAAAAAACTCTATTGTTCATCGTGGAAAACTTAAACATTATTTATATAGACATACATTCAATAAGAGTATGATACAGACAAAATAGACATGGAGAAAGTAAAATTTTACCTAAAGTCTTCCTTCTGTCACATGCCAGATGGCTCCCAATACAAGACAGAAACTTTGAATGTTCCTTTCAACAACACGCTTGGATTTAGAGAAGTACAGTGCCACTGTCCAATTCCAAAGCAAGCTCTATATATTGTTGGATGCCAACTGTAGAAATTAGCACGATTCAGAAAATAACTAGGCTAGCTAAAGGATAAAACAATTATATTTTTATTTATTATACGGGGAAAACTCACGAGACAGGAACAAGAAGTGCAAGCTCAGCTGTGCCCCACGGGAATCACAGAGAGAGAGAGCACCTGGGCCATGCACCCATTTTACTCCCGGTCCCAGAAAGCCACACCTTAACTTGGATCCACCTCTTAAAGATAATTGGCTAACGAGGTTTCCCCATCAGCTGCTCTGCTCAGCAGGTCTATATCATCTTCTGTTCACTCATTCCATAGAAATGTGCTCTGCGCCATTCGCTGAGGCTGAATTAGAATTCCTGAGTACCAATGCCTTGCTGGATATGGGACAGACCACAGGTGATACAAACACTTGGTATACTGACCAGCAGGAGGCTGTGCTAGGAAATCAGGAAGGGGATCACACAGTTTAAGACATAGCCAGGAGGTGAGCAGATCTGGAGCTGGGCAGTAAGGGAGGATGAAGAAGAGACTTCAGCCGAGGGGAGACCATGCCAGGAACTGTCAACTTGGTCAGGTGTGGAACTCCGGAGAGTTCCGTGGAGACTGTGCTAGTTTTTCTTAAGGTTCCTGAGCACACTCGCTGACCAGGGTTGATGGGTAATGCAGAAGTAGATGTTAGTGAGTTCTACAGGCTCCTTGGAAACACAGAACAGAGAGGCACACTGAGCACAGACAATCTTGTAGGGAAGAAAAAAGCAAGGGAAAAGGTGGGGAGCATAGCACCAGGGGTACAAGCAGTGTGTGGTACAGGGGACAGGAGCTAGCCTTCGAAGAAATAAATGATTTGGTGTGCCATAGCCCATGCTTCAGATCACGGGAGAGTTAGAGAACACATCCCAGTGACTAGAAACCTACTCTCAGGAGCCATGGTACAAGACACTGGGGACTAAAGGGTCTGTGTACACTTGAGCTACAACTCAAGATAACTGGGTCACCAAAATAGACACCTTCTTCTAAACATTTGACTTCAGAAGGCTATGGTGCAGGTGTGAGGTCTCCAACATTTTCCTGTATTTTAGCACTCAGATGCCTTAATATCAGCCAACGGTCTGCCACCTCCTCTTCCTGCCCCTCATCCTCTACCTCTTCCTTCTCCTCACCTTGTCTTGCCCCTTTCCCTTTCTTTCTCTCCCTCGTTACCCCCTCTGTCTGCCTCTCTCACATCTATACACTAAAATTGTCTTTGATCTTTTCTTCTTGTTGTCAATTCCCACCAAGAATTCCCAGAAAGTTATCTCTTTCTTTCTCCTCTCTTCTGATTTACGTTTTCCCTCTGCAAATCCTCCATGTTAAAGGTTGATGCAATGGAATCCAGAAAGGGAGAGCAGACTTTCCATGGGGGGGGGGCGGGTCTTTCCTTTCTGCCCCAGGAGTCCCTCTCTCTGATGCAGGCTGTGAAGGGAGAAGAGGAATTTGGCAGGTTGTTGGCAGTAGTGTAAGAAGAAGGCTCCATGAGTAGAAACACACAGGCACAGAAGTCTTGCTCTACCGCCTCAGTTAAGCCCTGTGTATTTCCTTGAGCATCAATATTTGAGATGAAGCCTTTCAAATAATTTCTAAGTCAAGCTTATCATCCATTTTTTCCCCCTCAGTTGATGTGGCTCACCAACCTGTCAGCCATATTGATCATTTGGCTACTTTTCGTAGCGCCCATAGCATTCCGTTCCCAGAGCTGCGGTGGGGTGAAGAGGGCTGTACGGGACAGGTCTAGAGTGCGATTTGCATTGATATTAATCATGGATACACACTTGTATAATGTGGCCCTTTGGGGCAAGATACACTGAGATCCCGAAAGCAGCATTTCCGAACATGCCTCTGATTACTTCAGATTAGCATACAGCATGTGCTCTCCAACAGTCTTGCTGTCTGGAGGTCCCTGACTGAGGACAGGTACAGGCCTGTGTCAACGTATGTAGTTAGAGCTCAAGAAGCTGGAATCGTGGTGGAACTGAAGCTACCCCTGCACAGGCAAGGTAATTAGCACATTTTTTTTTCAACTCACTACATGTTTAGCATCCGGTGCAAAACTATAATTACTAAGATGAAGCAAACCTTCTTTGTCCCCTCATGAACCTTTCTCTAGGGAGTCTGTTAACCTGGGTTCTTGGGCGGCGTATGAGGAATCCAGGTCAAACAAGCTTGTGGCCACCAAACCTGACCACATTCGCCATCAGCCATCGGTCCATCATATGTTCAAGCTAAACCAATGCTTACTAACCAAAATTAGAAGGAAAAAAAAAGGTAATAATACTTTGCAAACTGTCCTTCACTGCCACACATTAATCTTGAGGCCAAAATATCACAAACAGGAATTTAGAAAAACATACCCTAAAATATGCTCTGGAGGGCGAAAAAAATCCACAGCGCCCTTATATGAAGCAACATTTTTTTCTAGTGAAAAAGGAAGCTGAGACGGGGCCAGCTACGTTTGGGCATGCTGAGCCGATCACAGTTGAACAGGTTTCCTTTCCCACCAGTTCCTCAGAGCCTTCGCTATGTGCACAGATGCTGTGAATGTCTAACGGGGGCCATGCACACTCAAACTCTGTGTGCCTCCAAAGCACGGGGCTCTTTAACTCAGTTGCTGAGTTCGACATGGTAAGAGCTATCAAAATGGGTGAAAATCCTGCCTATTGCAAAACTGTTCTGGTATTCAAAGGCGACACTAGGACTCAGGGGTGTGGAAATGACCAGTCATGTCCCTGTGCAATGTTCCAAAAGCAAGGGATGCCACACAGCATCATTGCCTCTGTGCTTTTCAAACAGACTTAGGACAAAAATGGGAAAAAAAATAAGAAAAGCTCCCCAAGGCTGTCCCTGCTCAAAGACATTGCATTCTGAGGATGGGGAAAAGGGAGAGGAGGGTTTGTACTGCACCAGAGGTCACTGAAGGAGACGGAGAATCATACACAGGAATAATTGGGTGCTCATGGGCACATGTCCATGTGGCAAATTCTTCAGATGGCCCATTTAAACCACCACAGAGTTTGGTCTTTCCCTCTGAATGCTGGACCTTATCGCTCCACAATGATGTGGCCTTCCATTTTGAAGCCCTATTTAATTCATTTAAGCTAACCCTGAAAGCACCAAGTACTGTCAGAGTTGGCCGAGGGGGCTTAAAATTTATGTTTTAATTACTTGGCCAGTTCATCAGAAGGTAGACACGGTGTCTGTGGTGAGGGCTTTGAAATGATCGCTGAAGGAGGCAAGGCTCTGAACACATAGAGCCTATTCATGGCATGTTTATGGTCTCTACCTGTAAAGGAAAGGGGCTGAGGAGATGTGGTAGCAGGGAAATTGATGTAGATTTCTTGTTCATCAGATTCTGCCTAAGTACATTTGATTCTGCGAAAGGTAAAAGTGGAAATAGCCTTGTGAATTTGAAGGAGAATATTGCTGCTAAGCAAAAAAATAAAATAAATTCTGAATTGGTATAAAAATAGCACATTGACAAGAAGGTTTCTAGAGGAAGTTTAGTAGAGGTTTTCCCCCCCTTTCCTCTTTTTTTTTTTTGTGAACTGCGTGATCTCAAGTGCAAAGGATGAAACGCACAGAGGCACTGCCTGTTGGAAGAGAAACCCCAAGCTATTGCCAATGACACACAGTGGCGCTCCTATGGGCCCTAGAGTAAGGACTCAGTAAAATCAATGAGATTGACTGTACTCAACCAAAACGTTGACTTTGCATAGAGAAGCTGAGGCACTCAAGTTAAGCATGGCGTTGGTTCCCCTCCATGAAGATCCTGGAACCGGTCAATATGCAGGGAACATGGGTCAGCTCAGCCGAAAGCGATCACATGCCCCGCCTCCAGCACCGCTTTCCTGGGGCAGATGGTCCAGGAGAGTCGAAGGTCATTAACGGCCTCTTCCCCATTATTGTAGGCCCAAAGACCATGCTGATGCACTCTGCTCTAGGAGACCTCGAAAACCCGCATCTTTCATAGTAATGACTTCCAGTTTACAGCCTTCATTTGTTATATTTCCTCAATAGCTGTTGTGCTGAGATTAACTGCATAAATGGTCTGCAGCTGTCTGTTATGAATTAAGGGAGTTTAATCAAAGTATTTCTAATGTACAGCGTAATGATAATACATGGGGGATGTACTATTTAAGAGATAATGATGGCTTCAGAAGATCACTGTTGTAATGTTTAGTGCATATGCCTTCAGCATTGAATTTGTTGTTGTTCTGAATATGCTTAATGGATCACTGAAAAGCTGCCTAATGCGGGATTGTTTGATGGGGCTGACAGAACTGGAATTAGCCCATTGCTGTTTACTGCATACAGCCATTAAGATTAATTGCTGCCAGATAATTTTGACTGTTTTTATCTTCTGGAAAAAGTGTCACTAATGGGTTTATAAATTGGTTCACTATTACTAATAGTAAGGCCAGTGTAACAGGATAGAATGTCAGCTAATTCCGAAGATAAAGGTAAAAAGTATGAAGTACTGTATGGCTTGCTGGTTTTAAGGGATTCTGTTATCTAATAACAGACAGACTGATATATGATGCTCATTAATGCGACTTCCTCAGATTTGGGTTGAACCTAATAGATGCTAATAAACTCTTATTTGATGTCCCATTAAAAAGCTCAATCTGCTTTCCGCATTAATGCCCAGCGTTGTTTATCACAACTTTGATGACTGGACCCCAAATTCTAATCTGTTTTGTAACCAAGTGCTGTCTGAGCACCTGGCCTTAGTGCTGATAGATAGAAAATCATAGAACCAGGCCAGAGAATTAAGAAGGTGCATGAATTTATAGACATGGTACATGGTATACAGTTCTTCTGGCATGTCCCTAATTCAGGCATGTTTGTGAAGTGCAAGCTTCTAGGCACACTAAGTGGCTATCCTACGCATTGTTTAGAGATTGTCCACAACTAAATAAAATTTCCAACATATAGACAATTTAGTGTAGTGGCTAGATAAAACACCTCACATGCTTAACTCTTACCCAGTTAGGTTTTAAAAAGAATCCTGGGCATACTTCTCTAAGAAAGTAAAATGAATGTAGCCATTTTGCAGTGATAGGATTCTTGCAAATGGCTTGTGGATGGCCCCATGGCTGCCAGTGGAACCTTCCGACCTAGCTTCCTTTGTTCATCTCTCTGGAGAAGCTACTCAACAGGTCTATTGGTACATTCTGCCCGTTTACCATAACTGATAATACAAGTCCTTGTGTGTTGAACTTCAAGTCTGTTCTTTACATCCGAGAAAGCTGGGAGTAAATAAAAAAGAATGAGACCAGAGAGCTAAAGAGCAAACTCTTAAGATGAGTAAGAAAGAAGCAGGTAATCCCAGAGCTGTGAAGGTGCTCTTCCTGGGAAGTGATTAAGCATTGTTCTGCAAATTCAAAAGCATGGTTTTTTTTTTGTATATATCTCTTGTATTCCTTATATTGTACTTAAACGTTTTACACTGAATAACTGATGTCTTAAAACATATATGAAATTATGTGTGAAGTTGTTTCTTTTTCCTTTGCCGATGAGGGAGGGAAGAGAACACAGGACTTTCAGCTAACACTCTCTGCAGAGCATGTGAGAGGACCGTAAATCGGGTCCTACATTGGATAAGTGGTTTCTCTTCTGTACATTTCCATACGGAACTGCGTTTTAATAGTTAAGGTAAAACATTAAGACTTAAGGACAGGGTTTGCAAAGTCTTCGTGCCTCTCCAACCTATCCTGGTCTTATTCACTTTGGTTTATACTCTACAAGAGGTATACCATCTCCTATTTGGGCTATAGGACTGCAACAGGAAGGCACCCTAATTCCATCCAGAGCACCTTAGAAGGCAACAATGTCCTGTGAAACTCTTAGCTATGTGTGGTCAGATATCTTGGTCAAACATAATGGGATTTTTCTGCTCAAGAAACCTCTGGTTTCAACACCCATCTCAGGTCCTCTCGAGTGGTTTAGTGGCTCGGTCTTATGCTCGCTGTTCCCGTCTACTTCAGTCCCCTCCAGATGATGCACTCTTATCCTCCTGCCCCACCCCTACTGCTGCTGAGTCCCTTACCAGCTTATGCTGCGGTCCTAGGAGCCAACAAAATCTTGCAAAGCAGTTTCATGCATCCAGAGTTGAAGAAAGACCTCTGTTTATCTCCCACCCCTCTTCCAGACTCTTGCAGGATCTGGAACCCTGGGGTTGGGGCCCACGTTTCCAACACAAGACCCCTAGAACGTCAGTTATGGGCGTGTATGCTCCTCACCTCATGAATGCCTATATGTGTTGGACTGAGAATGAAAACCAACCCCAGTTAATACTTGTATGTTCCTTGCAATCCATATAGAGGAGGTGGAGATCCCTGCTCTTACTTGAAGATGCAGATCTCTGTCTCTGTCTCTGTGTCTCTGTGTCTCTCTGTTTCTCTCTCTCTCTCTCCTTCTCTCTCTCTCTCTCTCTCTCTCTCTCTCTCTCTCTCTCTCTCTCTCTCTTCCCCCTCCTGTCTGGAGTGAGTAACAAGAGCCTAGACTTTCTTGAAGACAACAGTTGAAAACTAAGTACTGAGATTTGGCCTCAATCCAACCGCAGAACTTTTAGCAATCTCCATTTGCTCATCTCAGGTACAAAGAATACAATTTCCCCAGCAGGTCCCTCAGGCCCCTCCACCATGGCAGGAGTATTTAACGGGGATACTGCAACCACAGGCACACAGCCACGGCTGCTGGAAAGGAGCTGTGTTTGCAGCATCCCTTGACATCTGCCTCATTTCAATAATTTCCAGCCATCAAACCTCTGTCTGAATGAGCATTAGGAAACAGAGCCATGTTTGGTTACTAATTTGAGTCTCTCACTCACTCATGCCTCTCTCTCTCTCTCTCTCTCTCTCTCTCTCTCTCTCTCTCTCTCCAGTTTGAATTTTATGCTGGTGAGGGGTCTCTGGTGATGATTTCAACGCCTGTGTCTTTCCATCCCTGTGAACAGGCAAGATATGCCCCTATCATCTGCATCTTCATGAGGACAAGGTAAGACCTGGTGTGAGCGTCTCCCATTTCCTTCCGCTTACTGTGGGCTTCCTCCGAGCAAGGCAGGCATTGCGGTATGAAGAAATGAGCTGAGACTGAAGCCTCATTTGATGTGAGGCCACGCAGGGTCAGCGGAAGTCTCTCCCAGGTGCGATAATGCTCTTCACTTATTACAAACCCGAATTTGAAACGGTGACCTATGGGGCTGCTCCATACCGATGAACAAATGCTCTGAAATGGATTTGCTGTTAGACATGATGAGCTGCTCCAGCTCGCCAGGAGGAGCGGGATATTTCACCTGTGGGTGAGGCGCCCCTCACTGTCTGTCGGCCTCACTCCTGCTCTGATAAAGAAACCCCTCTGGAGCAGAGCTAGCAGATCCCAATCAGATCTACCTGCCACACCAGACTGGGAGGCAAAGCTCCCACTGATTTTGTCTCTCATTCCCACACACAGATTGTTTTGCCTCACAGTGGGTCTGCTGGCATTGTGGTGGGACCATTCCATTCAGAAGAATCTTGAATGTTCAGAATTATCCCAGTTTACGAATAGATATTCACTAGTGTAGGAGATCTGCACATACCATTCCTGAGCTTACCACAGTGGAAAGCGTCTCCAGTGGGGCTGGTCACTATGCTTTGTGTCCATTTCTGGAGTACAGACTCAATTTAAGGTTACATCCTTCGTTCCTTTGCTTCCGTTGTGTTTATCCCATAAAACTCCTTCTCTTCACATTGTAGGAAGTCTAGAGAAATGGGGGTACTCTCCACGGTCCAGCTACTCATGTGCTGGGTGTGGTTTGCTCGTTCCTTGTACTATGAAACCCCCTAGCATTCTGTAATGAATGCTGAGGTTCTGGGAGCCTGCTTAAGGATGACTGGTCTGCAGCTCGGTAAGTTTTCTCTCTCAGCCACATTCAGGTCAGGATGCTCTCTCCACAGCGAGGTGTGCAGCATTTCTCCTTGCAAACCCGAGGAAAGAAATGCTAAGTTGAAACTGTCCGTAAGCCTGCATCATTACCTAATTCCACAAGGAGTTTCTAAGCAGGCACAGTAGCAGTGTTAAAACACTACAGACAATCACATGTGGCAAGTTGGGAGAGGTGGACACTTATTTCACCCTTTGTTCAAGCCAAAGAGTCCCTTCAGGAGGGATGGCTCTGCCAACTGATTGACAATACACACTAGGAAGGAAGTATGACCTCTGAGAACCCCCCCAAAGGCAGGTTCTTACAACTCAGTCCAACTCACCTCTAGGAGCTCGCTTGTGTCTAACCAGCTTTGATTCCTGGGAGCATTGAAGTTTCCTTCTTTGTGGACAAACACATACACACCAAAGAGCAGCGGCTCTCACCTCAAAGGGAATAAAAGATAGTTTATTCTGGAGCCAAATGTGTGTGACCATGGGCTGGGGAATCGTGGAGCTACGTTATCCCATTCTAAATTGCTATTTAGAAACTGCTTTATGGAGTTTAAAAGCAGGGCAGAGGAAGTCATAAATTAAGGTGACTTTAAAATACAATGACCATATGTCAGAAAAGTGGTTACAACAAGATGGGGGATTCTCTTCTGTAACCCTCAGACGGTCTCTTTAGCTTTGGGGTTGATGGAAGTGAGCTGACTGATAAGTTAATTGATTCCAATGAGTAGATTTCTGCTAATCACAGGTTGATGGCTGGCGCCAAGGAATGGCTATTTAGGGAACTAAAATTAGAATAAGATAAGGTGTTTTAATCTGAACCTGCAAGATTCCAGCCTCTCCACATCACTGCTGCTACAACTAGTAAGTCAGTCTTGTTTCTTTTTTTTTTTTCAGATACTTCCAACATATATTCTAATACATGAATATGCATTACAAATTCAAAAGAGAAGAATGGGAACATGATAAGGAAACACTGGACAAAAAAAAAAAAAAAGACAGTATCACTCAACAGAAAGGACACCAAATTCTCTACTCCATGTCTGGTATGAAAGGGCTTAAATGGCTCCACCATAAGAATCTCTCTCTCTCTCTCTCTCTCTCTCTCTCTCTCTCTCTCTCTCTCTCTCTTTCTCTCTCTCTCTCTCTCTCTCTCCTATGCTTCTACGCCTTGTATGCAGTCACCCTCGGCAAATATCCCGCTGCTTTTGCTGTTTTGGATCTCTAACATTTTGTGGACTCCAGTGCATTCTTCAGTTCCACAGCTTCACTCTTTTTCTCTTATCTCTTTTTCTCTCTCTCAGAGATTCACTCAAGAGTTCCTCTGCCACACATTGCCTAACTTCAGCAGCTATCTGAAATGGTGAAGAATCAATGACCTTTGAGCTTTTGCAACCTTCTTTTTTTTTTGAAAGTAATTTTATTAAATTATAAAAGTTTCCATTTACGCCCCTCTTCCCAACACCCTCCCACTCCCCCCCCTCCTCCTCCCTCTTTGTCCCTAAGGGCAGTCAGGGTTTCCAGCCCTGTGGGAAGTTCAAGTTCCTCCCCCCTCCCTCCAGGTCCAGGAAGGTGAGTATCCAAACACACTGGATCCCAAAAATCCAGTATATGCAGAGGAAACTAGTCCCAGTGTCATTGTCAATGGCTTCTCAGAAAGACTCCGGGCCAGCCACATTCAGAGAATCCGGCCACATTCAGAGAATCTGGTTGGATCACATGCTCGTTCAGTCGCAGTCCAACTGCCCTTGGTAAACTCTCATTAGATCCGACCCCTTGTATCAGTGGGTGATAGCATCCCTCGCAGTCCTTCGTCATTTTCTTCATCCTTCTGCTCCTCAATTAGACCTTGGGGGGCTCAGTCCGGTGTTCCAATGTGGGTCTCCGTCTGTATCACCATCCATCGCCAGATGAAGGATCTATGGTGATAAGCAAAATATTCATCAGTATGGTTATGATGAGGGTTCAGGCACCCTCTCCTCTGTCCAGAGAACAATCTGGGGATCTCTCCTTGGACCTGGGATCCCATATATAATCAAGTTTCCTGTAAACCCTAAAATGACTCCCTTAGTTGAAATATATTCTTCCCTGATCCCATATTCATCCTTCCTCCCTTCCCCCCATCCCGGTCAACCAAGCTTTCTCCATTCCTCCCCTACTCCCTTCTCTCTAACCCTCTCCCCTTCCAACAACCCTCCCACCCCCCCCCCCCATTCACCCAAGGTTACCTGGGACTCTTGACTATTTCCTACCTCCTGGCAGATAGGTAAATAATCTTCATCAGGTTCGTCTTCTTATTTAGCTTCTCTAGGATCACGAATAATAGGCTCAAAGACCTTTAATTATGGTTAGAATCCACTTATGAGTGAATACATACCGTGTTCCTCTTTTTGGGTCTGGCTTACCTCACTCAGTAAAGCGTTTTCTATGTCCATCCATTTGCATGCAAAATTCAAGATGTCATTATTTTTTACCGCTGAGTAAAACTCTAATGTGTATATGTTCCACACCTTTTTTAACCATTCTTCTATTGAGGGGCACCTAGGCTGTTTCCAGGTTCTGGCTGTTACAAATAGTGCTGCTATGAACATAGTTGAACAAATGCTTTTGTAGTATGCTAGGGAATCTCTAGGGTATATTCCCAAGAGTGGAATTGCTGGGTCCTGAGGGAGGTTGACTCCCAGTTTCCTGAGAAACCGCCACACTGATTTCCACAGTGGCTGCACAAGTTTGCATTCCCACCAACAATGGATGAGTGTTCCCCTCACCCCACATCCTCTCCAGCATAGGCTATCATTGGTGTTTTTGACTTTAGCTATTCTGACAGGTGTAAGATGGTATCTCAAAGTGGTTTTGATTTGCATTTCCCTGATCGCTAAGGAGGTTGAGCATGACCTTAAGTGTCTTCTGGCCATTCGAAGTTCATCTGTTGTGAATTTTCTGTTAAGTTCAGTACCCCATTTTTTAATTGGGTTAATTAGAGTTTTAGTGCCTAGTTTCTTGAGTTCTTTGTATATTTTGGAGATCAGACCTTTGTCTGATGAGGGGTTGGTGAAGATCTTCTCCCAGTCAGAAGGCAGCCTTTTTGTCTTACTGACAGTGTCCTTTGCTTTACAGAAGCTTCTCAGTTTCAGTAGATCCCATTTATTCATTGTTTCTCTTATTGTCTGTGCTGCTGGGGTCCTACTTAGGAAGAGGCCTCCTGTGCCTATATCTTGTAGACTACTTCCCACTTTCTCTTCTATCAGGTTCAAAGTGGACGGATTAATGTTGATGTCTTTAATCCATTTGGACCTGAGTTTTGTGCATGGTGATAGGTATGGATCTACTTTCATCCTTCTACAGGTTGACATCCAGTTATGCCAGCACCATTTGTTAAAGATGCTTTCCTTCTTCCATTGTATACCTTTAGCTCCCTTGTCAAAAATTAGGTGCTCATAGGTTTGTGGGTTAATATCCGGGTCTTCTATTCGATTCCAAAGGTCGATTTCTCTGTTCTTATGCCAATACCAAGCTGTTTTCAATACTGTAGCTCTGTAATAGAGTTTGAAGTCAGGGATGGTAATGCCTCCTGAAGTTCCTTTATTGTATAAGATTGTTTTGGCTATCCTGGGTTTTTTGTTTTGCCATATAAACTTGATTATTGTTTTCTCAAGGTCTGTGAAGAAGTTTGATGGGATTTTGATGGGGATTGCATTGAATCTATAGATTGCTTTTGGTAGAATTGCCATTTTTACTATGTTGATCCTCCCAATCCAAGAACAAGGGAGATCTTTCCATTTTCTGGTATCCTCCTCAATTTCTTTCTTCAAAGACTTAAAGTTTTTGTCAAATAGGTCTTTCACTTCCTTGGTTAGAGTAACCCCAAGATATTTTATGCTATTTGTGGCTATCGTGAAAGGTGATGTTTCTCTGATTTCCCTCTCTGCTTCTTTATCAGAGAAGTGTATAGGAGGGCCACTGATTTTTTGGAGTTGATCTTGTATCCTGCCACGTTACTAAAGGTGTTTATCAGCTGTAGGAGTTCTTTGGTAGAGTTTTTGGGGTCACTTATATACACTATCATATCATCAGCAAATAGCGAAAGTTTAACTTCATCCTTTCCAATTCAAATCCCCTTGATCTCCTTATGTTGTCTTATTGCTATTGCTAGAACTTCAAGCACTATATTGAAGAGGTATGGAGAGAGTGGACAGCCTTGTCATGTTCCTGATTTTAGTGGAAAGGCTTTGAGTTTCTCTCCATTCAATTTGATGTTAGCTGTCGGCTTGCTGTATATTGCTTTTATTATATTTAGGTATGATCCTTGTATCCCCAGTCTCTCCAACACCTTTATCATAAATGGGTGTTGAATTTTGTCAAATGCTTTTTCAGCATCCAATGAAATGATCATATGGTTTTTTTCTTTCAGTTTATTTATATGATGGATTACATTGATAGATTTGCGTATGTTGAACCAGCCCTGCATCTCTGGGATGAAGCCTACTTGATCATAATGGATAATTTTTCTAATGTGTTCCTGGATTCGGTTTGCCAGGATTTTATTGAGAATTTTCGCGTCGATGTTCATGAGTGAGATTGGCCTGTAATTCTCTTTCTTGGTTGTGTCTTTGTGTGGTTTTGGTATTAAGGTAACTGTAGCTTCATAAAAGGAGTTTGGCAATGACTCTTCTGTTTCTATATTATGGAATACTTTAAGGAGTATAGGAATTAGCTCTTCCTGGAAGTTCTGGTAGAATTCTGCATTGAAACCATCTGGTCCTGGGCTTTTTTTGGCAGGGAGATTTCTGATAACAGCTTCCAATTCTTCACGACTAACAGGTCTATTTAGATTGTTCACTTGTTCTTGGTTCAACTTTGGTATATGGTACTTATCTAAAAAAAATGTCCATTTCTTTTACATTTTCCAACTTTGTGGCATATAAACTTTCGTAGTAAGATCTAATGATTCTCTGAATTTCCTCTGTGTCTGTGGTTATATCCCCCTTTTCACTTCTGATCCTATTAATTTGCATGTGCTCTCTCTGCCGTTTGATTAGTTTGGATAGGGGTTTGTCAATCTTGTTGATTTTCTCCAAGAACCAGCTTTTTGATTCATTGATTCTTTGGATTGTTTTCTGTGTTTCTATTTTGTTGATTTCAGCCCTCAGTTTGATTATTTCCAGTCTTCTACTCCTCCTGGGTGAATCAGCTTCTTTTTTTTCTAGAGCTTTCAAGTGTGCTGTTAGGTCTTCAATGTGTGCTTTCTCCGTTTTCTTTATTTGGGCACCTATTGCTATGAACTTTCCTCTTAGCACTGCTTTCATAGTGTCCCATAGGTTTAAGTATGTTGTGTCTTTGTTTACATTAAATTCAAGGAAGACTTTAATTTCTTTCTTAATTTCGTCCTTGACCCAGGGGTGATTTAGTAGTTGACTGTTCAACTTCCATGAGTTTGTTGACTTCCTGGGGGTAGCATTGTTGTTGAATTCTAATTTTAAACCATGGTGATCTGACAAGACACAGGTGGTTACTAATATTTTTTTGTATCTGTGGGAGTTTGCTTTGTTACCGATTATGTGGTCAATCTTCGAGAAGGTTCCATGAACTGCAGAGAAGAAGGTATATTCTTTCCTATTTGGGTGGAGTGTTCTATAGATGTCTGTTAAGTCCATTTGATTCAATACCTCCAATAAATCTCTTAATTCTCTGTTTGGTTTCTGTCTGATTGACCTGTCCATTGGTAAGAGAGGAGTGTTGAAGTCTCCTACTATTAGCGTGTGTGGTTTGATGACTGCCTTGAGTTCTAGAAGAGTTTCTTTTACATATGTGGGTGCCTTTACATTAGGGGCATAGATATTCAGGATTGAGGCTTCTTCCTGATGAGTTGTTCCTGTTATGAGTATGCAATGTTCATCTCCATCTCTTCTGCTTGATTTTAGTTTGAAGTCGATTTTGTTAGTTATTAGGATGGCCACACCCGCTTGTTTCTTAGGTCCATTTGCTTGGAAAACCTTTTCCCAACCCTTTACTCTGAGAAGGTGTCTGTCTTTGTGGTTGAGGTGTGTTTCTTGTAAACAGCAGAATGTTGGATCCTGTTTTCGTATCCAATCTCTAAGTCTGTGCCTCTTTATAGGTGAATTGAGTCCATTGATATTAAGAGATATTAATGACCATTGGTTGTTGACTCCAGTCATTTTTTGGGGGGGAGTAATAGAGTGTATGTGTTTTCCTTCTTTGAATTGTGCTAGTGAAGGGTCGCTAGATGTCTGAATTATTGTAGTCAGTGTTGGCAATGTTGGATTCCTTGGGATGTAATTTTCCTTCTAATATTCTTTGTAAGGCTGGATTAGTAGTTACGTACTGTTTAAATTTGTTTTTATCCTGGAATATTTTGTTTTCTCCGTTGATAGTGAATGAAAGCTTGGCTGGGTAAAGTAGTCTGGGCTTGCATCCATGGTCTCTTAATTTCTGCAGTACCTCTATCCAGGACCTTTTGGCTTTCATGGTTTCTATAGAGAAGTCTGGTGTAAGTCTGATAGGTTTACCTTTATAGGTTACTTGACCTTTTTCCTTTGCAGCTCTTAATATCCTTTCTTTAATCTGACTGCTTTGTGTTTTGATTATTATATGGCAAGAGGATGTTTTTTTCTGATCCAGTCTATTCGGTGTTCTGTATGCTTCTTGCACCTTCATAGGAATATCACTCTTTAGGATGGGAAAGTTTTCTTCTATAATTTTGTTGAATATATTTTTTGGACCTTTGATCTGCAATTCTTCTCCTTCTTCTACTCCTATTATTCCTAGATTTGGTTTTTTTATTATGTCCCATATTTCCTGAATGTTTTGTGATGAGAATTTGTTGGGTTTGCTGTTTTCTTTGGTCAGGGCATTTATTTTCTCTATGGTGTCTTCATAATCTGAGATTCGTTCTTCTATCTCTTGTGTTCTATTGGTTATGCTTGATTCTGTAGTCTCCGTTCGTTTACCTAGATTTTCCATATCCAGCCGGCCCTCGGTTTGTGTTTTCTTCACTGTCTCCATTTCAGTTCTCAATTCTTGAACTGATTCCATTACCTGTTTGATTGTTTTTTCTTGGTTTCCCAGGGTATCATTTACGAATTTACTCATTTCTTCAAACTTTTTGTTATATTTGTCTTCCATTTCTTTACTCATTTCTTCCATCTTTTTGTTATATTTCTCTTCTATTTCTTTAAGTGAGTTATTCATACCCTGTTTAAGAGACTCTATTGCTTTCATAATGACACTGTTTTCCACTTCTTCCGGAATAGGGCGTTCAAGTCCTTCTGTCGTAAGATCGCTGGGATCTGGTGTTTTCATGTTGTTTTTCAGATTGTTGGAGGAATTCTTGCCTTGGCGCCTGCCCATCTCTTCCTTCAGATGCTCTCCAATGGCTCTTTCCTCCGCTGGGTCTTCTTCTACTGGATTAGTGCCCCTTGCTATCCAGGAATCACTTTGCCTGCAGCCTTAGCTTGCTGCAGGCAGGCTATTAGAACAAAGGGACTTCCTTCCCTTTGCACTCACCACCTGTCCCGACCCGCGGTGCCCACCCCGGCTGAGATGGAGGAATTTAAGCCCCAAAAAAGGGAGAGGGGAGGGGAGGGGTTCCAGGCAGAAAGCTCCAGTCTTGTTTCTTTACAGGAATTCTCATTTATTCTTCCTTTTTTTCACCTTCCTAATGCCTCCCCCTTCCTCAGTTCACCCCCGATCTGGCAACAAGAAAATACGAAAGGCACAAAGCTGAGCTCACATATAAAATATTTCCCTCTTTCTTTCAGCTTCGAAGTATCAAGGAAAGTTCAGACCTGTCTGATCATTGGTGTTTCTTCCTATGAGCATTCCTGGTCATTCCTTCTGTGTCCTTGGTGGGTGTCTCTACGCTTTCATAGTTTGCAGCTGATTTGGGAAGCATCATAAAAACAGGGATGGTTCTGTCTTCCAACCACTGGATTCAGTATATAAAACAGTGATGAATTTAAACTAATGTTCTCACTATCCAAGGTTGTGTACCATCCACTCAAAATTGTAACGTATCTCAGTTCCTGTGCGTCGGGAACCAGGGAAGGTTATGTGTTTGACCCACAGTCTGGGCTTCTGCCTCAGGATGTCTCACTCAGTTGCAGGAAATACAACCGAAGACTTTCTGGCCTTCCTTCTCCCTTGTAGAATCCCTGAGCCACCCAAAGCATCTTCTTCCCTCCCTGCAGCTGGTTGAGCTTTCTCACAGCGTGACTGGCCACTAAAACTAGGAGGATTATGTGGAGGGCCGCAACCACATTCTCCATTGCTTCAAGGGACAAAGGTAGAGATTGACCTCTGTGACCTCAAGGTGTGGTGGTACACGCCTTTGGTCCCAGTGCCTGGGAGGCAGAGACAGATCTCTGTGAGTTCAAGGTGTTGTAGCACACGCCTTTAATCCCAGCGCATGTGCTGGGTAACTCTCTACTGCTGCGTCCCTGCCTACTTCCGAGGCATCATCTGGGATAATGGGCAGCGGACCAATCCAAGAGTGACACGTCAGAAGCGAGGACTGTTTCCTTTATAAGGGCTGGGTTCCCCTCATTCTGGGTCTCCGCCATGTAAGCTGATCCTCTCCCTCTCAAGACGCATTAAAGCTTTACTGCAGAAGAATCCTAAGTGCCCCGCGTCGTTCTTGCTGGCAAGAAGGTAGCGCGGGACAGGATTATTTGCATTCAGAAGGAAGGCTTGACAGTGGACTAGTACAGCAGCAGGACAAAGCTAAAAATGCCTTTCTGACCTCTGACTGGTCTTTGTATTCTTTTAGTTAGAGGTCACTCACAAGCCCCTAGGACTGAAGGAGAGGAGAGCTATCCTCCTTACTGTTGGAGAAAGGAGCAAGATCACGGAAGAGCGGCAGTGACTCTTCAGGCCCTTTCTTTGAAATCACAGCAAGGGTGTTCCACACTGCTGCTCAAGAAGCCTAATGAATGGTTCTCTCCCACGGAGGTTTCCTCCGAGCTCCATTTTACTGCTAGTATTTTTTCTTTTTATTTTATGTGTATGAGTGGTTGTCTATGTGTTTGTATAGACACCACATGTGTGCCTTGTACCTGGGGGAGGAGGGCCAGCGGAGGGCACTGGATCCCCTGGAAGTGGAGTTACAGATGGTTGTGAGTGGCCATAATCTGGTAGACAACGTAACTGCTGATGCATCTCAGCAGCCCCACCACCCTCCATTTTCAAAGAACTGTGCTTCTATTCCAATATTCTCTGCTAGAGAATTCTATGCATTCTGCCATATCTGAAAAGCATGCAACATGTTCAGAGTCCCTGACTTTCCCTGCATAGATTCATTAAAAAAGATATTTCATGCACTTTCTTACAGTGGTGACCGCCAAAAGGATTCAGTGGGATTTAACTCTCTCTAACATGTCTTAAGGATGATTGTAGAAATTTTAACTTATCTCCCTCATATTCCATGCCACTGTAATTAAAAGCTACTTCCTGTGAAATGTTATAAACTTTCTTTGTTCACAAGTTTCAGAGTTTGGTTTTTGTGTCTGACCTCTCCCAGGGCATCCAAGGTGATATTTCTGCTCCTGTTTCCATTGGTTTCTGAGATGCAGTTAATCCTTCAAAATGAGTCAAATTTGCTAAAGAAACTAGCAGAATAATTGTCACTAGATACTGGGAAAAGAAAGGGAAGAAAGTGAGAAAGGAAATTCAGTAAGGGACAGGGGAGGAGTTAGTTTTGGCTTTTCTAAGCAAAGCAGGGTAACTATTGATATGAACAGTCTATCAGATATTTTCAAGGGCCATAATAGTATGAAACTCCGAGTATATCAAAATAGTGTCTAAAGATATGGAAATGCTAACAGCCTTGATTTGATTATTCTGTATTACAAACTCACATTGAGTTACTATGATATATTTCAATACGATGCATAAATTCTGTTGAAAAACTCCACCCCTAAGCCCACCTTCAGTAACCTAACCCCAGTGACATGTGTCATCATCAGCTGTCAGAATGCGATATATTTCCACTGTTGCCAGGAGTTGCCTGTCCTCCCTTTGTGCATGCGCTACACCTTCTTATAAAAAGCCAGTGCCTTCTCTTCCACCCTCGCTCAGAGGCAGCCTTTCAAAAAACCTTCCACGTGGGCTCTGTTGCATGGTGTGACTTTGTGGCGCTCCTTGGCTTCAATCTGCCAAGGTAACTTCCACTGTTTACATCATAACCAATTCTATATTTCAATTTATAATCAGTTAAGAAAAATGTATAAATAAAAAGAGATAAATAATAAAAAGATGAAGTGGTTCTAAACCCAAAAAAATAATACAGCACGGAAGCTACAAGAAGAAGGAGACAAGAAAGATGCTGTTGCTGCGGATGCCCTGCACAGCAGGCTGAAAACTGGACAGTAGCCGAATTCCCAGGACAATGCCTGGGAACGGCCCTGACCTTCTGTGTCAGTTACTTGTTGCAATGTAATAAACTCATTTTTATTGTCCCCTGATGTAAACAACTCAAGCGAGAAAAAGTTCATTTTTGGTGTGTTTACTCAAGCAGGAAAAGGGTTAATTCCAGGGTTCAGTCTATCATGGTAGAAAGCCCTGGGAGCAGGATCTTGAAGGAACTAATCGACTGCATCTACTGTCGGGAAGCAGAGAACAAACTGCTGGATGATGCTGATGCTGGACGGAGCCATACTTCAAGGGCCATAGATTACTATCCCAGAATCATAGTGGAGATCCCGAGAAGCTGGGCATGGTCTGGGAGTAGAACTCATTCAGCTGTAGAATGAAAAGTCCAAAAGGGATTAAAGACAAATGATCAAGTATCCTAAACAGTCTATAAGCAAATGGGTCCTGTTTTCTTAGACTGTGGAAAGGCCAGGAATTTAACCAGTCTCCACCACCCACTGTGCTGTGATCAACTGACTTTAACAGAGGTTCAATTATACACAAGCAAGAATAACCTGTTTTCAAGCAATCAGATCATCAGCAAGATAGTTTATGATTTTGTTGTTGCTGTTGTCCTTCTGTGGTAAACATGAGAATCTTTGGCTCCATCATTCTAAAAAAACTGCCACGAGAGCATAAGAAACAACATGGGAAGCAGTAGAGGGAGGAAGTCTGATGACTGAGACTATCTTAAACAGCCAGTGTGCTCAAAGAGTGACATCACCGATGCATCTTCATCAACACAAAGGCTCCCTGACTGTGCTGTCACCCTAATGTATGAAGAATGTCACCCCATCAGTGACAGGCTGGAGAGAGATGGACTCAGGAGGACAAACTGCAGAGAGCCCCAGAATGAGCCCCAGACTTATCTACACCGTGTGTTTTGAGCATTTGGTGGATTATCTTGGTCTTGCGAGGGCCAGGTCCCTTCTCATGTCTGTGAACTAGGATGATGATATCAATACTACTAGGATATTGCAAAGACCCAAAGAGATCATAGAAGATAAGTGGCTTTGCAGGCTATATAATGTTCTTGGAGAGCTGCCTCTGTCTGTGCAGCAGCAAGAGGAAGAGGCCAGTGCATCCCAGGTGCTTCGGGATCACACAAGAATGTGGTAGAGAGTAGTCCCCAGGCTGAAGTCTAGTGTCAGCGTGAGGATGGTCGTGTTGGGAGCTTCAGTGTTGGTGGTTCAGTTCAGCTCCCTGGAGACTCAGTTTTAGAGCATCCTCAGAGCACGATTCCTCTCATCTCCTTTACCTCCATTTTCCATCCCATCCTCCATGTCCCAGCTCGAAAGATTTGACTTTCTAGTGTCCTTGATTTATGTGAATCTTTGCAACACAGAGAACAATTGGAGACCTGTGCCTGATGCTGTGATGTGACTCCATCTGAGCTGGGTTTTCACTCCACCCATTTACCACTATGAGCCCCAGTGACTGCTTTATGCCAACCACTTCCTAATTAGATTCCTGACATCAGGTAATAAAGATTTTATTTTTCCAATTAAGGACCAAAAAAACAAACAAATAACTAAGGAAAAAATTACTGTCTACTTATCATATCATCAAAAAGGAGCATTTTAGCCACAAAACACTAGACAGGGGTAGAATTTTAGGTTACAGGATGGGATTTTGTTTGGTGGGTTGGTTTTGGTTTGCTTTGTGTTGAATCCATATCAAAAAACCCACCAATTCCTCACATCTGTGCATAACAAAGCTTTATCCTGAGCTGCAAATGTGTGGGCACGGAAGTGGGCAAAATTGTTTTATAGTCCAAGCTAGAAATGGGTTAGTGTTGACTCTCCAATGGTTCAAGTTGTAGCGGTAAGGGTTTACTCTGTTTACCCTTCCACATCACTGTTCTTCATCAAAAAAGTCAGATCAGGAACTCACACAAAGGAGGAACCTGAAGGCAGGAGCTGAAGCAGAGGCTGTGGAGGGGTGCTGCTTACTGGCTTGCTTCCCATGCCGTGTTCAGCCTGCTTTCTTACAAGAACCCAGGACCACCAGCCTAGGGACGGCATCGCCCACAATGGACTGGGCCCTCTCCATTGGTCACTACTTAGAAAATGCCTCTTAGCTGGATTTTCTATTGGCATTTTCTCAACTGAGGCCTCTTCCTCTCTAATGACTCTAACTTGTGTCAAGTTGACATCAAACTAAACCAGAAAGGTAGACAGATATAATACATTGCATACATGCAAAAAATTTAAGGAAAATTAAAACTATTTACAAAGAATAAGGAGAAACAAAATGAGGAAGAGGAAGGTGACAGCTCCTACAAGGAAGCTCAGGGCTTGAGCTCTTGACATCACAAGTTGCTGTATACTGGTAAGAGCACAGAATAAGAAACAAACACTTTCTTAAAATTGTGACTTAAGGGATGGAAAGGTACTTCAGTGTGTAAGGCACCTGCCTGACTCAGGACCCACATGGTAAAGAAAAAACCCATGCACGTTTTCCCCAACCTTCACATGCATGCTATGGAGTATCTACCTCCCAATTCACATAATAAAAGATAAATAATGTGAGGGAACTATGCAAACTCCTAAGCATCTTCCAGGCCTCTAAAATTCTACTGCTAAAGAATGAATGGCCCGTAGGAAAGAGCATCATGTCATCTGTCCATCAACGTGAGTCATGTTCCCTCGTGATGCACTCTGCACTGATGGTTCTGCTCTCCTTCAGAGTGGTGAGTTTCGCGTTAGAAAATGTGATTGATGTGGTCAGGCCTCCATGGGATGCATCGTTAGTTGGTGGTGGGGAAGCTCAGATGGTCAGAGCGCCATGGTAATGAGGCGAAGGTTAGGGGTTCAGTGCCCATGTGGGCCACTTAGTTTTTGTCTCATTCGTGTCCACAGACTATTCCCACTATGAGCCACCTGTCCACAGAAATGTATCTCTGGGAGGGGAGGCAGGATGTATAAAGAATTTGGATGGATCTCTGCAGATCAGTCATGCCTAGAAATCCAGCCTTCTGGGAGCCCCTGGTGGCTAATGAGGAGCAGGGGTAGCATTCAAAACACTCCCTCCTATGACCACCTTGAGCAACTGCCCCTTCGTTTTACATCCGTGAAAAATGCATCACCAGATGAGATGGTGCCAGACAGAGCAGTGGCGTGAGGCTCTGCACTGCTTGCTTCTCACTGTACAGAAAACAGCCACTGCATGTCTTTGTGAATTATTTAACCCGTGTAGAGTGCAGTGGCCCACACCTATAATCTTTGTCCTCAGGAGAATGAGGCAAAACCCTGCCTCTGACACAAGCTAGGGAAAAGAAATACTAAACTGGAAAATATTTGGTTAAGTGTAAACAAAATTATAGTAGGATTGGGGGAAATGCTTCCTAGCCTCTTAGATAAAATAAAACGTGATTTGTATACAAAATTGTTCTTAATTTATATTGTTGCGTCTCTCCTATGCCCATCCCCAGGATTTCAGCTCAAACCCAGCTCTGTCCAAAATGGACCACCAGTGCACACAGCTCAATTGACTTGCATCCTTTTCCAACACTAAAGACAATTTCCGAGTTGGGGGTGAGTTAGAAAGACTAATGCAAATGTTTGAAACCTAGAGTCACATACACTTGCTGTGTGGAGTGTAACCCGTGCCTCGGTTTCTATTCTTTGACTATCAAATTCAGTATAGAAGCACAAGCTGACTCCTGGGCTTTTGTGGATGATAAAGCTAGCTAACTTAGAAAAGTCTTTAGAAAACTACCTGGAGCATGTTACTTGCCTAATACATGCAAAACATTGCTCGTCACCATCATCTCTCTCTACTTACAGAATGGACTTGGTAGGTAAATCATCTTAGTCCTTCTGTAACTATACTACTCAAGTTAATCTGAGCAAATTTCCTTCCCTCTGTCTGGGACTCTCCATGAACAAAAAGGCTTACTTGTGTACCGAGACCACTCTTATCCTAGGGCTGGGTTGGCTTTAACTTAGATGTTGCAATGAAGTGCTCAAGAAAACACTTGCAATATTTTAATGTTTGATATCCATACGAAAACATGTATGAAGAGATATTTTAGTTGTATTTTAATAAATAAAGCTTGCCTGAAGTTCAGGGAGTAAAACAGCTGATCAGCCTTACAGACCAGGCAGTGGTGACACACACCCTTGGTCTCAGTAGTCGAACTACTTTGCCATAGAAACCAGGCAGTGGTGGTGCACACCTTTAATCCCAGAACTAGAGAGGAATATGAGAAAGGAGAAAACAGCTCTCAGACACAGTCTCATTCTGGGAATCCTGGAAGCAGGATCGCCATTCCGGACTGAGGTAAAGGTAAGAGTTAGTGACTGGCTGTTTCGCTTTTCTAACCTTCAGGTTGAACCCCAATTTCTGTCTCTTGGTTTTTATTAATCGTGCTGCACATGTATGTTTCAGGTCTTTGATAAAAGAAGTCATCTATGTCAGTCACCTGTTTTGAACCCCATGGCAGGTCTTCATCAGCCACATCCATTTTCCCCAACTTTGTGAAGGAAGAAGGAAGCCTTTGCAGAATAGCAAATTTCTTGTCCAGCTCTGGACATCGACTTGGGAAAACTATAGACTTCAATATGTTCAAAACACTGGATTGTGTCACTCATTGAGGGCATACATTTAATCCCAGTACTTGGGAGGTAGAGGCTGATGGATATCTATGAGTTTAAAGCCAGCCTGGTCTACTTAGTGAGTTCCAGAATGGCCAAGGAAAGAATCAGTGAATTGAAAAGGAAAGAATCAGTGAATTGAAAAAATAACTTGAGTAAATCACTCAGAATATAACACACATATACAAAGAGATAAAACATTCAAAATAGTTAAAGTAAAATAATGTCCCCTAACCTTCTAGTAAGGGTTTCATCAAATTAACAAAATCAAGAATAAAGGGAATGTTTGAACATAAATTCATTGATAGTTTTCCAAAATTGAATAAAGCAAGAGGATTCTAAATAAAACAAATAAAAATAATTCCACACCAACGCCCATAAGATTAAAGTTAACAAGCTTCAAAGCAAAATGTCTTAAAATAGTAAGAAAGCAAGAAACAAGAAAAGAAAGAAAGGAAGGAAGGAAGGAAGGAAGAAAGAAAGAAAGAAAGAAAGAAAGAAAGAAAGAAAGAAAGAAAAGGAAAGAAAGAGCAAGAAGCAAGGGAAACACAAAGATACCAACTGTGGGGTTCTAGTCTAGTCTAAAAGAGCCAGAAGAAAGTAGACTAAATAGTCAACCTATGCCCCCTCTGAACTACCACCTGTACATGGAAGCAAAATAAGAATATTTTCTGGTCACTAGAGATTACTATAGACTAAGTCGGTCATGTAGTAAATAAACACTAAAGAATAGATTCAAATGAATTCAAATGGAAAATGTTAATAACAAGAAGAATCAATGATTTAAAAATACCTCATTAATAACCCATGTCTTTGAGAAGCAGAGTCAAAATTCTAGGATTGATGGAGGAGGGGCCCCAGATGCCTAATTCACAGAAAAGGTGGAGAGGGTGTAGAGAGTTTATGTCTACTGGGAGAGAAAAAGCCACTCCCCTTCCCACCAGACATGGCCACTGGTAGTCTTGCCCATGCCTCATGTATGGTTCCACACCCGCACACATATGGGCAGCACTAATAGAACTCAGGGCTACTATTAAGAAAGAAAGAAGAAGTCAGGAAGTTGGGAGAGAGACAGAATAGGAGTTAGAAGGAAATGTCATGGATGAATATGATCAAATACATTGTATAAATGGCATAGAATTTTCAAGGAATAAAAAAGGCAGTTATACAAGTAAATACAAATGACTCTAAACTGCATTATTAAAGATACACAGCTATGTTGTAGAAGCTAAAGTAAAAATTCAAACTGTTAATAGAAAAAAGGCAGGAAACAGTAGAAGCTGAGTGATTCTTTTCTTCTGGTCAAGAGTAGAAACATTAATGAATTTAAATTCTACCATATTCAATGTGCTTGTTAACGTTTAACAGAATTACAAGGTCAGGTTTTCTGGGATACGAAGCTTATACAATTTATAGAACGTGTATTATTTCCTCTTTAAGGAAAAATGAAATCACCTTAAAATGTTCACATCTCACTAAACATCTGAGCTAGGTGTGACGGTTGGAGGGGGTCCATGCATAGAGAGGCTAGAAGTTTAATCTTTCTGAGTTTCCCATAGTAAACCCACCTGGAGTGTAACCTTTATAAAAATCAAAATGAAAAATGCTTAAATTTCATTCCAGTCTAAAAAGGAAGGGAATGAAACAGAGAAATGTCACCAAACTAGTAGAACCAAAGAAAGGAGAAAATAAGCAAAGGAAAACAGCAAAAAGTCTAAAATTGTCAAAATAAACCAGTAATAATAAAAAGTTATTGGTCTAACTATTCAATTTAATAAGTTAGAAAAATAAAAAATAAATCTAAAGAGAGAAACATTTTTTTAAGATAATAGATTTTCATGAACTATGAAAAAAACAGTAAAAAAAAAATCCATCAAGATTCTTGGGGAGATGGCTCAGTCTATAAATGCTTGCCAAGCAAATGTCCTGAATTCAGTTCTCAGACCATGGCAAAAGAGAAGATGTGGTGGCTCTTACTTGTAATTCCAGGGGCAGTAACAGGGTAGCAGGAGTACTTTTGGTTTAGCTTATTTGGAGAGTTCACAGCCATGGAAAGACCTTGTCTCAACATAAAGGTGGTCAGTACCTGAGAAATGACTTCCAAGATTGACTTCTAATCTACACAAACTTGCACACACATACATGCACAGTCACACACATGCACGTGTGCACATGCACACACACCAAGGTTATTGCCAGTGTTTTAAGCAACCTCTGACTTTGAAAGTAGAGAATTGAATAGTCTTCATGAGCAAGACCTCTAGCATCCTAAGTGTCAAAATATTAACAGGAGATTGCTCTGTTTGAGATATGCATGATTTACATTCCTCCCCTGGAAAAGTTCAAAGTTTCAAACACTATTCAAGTTAACCAACCATGCAAATCATAAAAATCATTTGTGCTGGCTCTCACTGAGGAAAAAAGACACCATGTTGGTTAGCAATTCTATGATCTTTACATTTCTGATATACCCTGAGACAATTACCTTTCTGATATACCCGGAGACAAACCAGAACCTTTTAGAATGGCATGGTAGGGCTGTGAATGTTCTGTCTGTCTGGAAGATGCTGTCATGGTCTACTCCATGAGGCTGATTTTCACATGGAGTCTAAGTCTGAATAGAGACTTAGTGATCATAATTCATTCTTGATTTGAAAACAAAAGCAGAAGTATAAACAGAGACTGCTCGTTCATTTCCTGGCCACCCAGACTGGAATAATCACACAAGAACTATATGAATTATAATACTGTTTGGCCAATGAGTCTGTATTTCTAGCTAGCTCTTACATCTTAATTTTACCCATTTCTATTAATCTGTGTATCACCATGTGGCTGTGGCTTACAGGTAAGGGTCCAGGTCCTTCCTTCTTCTTCTGCAGCTACATGGTGCCTCTTTGGCTCTGCCTTCTCTCTCTCTCTCTCTCTCTCTCTCTCTCTCTCTATATATATATATATATATATATATATATATATATATATATATATACATATATATATATATATATTATATGACTATCTGGCTATATTCTGCTCTGCCATAGGCCAATTCAGCTTTATTCATTAGCCAATAAAAGCAACACATATACAGAAGGACCTCCCACATCACAGAAGAACAAGTTTTGAGCTGGATAGATAGCTCAGTGGGTAAAATGTCTGCTACACAAGCAAGAGGACCTCAGTTGCCATCCCCAGAAGCCATGTAAAAAGCTTATCATGAAGACAGACACCTGTAACCTCAGGATTAGAGGGGTAAGAATGAACAAGAGAAGCCAAAAAGCTAATTGACAACCTAGGTAAGTAAACAAGCTTCAGGTTCACTAAAGAGAGACTGATAAATGGAGAGGGATTGAAGGATGACACCCCAAGTCAATTTGGCCTATGCACACACGAATACACCCAGACTACTTAAGTGCACAGGTTCTCATACCATCACTATCACTACCACCATCACCAGCACATTAATTAATTAATTGATGGATGGGTAGATGGATGGATGAATGGATGGATGGATGAATGGATGGATGGATAGATGGATGGATGGATGGATGGATGGGTGGGTGGGTGGATGAATGGATAGGTAGGTAGATAGATAGATAGATAGATAGATAGATAGATAGATAGATAGATAGATTGATAGATAGATGGATGGAAATGAAAAGATCAAGCAAGCTCCTCAGGCTGGCCAGTTCATGCTTCATTTTTTTTTCTTTCTTTCATTGTCTATTTCCTCGTCTTTAAGCTCATGGCTGTATCATTGTTTTTACAATGCATATATTGTTTCTAATTGGGCTTAGAAATGATGATAACTGCACCTTCAAACTGGCCCATATCAAATATACCCCCCAAAGATTACCTGTGTGTTCCATCCTGAGTTCCACAGTAGATGTGCCCCCCAGAAAAGAGATATGTTAAACAAAAAACATAGCAGATTGAAGTAAGAGAGAAAAGAACCAGTCCTTTTCAGCCTTGCCTGTCAGCTGGAGCTGGGAAGATGGCTTTCATCAGGAAGCTGATTCAAAGCAAGCAATCTTCTGTAGGGCTGAGGACAGCCTGTGAGCGGAGCGGGGCAACAGGTCTGACTCAGCTCACTGGCCTCTGCGCTCCACAAGTGAACACCGCCTGAAGTAAAGGTATAAATTATCCGGGCTGCACTGGGATTTCGCCTCAGCGCCTCTCCATTAACCTTCCACCCTCCTCACCAGCAATCACCAAGCAGAGAAAGGGTCTCCATGTGGCCTGGCAGAGGGAGCGCCAAGGTTTCACTGATTTTTGAATTAAAAAAGAAAAAAATACATATCCTGACTGTGTCACATAAAAGGCTCAGCAATTTGGGTTTGGTTGTTTCCTGTGGAAGGTGTATGATTTTTTTTTAACCCCCTCCTCTATTTTTCGCTTTAAGAAAAAAAAAAATAATTGTTAAGTTTTTCAACATTGTGGCCTTAGGAGGTAATTTGCTAAATAGGACAAAATTAGCTAATTTTTGGACCATTTAAAAGAACATTTCTTTTGAAAGCATATAAAATGTATTAAAGCAATCTCCGAAGTCTTTACCCCTGCTTGAGATTTTAATTTACTCTGAGCTAATAAATTATCCCCCTTCGCAGAAGCTATTGAAAAATTTCAGTTAAATCCTTTTTAAATTTTAATGTGTTCAATTGAATCCTAAGCAATTTCGACACACACTCACAGCTTGGGGTGGTCAGCCCACCAAGTCAAGGCTGAGAAGGGGTCAGATTAACGTGGACCCCTCTGCCCCCTGGGATGACCAAGGTGATATTAGCCAGTACGATTTCCCCCATACATCCAGGTCTGATTGTCGGATAATTACTTCTCCACAACAGCTTTTAACAAACGCCTCTGTGTGAAGGCCAAGAGCATTTTCTCTGCCTTGGCAGTGAAGGCGGAGGTGGCGGAGCGGGATGGAGGGAGTGGGGAAACAAGGAGGAGAGGAGAGCAGCCAGGGGCTCACATCAGAAGCTGCCCAGGGCTCTGGGTCACTTTGGTCCTGGGGTTCACTGAAGCACAGGTTCGCTTAATCTCAGGCAGGGCTCTACACTACCTCTACACCCTTCTCAGAAATCTTTTTTCAGGCTATCAATTATTATACTTCAACATCGCATCCTGGCTCTGGGGAGCCCTTCGAGAGGGACTGCAAAAATCAATCCGGTTTTACAACTTTTACCTTGGCGGAACCCCTGCTCTTTATCTACATTGCACGTAATTTAAAGATGCCGTATCTCTCTCAGGGGCACAGATATCTTCCCAAGAATGACATGACCTTGATAACGGCAATATTTTTTTTTTAAAGTTTGCACAGGCGAGAGCGTACAGGGTTAACTTCCGTCCCGGAAGCCGTAGACATCCCCGGCAGCCTGGTGGTCCGTCTTGTCAAGAGAGATTTTTCTAACTGTGGTTAGTTACACTGAGCGCTGTGTCATCCTTCTGGCCCCTTTACTCGCTTTCTGTAACAGCAGCCTTGGGTGCTAATTTTATTTGATCAGGGAGGAAAATCTATTGACGGTTTCAGAAATTCATAAATTGGGCATGCAGCCCAAGTCCCATTTGGATCAGCAAAGGTGTGGCATGGATGTGAACACGTGATGTTCTAGGAAAACCCTTCTTTTTTTTTGATGGGAAATGGTCCTGAACTCAGACAATTGACATATATATGGGTACTATCAGAAACTGTTCACCAAAGTTGTGTGCTAGAGGCTTGGTCCCCAGTCTACAGCTCTATGGGTGGAGTCTTCAGGTAGTGGGCTCTGAAGGAAGGAGACTAGGTCATGGAACACTGTTGAAAGGGTTTCTGGAGCTCCCATCCTTACTATGTGTCTCCTTCTGCTTCCTTGCCCTGGGGAAGTGAGGACTTGACCTCACAGTACTTTTTTCCTGCGTCAGGTCCAAAAGCAGTAACCATCGACTGGAACCTCTCAAACCAAAAGCCCAAACAACTATTTCTTCCTGTTAAATCGATTGTCTCTGGTGTTTGAGCTGACTGTCATGGATCACAATCAGACAAGCATCATTCAAGACAAGGTCTGGGTATCGGGAGTTCAAAATCTCTCCTCAGATGAAAATGAACTCAAGGGCTCTGCTTAGTACTGTTGAGTCTTTGTAGGTGAAAAACCATTACCAGGCTTTCCAAAGAGGTGGACATGCTTTGGAGCCACAATCCAAAAGACTTTTCAGTGCAGGTGTGGTCCAGGTATTGTATACAGCTTGGTGGTATGTGTTGTGGCTAAAGCAGAGGTCTGGCTGGAATGGCTTTCAGATTCCTTGTTTGGCAAACATGTGTGCTCAGTTGCTGGTCCTCTAGTTTCTGGAAGTTTTCTCAAAGCATTTAGCAGAGGCTAGCACCTCTTCTTCTGGTTGTTGAGGTGAGAAGGACTCCACACAAGGGTTTGGTAGCTGTGAAACCGAAGACCAATGTTAAGAAGAATATAAGAAGAACTGGTAAATTAATAACTGAGGATCCCCTGGTCCAGTCTGTCAGCCGGGCAGTCTTCATTCATTTGGCCATCTTGATTTTGGGTTCTAATCTATGGGGCTAAAACTGAAAGGGATAAAAAGGTAGCATAGATTTTCATAGAGAATTATTGTTTTTCTTCTGTCTGTAGGGAAATGTAAAAAGATTTTTTTAAGTTTTATTTATTTATTTATTTACTTACTTATTTATTTATTTTCCAAGACAGGGTTTCTCTGTATAACTGTCCTAGCTGTCCTGGAACTTGCTTTGGAGACCAGGCTGGCCTCGAGCTCAGAGATTCACCTGCCTCTGCCTCCTGAGTGCTGAAATTAAAGGCATGCACCACTATTACACATGTGTGGATCTTCTATTTTCCCACAGTTTCTGTGTGATATTCTTTTCAAAAGTACATTTTAATTAAAATATATTACATCAACTCTCCAATTCAAAAGCCTCCTTCCTCGTTATTACTGTCACACAAATGTGTAAATATGACTTGCTGGGTCCGTTTTTGTTGTGTGGCCACTTTGAACTGGACAATCAATGAGGTGGCTCATCCTTGGAGGAGGCTAATTCACCCTCTTCCTACACCACATCAGTTGTCTATAGCTCTTTGTCCTGGAGTGGGAACTTGTGGGATTTTCCCATTTCTATACTAGTATGTTCATTGATATTGCCATTGTTCAGGTCTTATTTATTCAGTAATATTGACAAGAGACAATATCATAGCAGACTTCCTAGTATTCTGGTATGGTAGTTTGAACAAAAATAGTCCCCAAAGGGAGTGGCGCTATTGGGAGGTGTGGTTTTATTGGAGGAACTGCGTCACTGTGGAGGTAGGCTTTGAGGTCTCATATGCTCAAGTTATGCCCAGTGTAGTAGACAGTCTCTCTGTGTGCCTTCTGATCAAAATATAGATCTCTCAGCTCTGTCTCCAGTACCATATCCACCTGCACACCTCCATGTCACACCATGATGATAACGGACTAAACCTCTGAAAATCCAGCTACCTCAATTAAATGTTATTCCTTTATGGTTGTGGTGTCTCTTCACAACACTTGAAACCCAAGCTAAGACATCTGTCTTTTACAATCTTTCTTTCTCCTTTCTCTCAATGATCCCCAAGCCGTAGGCACAGGAACTGTGTTACACTTGTATTGACTGGAGCTAGGATGCTCACAACCCTTTGATCTCTGTATTGTGATTGGTTGCTGTTTGATGTTAGGGTTTCCATTTTCGGTAGAGGAAAGCTTCTTTGATGAAAGGTGATAGTTACACTTATCTGTGAATATATGGGAAAAATTGGAATGTAGTTAAGGAGTTATCCTAGTCTCATAAACTAGTCATAGTAGATTCTTTTCAAAGATCCATGACCTCACTAGCTCTGGGTAGTTGGCTAGGCTTCCAGACTGGGCATGATTTCCTTCTTATTTAGTGGACCTTGAGTCCACTTAGCTTTTGGTCTCTACCAACTTGCGAGTGTCACTACTGCACTTTTACAGAGATCTTGCCATGTTGGTCATTGTTGTGGTCCATAGGTGTCACAATTGGGTAGGAGAATTCATTGTTTCCATTCCTTGGCAGCTTGCATGATATTTTCTGGTATCATGGAAGTTACTGCATGAGAAAGAAGCTTTCAGGTTAGAGCCTGCTCTCATCATCTGAATCCTGTGCCCGAGGTATGCGCTGTCTTCAGCAAAGGACTTACCTTCAACATCTAGAAAGCATCCATAGACAATAAAAATTTCCTGTGTTGATTTAGGGATCATTTGGACTAACCTGAGCCGCATAGTGTTCTTAAAGCCCCTGAGTTATCCAATGTGGGACCTGAGCCTGTAATTGAAGCACTTGTATATAAGTCAGTCTTGTATTGCTGTGAAGAAACACCATGACTAAGGCAACTGTTATCAAAGAAAGCATTTAATCGGGGACTTGTTTACAGTTTAGTTCTGAGGTCTAGTCCATTATCACCACGCTGGGAAGTACAGGGACATGCCGTCAAATATGGTGTTGGAGAAGTACCTGAGAGCTACATCCCAATCCACTGACTGAGAGAGACAAGCTCTGGGTTTGGCACTTCCGGTGACACACTTCCTCCAACAAGTTCATGCCTCTTAATCCTTTCAAATAATGTCACAACCTTGTGACCAAACATTCAAATCTACGAGCCTATAGGGAACATTCTTATTAAAACCACAACAACGTGAGAGGCTGAGACACAAGAATGATAAATTTGGGGACATACTGAAGTTACATACGAAGCTGTGTCATAGGAACATACTCACAAAAAAATACTGTTCCATTGCTACCATCACTTCCCTTTCTAGGCTTCTTTCTCCCCAAGGACCCCTAAATATTACCATCTATTTTTGGACTCTATAATAATGGAATAATACATTATGTGGGCTTGGGCCTCTTCATTTTTCTTAGCATTCTACCTTACACAGTTGTATGAGCCATTGCCTATAACCAGTAGATCAGTCCTTTTGCGACTGGGTAGTATTCCATGGCATGGATTCCCAACAGTTACTTACACAACTTAAACTTTTAAGTAGGCGTTTGGGAGTTTCAGGTTTAGGAATATTATACATAAGACTGCTGTGAGGATACATGGAAGAGAGTTTATTCAGACCAAGATTTCCACTTCCCTGGAATAAATAATCAGAATTGCAATTGCTACGTCATACAAGAAAGGCGTTTTAGGTTTTAAGAATATGTTGATCTTTCCAGAGTAACTGACTGAATGTCTTTTTTTTTCCTAGAAGCAATGTTGAAAGATCTGGCCATTTCCTGCCCTCATCAGCGTTTGCTGCGTTCATCGTTTGTGTTTCAGTTGTTCTGTGTGTGACAAGATCTCTGGAACCATGATTTATGTTTCTCCAACAATTTGTTTGACTGACCATGTTTTCACGAGTTTATTTGCCATTTTTTGTTTTCTTTGGTCAAATGATTCCTCATACTTTATCTTACCCTCTGATGACTTGGGTATTTTTTTAATACTGAATTTTAACAACACAAACTCCATGGCTGTTTTATTCCAGGGATTCATGGGTCATTTAGTACCCAAAAGACAAAGTATGTGCTCCAAACAGAAAAGAACAATTGGCACATTTAGTGTCATGTGTATGACAAACCCTGAGGAGACAGTGATAGTGACTTCTTATCTGTAAAAGATCCACACTTAACAAATTACTCAGGCATAGAAGGTCAATTGCTCTCCTCGAAGGTTAGAAATGAGAAGGGAAAGCCTTGTCTCCCTGCTGCTCTACAACACAGAGCAGGAACGTGATGGAGGAGGCTCATACAGATCTGAAAGGAAGGAAAATGCCCCAATTTGCAGAGGACAAGGTGCTCAATATGAAATAGCTCAGGGGGTGTTGATGAACTCTTCTAGAGTGAGCTGGAATATTCAGAAAACTCATAAGGGACCTGCTTGTACTGTAACTTATTCAGGTCCTTAAAAGAACCGGCATTTATCTTTCATGTTCCACACACTCCTGTTCTCAGTTTCCCCTTTCAGCTCACATCTTTATAACTTCTATCTTGCTTGCTTTGGGTTTGTGTTACTCCTTTAAAAAAAATACTTCATGGTGATGTCATCTCCAGACCTGACACATTTTTTCTTGTTATTTAATATGGTACCTATAGATTACACCCCTGTACTACTTTAATTGGATCACACAAGTTGTAGTTTTCTCTCTCTCTCTCTCTCTCTCTCTCTCTCTCTCTCTCTCTCTCTCTCTCTTTCTCTTTCTCTCTGTTGATTTTTATGTAAAGAATCCTTTTCTGATCCAGAGATTACTTGGAAATTGAACTCCACTTAGTCTCTTGATTTTTGAAGATATTTTTCCTTTCATTGGCTTAGAATTTGATTTGAGGGTTAAAACCATAATCTTTATGGTTTTCAATTATTTCCCAGCTTTGAGGTTTGTTTCACGGTCTGGTATTCTTGATCTATATATCAGAAACACTTGAAAAACAGGTATAAGTTGTGTCCTGTGTACTGTCTCCTACAATTTTCTCTGGATTTAAACATTCCAACCTGGAAGTGGAATTTTTAAAACTTGGGAGTCAAAGAAAACTTAGAAGGCTCAGGATGGTCCTGAAACATACAGGTCCCCGCCCCAAGGTCATAGAAAAAGTAAGAACTCTCAGGGAGAAGAGACTCTCTGACCTGTGAATCATCACCCAAGAGGAGGTGGAAGTTTTAATCCCTGTTCCTGTAAGCAACCTCTAAATCCATATTCCATTAAGTAACTATGATCAACTCATTGGTTCACCATACTGGACTTTAGGGGGACAGGACAGTTTCTTTGTTCTGTCCTTGTGTCCTCTCTGGAGGAAGTAGAATTTCTTCCTGTCTTCCAAGGAAAAGCCACATATATTTCAACATCTGTCCACTGAATCATGTGATTGATAACATCATTAGCATCTTGCTTTTCTTTGTGGTTTTGTTCCCCCTAGTTATGTCAGTTGTTCAGAGCAGGTTGTGAGGTCTCCATAAATCATTTAGCATGTGTGTTTCTGCCTTGTGTTTCACAGCTTTTTGATATGTAAGTATTTGATACAACTTGGAATTGGTAAATTAATACTGAATCATTTTAATCATTGTAAAATGTTTCTCCACACACCCTGGCAAATTTCGTAGCATAGAAATATATTTATCATGTTATTATGATACTGTGGTGGTTTGAATGAGAATGTATTTTATAGGCTTTTGTATTCAACTGTTTGGTTCCCAGTTGGTGTAACTATTTGGGAAAGATTTGGAAGTATGGCCTCATTGAAGGAGTTGTGTTGCTGGGGGTAGGCTTTGAAGTTTCCAAAGCCCAAACTGTTTCCAGTTATCTCTCTCTACCTTGGTCTTATGGATTAAGATGTGAGTTCTCAGTTCCTGCTGCAGCTCCATATCTGTCTGCTGGCTGCCACGCTCGCCACCATGAAGGCCATGGACTCTAACCCTAGAATCATGAGCCCCAAATTTAATGATTTTTTTTCAAGTTTCCTTGGTCATGGTGTTTTGTCACAACAACTGAAAATTAAGACAGACATCAAGCTCTACTTTCTATTGAATAAAATTTGCATAATATATCTCCCACATCCTTTTAGTTCATCCCTCTCCCCATCACACTAAGTAATGGTGCCATATCATGGAATAAAAAAGCATATAACTAGGTTATATTTGATTCAGTATGCCAAGCTTTGTTTTCTTAACTTTGCATTCAGGTCACTTCCATTTAATATACTCTTTACTTAGTAAACCTTTAATCACTATAGTATGTTCTGTTTTCCTTTGCTTCTTTATTTTTCTCTTTGCCTATTTTCCTAGGGTGACAATAACAATTCTTTGAAGTTCCATTTTAATCAACCAGTGTTTTGAATAAATATCTTTGAATAATTTTCATTGGTTCCTTTAGATACCATTACATCCATGGTTAATCTAAAAAGTTTTAGATATTTACATTTATAATTAATCAAAATAGTGTTCCATGTTCTGACTACTTCAAAGGCACAAGCGTACTCTTTATTAGATTCCAAAACTAACACTTTTTATGCCCTCAGCCTGACCCTCACTTCCTACTCACTGGCTACCACTTTTTATATAGCTATTGGTGAATATATGAGTGTGATTATTCCTCTATCTTCCTTGTCACCTACTGGTTCTGCTCATTAAATTATTGACTTCCTATTTGTTTGCTGTTGTTTTGTATGCATTGTCAGGGACACTTCTTTCATTGTCTTATGCAGCTTTGTGTGTGCACATGGTTCTGTTAGGTCATGATCACTGTGCTTACTAGGTAAGAATCTCACCATGCTGCTATTTTTAAAACCTCTTGGGAGTTTTGTTATTGGTTATTATAATTGCTAGTTCTAAAACAATGTTTAGTTCTTACCTGTATCTTCATTCTTTTATACACTATATATATGTTATATACATTGTATACATATTTTACACCAATATGTTCCCCTTTATTTCTAGCATGTTTGTGACTCTCTGTCAAAGCATTTTTATCTGATGACTTTCACATAATTGTCCTGTAATTCCCCCATATGTATCATCTTCTTGAATGACGACTTTCTTTTCTCTTTCAATTTTTCTGATATGTGCAATAAGTAATCTTCAGCTAGATTTTTGAATAAGATGTTAATAGGACTCTCTGATTCAAAGCTTGTGTTTCTGCAGGCTTCCTCTGGCACTGTTCTGGTGAGCAAAGGGGAACCTGACCCCGTTGTTGCCAGGTATGTACTAGTCAACGTTCACTGCTCTCCTCCTCCTTCAACTCTCCAATGAGATCATTTGGCTGCTGGGAGATCTGTCACTAAACTGCCTTAACACCATCTTCTAGAAAGAGAGAGATGGCTATTGCCCACTTCTTATAGTGCTGATAACACCACTAGGGCTGGAGAAGGCGCATTGCTGAATGGGGTGGAAGTCCTGCTGTTCTGCTAGCCAATCTGAGTACCCTCTAGAAGTAGGTGGAAGTGCTTCCTCACGACCAGGTTCAGGGTATAGAAAGCCAAGACTCACCAAGAACTCTCCATTGACAGTACATTGGTATGGGTCATCACCACCTGGGGTGCGAGGTTATTCATTATCACCAGGGTCTACTGCAACCGGAGCTATATGATGAGTGGGAACCTTGTCATACCCTGTAATATAGCAATCACTGCCAACAGGAGATGTACAACCACAGTTTCCCTGAATGTGTGTTTTGAATATTAATGTTTATTATCTGGAAGTTTTCTGTGGAGCCAGACTAGGTTTTACTTGTCCTTTGTCTTTTCCTGGGCCTAGGCAAGGGAAGTCCCCAAGTTACTAAACTCCATAATATCATTTAAAGAAATATGAAGCCACAGAAATCCTAAGATTCTCACCAGTGTGTCATTTCTCCATTCCCATAGGCCTGAACCAATCTGATTCTCTCTCCACCTTGCTGAGTCCTTGTATCTCGTTTTTAGAATAAGACATCCATAGATTTTAGGTATATTTATATGAAGAACCAGGAGATGTGTATCTATCTACTCCATATTTCTAGAAACAAGTTCTTCCCCTCTGCTTGGGGGAGGGGTGTATTGGTGTCTAGAGCTACGGTTTCATGTAACCCAGATTGTCTTCAAGTTGCTGAGGATAGCTTTGAACTCCTGATTCCCCTTCTTCCACTCCCCCAGTGCTACGGTTACATGTGTTTTCCATCATCTCTAGAGCCTCCTATCTTCCTAAATCATTATTTAGATTTTAAAAACTTATTTTTTCTATGACTGTTTCATAGTTAGATTCATTAATGAACAAATGAGCCATATTTTTGAGTATTGAACTTTACCACATAAGAAGCATTTGTGTTCATTAAAATTTGAAAGCAAATATGAACAACAAATAGTTCTGATGATAACTGTCTCATTTTCATATTTATGTGGAAGCAACTGAATCATAAATATTGAGTTAGGCTATTACCCCTGTCTATCCT
This sequence comes from Myodes glareolus, assembly GCF_982192425.1. Lineage (NCBI taxonomy): Eukaryota > Metazoa > Chordata > Mammalia > Rodentia > Cricetidae > Myodes > Myodes glareolus. The sequence continues at coordinate 40,928,851 of NC_142043.1, forward strand.
GACTTTAATAAATGTAAAACCCGCAAATATTGTTACTTCTACCCTTTATTTAGCTTTGAACTTGGGAATACAAATGTATTTCCTCATTAAAATTTGAAATATGTCTATTTTTGTGAATAAAATTTCCACAGCACTTATTTACCTTTCTCTCCAGCTATCACGGCACTCTCTCCGACTGACTCTACAATCTTCGCTGCTATTGTAAATGCAGCTAAATAAAGAATTATTCACCTACCTCACAGCTAGGAAGAAGCAATGAACTAGAAATTTTTTGTCCCTCATCTGCTTGGGGCTTCCCTTTCAATTATGTGGGAAAAAGGTGAAGCAGAAAGAAGGAAGGAAGGAAGGAAGGAAGGAAAATAAAAGAAAAGGAAAAGAAAGGAAAGGAAAAAAGGAAAGAAGAAGAAGAAGAAGAAGAAGAAGAAGAAGAAGAAGAAGAAGAAGAAGAAGAAGAAGAAGAAGAAGAAGAAGAAGAAGGGAAGGAAGGAAGGATGGAAGGAAGGAAGGAAGGAAGGAAGAAAGAAAGAAAGAAGGAGAGAGATGTCCATCTAGGAAAGGAAAGATGCAAACTACAGAGGCAAGAGAGATGTCTAAAGAATAATAATGGGTCATTTGGTACTATGACTACAAAGCCACTTTAAAAGAGTTCTTGGCATTAACATGTACCATTTCCTGTAAGAAAAATCATTAAAATGATGGTTTCTTCCCTGCTGATCACTACATATTGAGCCCAGAACAAGATCGCACTCAACATCAGCAATGGACCCCATTTGAGCACTCACCATCTGACGCTGTCTCGTGGATGTGCCAGAAGGTAGATGGCAATGAAAAGGACACCTCCCTCCATTGGACCAACAATAAACATTCCAAGCTGGGACCTCAAAGTGTTCACGTTGGAATGTGGGACCCTGCAGAGGCAATTGGGTCATAGTGGCCGAGCCTCTTTCAATGACAACTGTGCCTTTGTATAAACCCCAGCAAACTTTTGTTGTCCTCTCCACTCTGAGGACTCCAGGACTTGGGGTCATCTGTTACTATTTCCTGCCCAGCTAGATCCTTGCTCTACAACAGCCAGAAGTTCAGTTGTTTGTCAGTTACCCACAAAGATACTTTTTGTTTAAGCGTCCAGAACGACCTAACACACACTGCTATAGGATGGGCAGGCAGAACAGTAGACCCACTAACTTATCAGAAGCACGAGGCCTGTAGAATTAGGAAAGCCATACAATTAGTTCATTTGTGACAATTACTTCGTTCACTTGCCAGTGCTCCTAGGGGGGCAACGGTGAGTAAGCCTGCCCTGAACGTCCTCCTGTTGACACCCCAATGTTACCTACTGACTAAGGCAGTGACAGTTTCTTCCAAAGGCCTGAAGAACTGCTGCTTCTGCTTGGAAGCACAAGCAAGTGGCTCTGACCACATAATAATGTGAACTGTTCTTCCTACTTTAAGTATTTTCATAAGATTTTCAGCTTTTCTTTTAGGAAGAGGAATAATATTTTGACTGAGATGAGAATGTTTTAGAAATGGGACAGAATGGTGAGAGGGTGTCTCCTAGAGGGGCAGCCCCAGCCACAGGCATCTGTATTTCCAAAGTCATCTTAGTTTTGTATTTCCACTCCCCTTTTTTGACACTGTGTAGCCCTGGCTGGCCTGGAATTCACTTTATAATCTAGGCTGGCCTCAAACTCGCAGAGATCCACCTATCTCTAGAGGAGAGACGTAAGTTTTTCGTTTGTTTGTTTTTGTTTTAGGACAGGGACCCGCAGCCATCTTGTAAAGGCACAAGTCGGATTTGTTAAGAAGCAGACACCAAGGGCAAGGCCAGTAGGTGGCTCATCATTGACAGTTTCCAATCACCCCACATCTCCTGGACCGCCTGGATTTTTTGCATGTGTGAGGCAGTGCACAAGTGGTCTCCATTTCCCATTGCACAAGACCTCGGTTTTCCGCTTGCTTCCCTACACCATGGAACACCCGGACCTTGCATCACAAATGAGAACGGTCAGCTGACAGGATTTTGACAGCCACAGGTCAAGAGTCTGTCGAGTTCTCAAGCTCCCTGGGCAGACCATTCAAACCCCCAGCCCGCAGTCTTTCCCAAATATGGATTGAGGAGAGACTGTTACCACCACCAGAAAGAAGGGCGTGCTCCAGCCCCCCAATCACTGAGGGCAGTCTATCCATGGCAGTGTAGTGTGGGCATCTATGGCTGCACAGCATCCCAAAACTGACCCTCTGCTTGTGCTGGACGAAAACGGTACTCATGCCTGCCAGGGATGGGTTGAGTAGTTGATATGTGTAGAGCACAGTGCTCCTTCCTCCAGAATAACAACATCCTATTAGAAAACAGAGAAGAAGAAGAGGGTGGCAGCAGGGAGACGAGAAGGCTGGATGGAAAGATAGCAAGAAGGCAGCAAGGCAAAAAAGAGAGCAGGCCACTGCAACTGGGCGTTTCTCTCCGGCCTGCCTGTTCCCAAATACCCAGCAGTTGCTTCCGAAAGTACCACACAGAGGCTTATACTACTTATAAATGCTCCGTCGATAGCTCAGGCTGTTACTAGCTAACTCTTACACTTAGATTAACCCAGAATTCTTATCTATGTTTAGCTCCATGGCTTGGCACCTTTTCTCTGTACAGCATTCTCATCTTGCTTCTTTGCACTTGCTGGTGACTCTCAACTCCACCCTTCCTCTTCCCACCATCCTTAGTTTAGTCACCCCACCTATACTTCCTACCCAGCTACTGGCCAATCCACATTTTATTATACCAATTCCAAGTCGAGTGGCAAAACTTGACAGTGTCTAAGAGGGTTCTTCCACAGCAGGCCACAGAGGAATGGGTGACGTGGGCACAGTAATCTCTGCCGGTTTCAATCACCGGTCTGTTTTGTTTGCTGAACCCATGTTAACACCTTTCATGTCTGTACCAACCATGGGAACACAAAATATTCTAGCCATACTTGTGAGAGTAGGGCCTTGAGTAGGTTTGAACACATGAAGAAAGGAAGGATGATGCACATCTAGAAGGATGCACAGTGGGGTCTGCCCCTGAAGAACCCTGCAGCAGAATCAGAAAGGAGCCTAGCTGAAGCCTGAGGCTCAGGATCCAATGTTCTGTGTGACAGCCAAGCAAGCAGATGCTGAACAGGTCCTGCTGGGATTCAGAGGCTCCGTTGCTTGCCCTATAAACGAGTAGGTTGGACCGAGGGACACCTGCAACCCTTCCTCTCCATGACAGAGTAGATTTCATCCAAAAGCCTGGAGCAGCAGGGCTCGCAACACACAATCCCCTTGTGGTCACCGTCACCTGCGATCACACACCCTGCCCCTTCACACCGGCGTTACCTCCTCACAGAGATTCAAGTTTGCGATCTCGGCAAGAGTTGAATCCTGCCAGAGCCCACACGTTAGCAGACTAAGCTCAAGTGACAGGCTGTTTCCAGAGTCTGTACCCAGACCCATGCGCCGCTCTCACATGCTGAAGGACTCGCTGGACTGTGAGCGGAGCACCTGAAATAACAGCCCACACTCCACTCCCTGTGCTAATCCACCAAACACGGCTCTCTTTCCAACAGCATGTACCTCAGCCCAGCTCCTCTGACAGACGTCCAAGAAACTGGGTTATATAAAATTAAGGGTTTAAGAAAAGGTAGTCAGTTCTTCAACCTCAAGGGAGACAACTGGGCTAAAACCTGGCCTGGGCTCTGGGCCCAGCGTTCTGTGGCGGGTGCGCGTGGTGAGAAAGGAAGGTAAGGGTGATCCATTTGGTCTGATGAGTTGAATCTGTGGCATTCATGGTGAACGCGGCTTTCCACACTGCAGTAGGATCTTCCTACGAGGCGGCTGTGCAAGCAGAGGAAGATGAGCGAGTTCTTGGGACACAGTCCCCACCCCCGCATCTTTCCCTTGGAGAGAGAAAGAAAATGAACTCTTCCCACCTGGGAGAGAAAGTGATCTTCCAAAACCTTCGAGCCACAGCTGAAAGGCTCCACACCTGCACTCCAGATCTCTGACCAGGCCCTCAGTCCCGGGCTGCCCCAGTACCACTTTCTGTTGTCTGCAGGGACTACCCGGAAGTGGTGGCACTCCAGGTGGACGTCGGGCTGCAGGAAAAGAGGAGCCAGGGACCCACTCCTGATCCCACCGAAGAATCCTGGTGGATAGCTTTTCTTTTAGGTTTTATTTATTTATTTTTATTAAAAATTTCCACCTCCTCCCCGCCTCCCTTTTCCCTTCCCCTCCCCATCTCCCCCTCCCTCTCTAGCCTTAAGAGCAGTCAGGGTTCCCGGCCCCGTGGGAAGTCCAAGGTCCTCCCCCCTCCATCCAGGTCTATAAAGGTGAGCATCCAAACAAACCAGACTCCCACAAAATCAGTCCATGCAGTAGAATAAAAATCCAGTGCCATTGTCCTTGACTTCTCAGTCAGCCTTCATTGCCAGCCATGTTCAGAGTGTCCATTTTGATCACATGCTCCAGCACTCCCAGTCCAGCTGGCCTTGGTGAACTCCCATTAGATCAGTCCCACTGTCTCAGTGGTTGGATGCACCCCCTCGTGATCCTGACTTCCTTCATGTTCTCCCTCCTTCTGCTCCTCATTTGGACATTGGGAGCTCAGTCCAGTGCTCCAATGTGGGTCTCTGTCTCTATCTCCATCCATCGCCAGATGAAGGATCTATGGTGATATGCAAGATATTCATCAGTGTGGTTATGGGACAAGGCCAGTTCAGGCACCCTCTCCTCTGCTGCCCAAGGAACAATCTGGGGACCTCTCCTTGGACCTGGGAACCCCTCTAGAGACAAGTCCCTAGCAAACCCTAAAATGGCTCCCTTACTTAAGATATTTACTTGTCCAAAGCAGAGAACTGCCCCCAGAGAACCTCAAATGCTTCAAAGTCCTAGAGGTCTGTGACTTAATTCATAACATGAGTGAGAATGGTAGCAGGAAAAGCTAACTTCTAAGGCACACAATGATTGAGCATCCTGGCATAACCAGAGGGGATAGAGGGCTGAGCAGGCCACTAGAGCCCTCACCAGGCAGGGCAGGTGCTGCCGTCCCGACCACCACCCCACGATGTCAAGGGCTTCTAAGGAGAAAAAGGAGGTGAAGTGTCCTCAGGTAGAATGCTTGCCTAGCATGTACATAAAGGCCAGCCAGCCTCCCACCCTCATGCTAAGAAGAAGAATATGTTATTTTTAAAAAGGGAAGAAAAGAAAGAGGTGCTGGCTTCATTTGTTTGGGGAGCTGTTAGCAAAGACAGAGCCAATGGACAGAGGACGGCACAACCCATGTGACCGGGTGATCTGTGCCAGACAGGTGTCAGTCTTTGGTCTGTCTGTGGTTCCCTGACCATTGGGCTCCCAGTCCGCTCTATCTTCCCACTTAGATCTGGTCTCCCAGGACAAGCAGGTAGCAGGTGCTGTGGAACCGTCTAGAAGAAAACTACACAGTGGCCTGATTTTCGGGGAACAAGCAATCACTCAGGAAAAAAATAATTAAACAATAACCCTATTAGGCTTGCATTACAATTAAAAGATGAAGAATATTTAATCTTATCCACAAAAAGAAGCCATTACCGAAAGCAGAGTCACTATTTTACATTACAATCTCTAAAGTCATGAGCAAGAGACCCACTCAGTCCTGGGGCAAACAGCTGCACTCTTGGTATATCACTATATCAATCAAACACCATATCAATTTTTTTGTTGTCATCATTGTATTGGATAGAATAAAAATAAGCACAAAGTAGACTGGGTGTTGGCTTTCATACGAGCAGTTCCAGTTATGCGAAGAATGAGACAGGAGGATTGCTAGCTTCTACTTGTTCCAGACCAGCCTAGGAAACACAGAGAGAACCTACTGAAAAGAAAAATAAAGTTAAAAACAGAAAAAACAAAGCTAACCATGGGAAAATTATGTGCTTCATTACTAAATTAATTTTCATCGTTGATTATGTTGTAGAAATTGGACAAATCCAAAGCAGAATGCACAGGTGTTCTGGAAGGATAGTTAAATTCAATTTTTTTCCAAAAAGTAGAATTCTAAGGCAAAAATTCAAAATTTACCTTTCTTAATAAAACATACACACGACAAGTAAAATATAATTTTTTAACAAAGAAAAACAGTACAGAGTAGAAATCACATATTGGTATCAAATAATAATTTGCTTAACCCCTTGGCATCTTATATCTTTAATGCCAATCTCTGTTTACAATACGAGCCACATTATCGGCATTAAAATCTTTAAAGGGCTGTAGTGCAGAAAGAACACCCAAACCTCCAGGATCCTGGAGCTGTGGGGGATTTTCTGCTTACAAGAACACCATCTTGAACTGGGTTCCTGGCTTTCTATGTCCCAATGTCCTTGTCAACTGAGAACATTCAGACTCATTCTGTGCTGTTAAATTTCCAGTCCAAGAGAGAAAGTTACTCGGGGGTATAGATTCAGTTGACTGAAGGAAAAAACAACAACAACAAAAAAATTGTGATAATTTGATGATACCGTTCCTCAAACTAAGTTTCTAAATAACTGCCATGCATTTAAGCATATTTAAAATGCACAGTTCCTTGTTTTCTGTCTACAGGGCTGACAAGCAGGGAACTGCTCTACCCTGGGAAGGCACAGAAAGGGCCATAAGTTTCCCTCAGGACACGGGTCCTTTCTGGTCAGGCTTTGCTCCGTTTGGGGCCAGAAGGCGCTGGCCTGCTAGAACGAGGATGACCTTGAGAAAAAATTGGCATTTCTTTTCCTAGGAAGATCTGTCTTTGTTGAGCTCCACGCCTCTACTTCCGCTGAAGCCGGGCTGAAGGAGGAGCGACCCCTGGGTGGCGAAGGTTAAA